>NW_027142357.1:265000-291945 GCF_026170545.1 Melanerpes formicivorus
CTTCACTTCTCATCTCTTTTCCATGGTGATTCCTCAAGGTAAAGAATGCAATATGATTTTCCAGTTTAAGGTCAACATCAGACTGTGGCTATTACATGCATGGAGCTCCAACCATAGCACAGGCTGGGGGAGGAGGTTGTGGAGTCTCCTTCTCTGGAGCCTTTCCAGCCCTGTCTGGATGTGTTCCTGTGTGACCTGTGCTGGATTCTCTGGTCCTGCTCTGGCAGGGGGGATGGACTTGGAGATCTCCAGAGGTCCCTTCCAACCCCTAACATCCTCTGATCCTGTGAATATCAATAGGGAAATAGAGATTTGGGAGGAACTGTGCTCACACACAAGCCCTCTCTGTGCTGGTGACCAGGCAGCAGCAGTAATTGCTGGCATGTCAAGAATTCATGGTGACCCCATGTGAATGAGCATGAGGAAAGTGGGGCTTTCATCCCTGGCAGGTTTTAAGACCATGCTGGATGGGGCTCTGGGCAACCTGATCTAGTGGAAAGTGGACAGAGACTAGATGATCCTTGAGGTCCCTTCTAACCCTGACAATTCTGTGATTCTGTGGAAGTGCTCTCCCTCCTACCATCCCTGTTCTCACCTGCCCTCTCCAGAACTGTGTCCAGTTCTGGACTCCTCAGTTTAAGAAAGATGTTGAGATGCTGGAAGGTGTCCAGAGAAGGGCAACAAAGCCCTGTGAGGAGAGGCTGAGGGAGCTGGGATTGCTTAGCCTGGAGAAGAGGAGGCTCAGGGGAGACCTTCTTGCTGTCTACAACTACCTGAAGGGAGGTTGTAGCCAGGTGGGGGTTGGTCTCTTCTCCCAGGCAACAGTGACAGAACAAGAGGACACAGTCTCAAGTTGCCCCATGGGAGGTTTGGGCTGGATGTGAGGAAGAAGTTCTTCCTAGAAAGAGAGATTGGCCATTGGGATGTGCTGTCCGGGGAGGTGGTAGAGTCACCATCCTTGGAAGTGTTTAAAACCTGCCTGCATGAGGCACTCAGTGCCATGGGTGAGTTGATTAGTTAGGGTTGGGTGATCAGTTGGACCTGATCTTGGAGGTCTCTTCCAGCCTGGCTGATTCTGTGATTCTGTGATTTTGGCTGTCTCCCTGCTGCGCTGGAAGGTGGGAGATGTCTTTTCTTGAGGGAGCGGTTTGTGTGCCTAAGGAGCTCTTGTCTCCCAGCTCCTGCTGATACCATCTTGCACTGCAAACATGCTCAGTGTTCCTGCTTTGAAAGGCCTTTAGGTATGGCATGGGAATAAGCAGCAGAAGAAACTCTACTAGTCCAGGGGCTGCATCAGCTCTGCCTGCCTTCCTTTCCAAATGATTTGGAACATCTGCAGGAAGCTTCAGTAGGTTGCTCACTACTTCTGTTCTGGTGACACTGATGGAATAAGAGCATTGTAGTGATAGGACTGGGGGGAATGGAGCAAAACTTGAAGTGGGTAGATTGAGATTGGATGTTAGGAAGGGATTCTTCCCCATGAGGGTTGTAAGACACTGGCAGAGGCTGCCCAGGGAGGTGGTGGAAGCCTCATGCCTGGAGGTTTTTCAGGCCAGGCTGGATGTGGCTGTGAGCAAGCTGCTGTAGTGTGAGGTGTCCCTGGCCATGGCAGGGGGGTTGGAAGTGGCTGATCCTTGAGGTCCTTTCCAGCGCTGACAATTCTGTGATCACTGCCTTTTGCCCTGTGTGTGCTTTGAGCAGCTTCTTTGCAGACAGCACATCTCCTGTTCCAAGGCTGATAATCACAACTTGAAAACCCTTGTCCTTGAGATCTGTGTAATTACTTGTTCCTGTTGCTATCAAAGCCTTGTTGTGACTTTCTTCTTTTTAAGGCCACTACCTGTGGGGTTGGTTCTGCAGCTGAGATCTTTGTTCCAGACGAGCTAACTTATGCAATGAAAGTGTTTGTGCTTGATTAAAGACCAGCCAGTGACACCCTAGCACATGATATGGGGCAGCCACATGAATATGGAACAGTCCTCATGAAAGGGTGGATCAAGTTATACAGGGAGTCTTCTCATTTTCTAATCTCTCTGAGGCTGAAGGACTGGGTGCTGTTTCCTATTTTACCCTCAGGAGAGGAAAAAGAAATCTTCTCAGGTCTTGAAAGCTACTGCCCCAGGTTAGGCAGCCCTTAGGTTAACAGTTCCTAACCCAGGCAGGCCAGAATAGCCTTTTGTTGGGTGCTGATGGTGTCCCCTCGGAATCACAGAATGTTAGGGGCTGGAAGAGGCCTTGAAAGTGACAGTGGTGTCCCTCAGGGGTCTGTACTGGGACCTGTGCTCTTCAATATTTCTATCAATGTCACAGTGAGACTGAGGCACCACAGCAGGGTGCAGATGGCACCAAGCTGAGTGGTGCTGTTGATGCCCCAGAGGGACAGGATGGCATCCAGAGGGACCTGGACAGGCTGCAGAGGTGGTGCCCAGGGGAACCTCATGAGGCTCAACAAGAGCAAGTGCAGGGTTCTGCACCTGGGCTGGAACAATCCTCACTGTCAATACAGGCTGGGGGAGGAGGGGATAGAAAGCAGCCCTGAGGAAAAGGACTTGGGGGTGCTGGTGGATGAGAAGCTGAACATGAGCAGGCAGAGTGAGCTTGCAGCACAGAAGACCAAGGGCAGCCTGGGCTGCATCCAAAGCAGCATTGCCAGCAGAGCCAGAGAGGTGATTCTGCCACTTTGCTCTGCTCTGCTGAGACCTCACCTGCAGTGCTGTGTGCAGGTCTGGACCACAACACAGGGAGGACATGGACCTGATGGAGAGGCTGAGGGAGCTGGGGGTGTTCAGCCTGGAGAAGAGAAGGCTCCAGGGAGACCTAAGAGCAACCTGCCAGGACCTGAAGGGGGCTACAAGAAGGCTGCAGAGAGACTGTTTGCAAAGGCCTGCAGGGACAGGACCAGGGACAATGGCTTCAAAGTAGATCAGAGCAGATGTAGATTGGATGTGAGGAACAAGTTCTGCACCATGAGGGTGGTGGAACACTGGAAGAGGTGGTTGAGGCCCCATCCCTGTAGATATTCAAGGGCATCAAGAGATATTCTGGGCAACCTGATCTAGCTGGGGATGTCCCTGCTGACTGCAGAGGGGTTGGACTGGATGACCTTTGGAGGCCCCTTCCAATCCAGACCATTTTATGATTCTATTATCATCCAGTCCACCCCCCTGCCAGAGCAGGAGCACCTAGAGCAGGTCACACAGGAACACATCCAGGTGGGGTTTGAAGATCTCCAGAGAGGGAGACTCCACAACCCCCCTGGGCAGCCTCTTCCAGGGCTCTGTCACCCTCCCAGGGAATAACTTTTCCCTCACGTCTCTTGTCTTCAACCAATGCAATACTCCACAGCAGCAACTTGGAAATAAAATCAGGGGGGAAATGCATGAAGGATTTACTGTGCTGCCCTTGGTTTTCCCCTGAGAGGAGCCCAGCTGGCTTGAAGCTGAAATGAAAATGTAAATCCTAAAATAGGCCCTAATTAGAGTACTTCCTTTAGACAATGTCTGGTGCAGGCAGCTTCAGTTGTGGGGAGTGTGCAGGGTTGGGTTTTTTTCAGTGAAGAAGAGTCTGAGCAGTGAATAGAGGGGGGATGGTTAGCAATTCCATGCTGTGTTGCTGTTCTCTAGCTTGGGGGAAAGCTGTGACAAAGCACAGAGTTCTTTTTCCCTTAGCAGTCCTGCTCTTAGAATCATAGAATCAATAAGGCTGGAAGAGACCTCAGAGATCATCAAGGCCAACCTGTCCCCACAGACCCCATGACTAGACCATGGCACCAAGTGCCACATCCAATCCCCTCCTGAACACCTCCAGGGATGGCGACTCCACCACCTCCCTGGGCAGCACATTCCAATGGCTAACAACTCTCTCTGTGAAGAACTTTCTCCTCACCTCCAGCCTAAACCTCCCCTGGCACAGCTTGAGACTGTGTCCTCTTGTTCTGGTGCTGATTGCCTGGGAGAAGAGACCAACCCCCACCTGTCTACAACCTCCCTTCAGGGAGTTGTAGAGAGCAATGAGGTCTCTCCTGAGCCTCCTCCAGGCTAAACAACCCCAGCTCCCTCAGCCTCTCCTCACAGGGCTGTGCTCCAGACCCCTCCCCAGCTTTGTTGCCCTTCTCTGGACACCTTCCAGCATCTCAACATCTTTCTTAAACTGAGGGGCCCAGAACTGGACACAGGACTCAAGGTGTGGCCTAACCACTTGAGTGAGTATGAGTCAGTAGGGAGAACTGGAGTTGGGCTTTGGTTGGACTGCATCTGGAGAATCACAGAAAAGTAAAAAATATATATAAATATGAATGTATTTGAATATATGTATTTATTATATACACACACACACATAGATAAATTGGAGTTGTATATATATGTATTGGAGTTTATAGATAGATATAGTTAGAGATAGAGATAGAGGTAGAGATAGATAGAGACGGAGATAGAGACAAAGAGACAGAGGCAGAGATATAGGACTGTGTCTAGTGGATTCCCTCAGGAGTCAATACTGGGACCAGAGCTGTTCAATATATTCATCAATGACCTGAATGAGGGCACAAAGGGCACTGCCAGCAAGTTTGCTGAGGACACCGAACTGGGAGGAGTGGCTGACACAGGAGGGTTGTGCTGCCATGCAGCCAGACCTGGGCAGGCTGAGAGCTGGGCAGGGAGAGAAGGAATGGAATTCAGCAAAGGCAAGGGGAGAGTCTTGCACCTGGGAAAGAACAACCTCATGGAGCAGGAGAGGTTGGGGAATGAGCTGCTGGAGAGCAGGGAAGGGGAAAGGGACCTGGGGGTCCTGGTGGATGGGAGGTTGACCATGAGCCAGCAATGTGCTCTGGTGGCCAAGAAGGTCAATTGCATCCTGGGATGGATTAGAAGGGCTGTGGTGAGTAGGTCCAGAGAGGTTCTCCTCCCTCTCCACTCTGATCTGGTGAGACCACATCTGGAATATTGTGTCCAGGTCTGGGCTGCACAGTTCAAAAAGAACCTCAGGGAACTGCTTCAGAGAGGCCAGCACAGAGCCATAAAGATGATGAAGGCAGTGAAACATCTCCTTGCTGAGGAGAGCCTGAGAGAGCTGAGGGCTCTGGAGCTTGGAGAGAAGGAACCTGAGAGGTGACCTCATTGCTGTTGCTAAAGCTGTGCAGGGTGAGTGCCCAGAGGCTGGAGCCAGGCTCTGCTGGGGGATGCCCAATGCCAGCACAAGGGGCAGTGGTGGAAGCTGAGGCAGAGGAAGTGCCATGGAAACAGGAGGAAGAATTTTTTCCCTGTGAGGGTGACAGAGGCCTGGAGCAGGCTGCCCAGGGGGGTTGTGGAGTCTCCCTCTCTGGAGATCTTCAAACCCCACCTGGATGTGTTCCTGTGTGACCTGCTCTAGGTGATGCTGCTCTGGCAGGGGGATTGGACTGGATGAGCTTTGGAGGTCCCTTCCAGCCCCTAACACTCTGTGGTTCTGTGAGATATATCTATATATCTGAGTTATATATATATGGGTATTGGAATGTTATATATATGTGTGTGTATATATATGTGTGTGTGTATATATGTGTGTGTGTGTATATATTTATATATATGTATGTATAGTGGAGTTATATTTATATATAGATATATAAATATGAGATATATATGTATATATATGCATATTTTATAGATATATATGTATATATGTACATACATATACAATTATAGCACTGTCAGTGTTAGAAGGGACCACAAGGACCATCCAGTTCCAACCCCCCTGCCATGGCCAGGGACACCTCACACTACAGCAGCTTGCTCACAGCCACATCCAGCCTGGCCTGAAAAACCTCCAGGGATGAGGCTTCCACCACCTCCCTGGGCAACCTCTTCCAGTCTCTCACCACCCTCATGGGGAAGAACTTCTTCCTGACATCCAATCTCAATCTACCCTTTTCTGGATTTGCTAGAAGCAGGCTGGGACTTGCTCCTGGATGGAAGTTGAGTGGCTGTGGTGTTTCTTGGTCTGTATTAGGGTTCTGGCTGCTGCTTCCACACTGAATCAGCTGCTGAGAACGTTGGGTGCCTCTGTAAGGGTGCTTGGAGCTGCCTGTGAGCCTGACAGCTTTGGCATATTTACCTAGTAGGTGTTTGCCTGCTTTTTATTTTATTTATTTATTTAAATTAATTATTTTTTTTTCCGAGGAAGAATTGTGATGTAATTATGCAGGGGGAGTTAATGATAGAGCAGTTTCAAAACTTCAAACTCAATAGTTCTAATTACTCTTTATAATATTACCCTGCCCAGGCTTTCAGCGAGGCTTGAACAGACTGAGGGCTGGGCAGAGAGGAACCTAATGAGGTTCAACAAGGAGAAGTGCAGAGTCCTGCAGCTGGGGAGGAAGAATAAACTGCAGCAGTACAGGTTGGGAGGGGATCTGCTGGAGAGCAGCCCTGGGGAGAAGGACCTGGGAGTGCTGGAGACAACAAGTTGTGCAGGGGACAGCAATGTGCCCTGGTGGCCAAGAAGGCCAAGGGGATCCTGGGGTGCATTGAGAGGAGTGTGTCCAGAAGATCCAGGGAGGTTCTCCTCCCCCTCTACTCTGCCCTGCTGAGACCTCCCCTGGAATATTGCATCCAGTTCTGGGCTCCCCAGTTCAGGAGGGACAGGGATCTGCTGGAGAGAGTCCAAGGGAGGGCTGCAAGGATGCTGAAGGGACTGGAGCACTGCCTGGTGAGGAGAGGCTGAGAGCCCTGGGGCTGTTTAGTGTGGAGAGGAGAAGACTGAGAGGGAATCTGATCAATGTCTATCAATATCTGAGGACTGGGGGTCAGGAGGGAAGGGACAGGGAGAGGCTCTGCTCAGTTGCACTCTGTGACAGGACAAGGGACAATGGATGGAAACTGCAGCACAGGAGACTCCACCTCAACATGAGGAAGAACTTCTTCACTGTGAGGGTGACAGAGCCCTGGAGCAGGCTGCCCAGAGAGGTTGTGGAGTCTCCTTCTCTGGAGCCTTTCCAGCCCTGTCTGGATGTGTTCCTGTGTGCCCTGTGCTGGATTCTACGCTCCTGCTCTGGCAGAGGAGTGGACTCAAAGATTTCCAGAGGTTCCTTCCAACCCCTACCATCCTCTGATCCTGTGATTGTACTTTGCCTTATGGGAATAAGTTTGATATGGACATTCATCATCTAAAGAGATCTGAAGTGGTCTTGAGTGCTATTACTAAAGCCAGCCTACAGTTCCCCATCAGTTCCCAATATGAAGTGGTGTTGTTTGATTTAGTCACGCTCCTGTGCTTTGATGTTTAATGTTGATGGCTTAGAGATGTGAAGAATGCTGGAAGAGTGCTCTAAAATAGGAGGGTTTTTTTACCCCACATTGTCTAGCTGAACACATTAACCCTCCCCACAATAATGAGGCAGAAAACAGAGCAGATGTTAATTTCCCATTTCCCACTTCCTCCCCTCCTCCCATACTAAAGAAGCTGGAGTTCTATTTTGATTGGTGGAACCATGCTGGTTTTCTTAGATGGAAATGCCATTTAGGATACTGGAAACTGCCTGACTGGACTGATGCTCACTTAGTCTAAGCAAAGAGCAGGGATGCTTCCTGCAGTCACCTGCAGCCAGACCATTTTCTGCTCTGAATTATGTATTTGTGACTCTGGAGCTGTGGTTTTTCACAGACTTACAGAGTGATTGAGGCTGGAATAGACCTCTGAGATCATCCAGCCCAGCCTATGACCCAACCCCACCACATCAACCAGACCATGGCACTGAGTGCCATATCCAATCTTGCCTTAAACACCTCCAGGCACAGCGATTCCATCACCTCCCTGGGCACTCCATCCCAGTGTCTGATTGCCCTTTCCATGAGGAAGTGCTTCCTAACATCCAACCTAACCCTCCCCTGGCACAGCTTCAGGCCATGCCCTCTTGTCCTGTCACAAGCTGCCTGGGAGCAGAGCCTGACCCCCACCTGACTACAGCTTCCCTTCAGGTAGTTGTAGAGAGTGATAAGGTCCCTCCTGAGCCTCCTCTTCTCCAGGCTGAACATCCCCAGCTCCCTCAGCCCCTCCTCAGCAGCCTTTCACTCCAGTCCCTTCCCCAGTCTGGTTGCTCTCCTCTGGACCTGCTCCAGAACCTCAGGATCTCTCTTGCAGTGAGGGGAATGGATTTCTTTTGTAATTTTATTGTATTTACTTTATTTTATTTTCATCCTTTTTCTTTTCCACTCTTTCCCTTCCCTTCCCTTCCCTTCCCTTCCCTTCCCTTCCCTTCCCTTCCCTTCCCTTCCCTTCCCTTCCCTTCCCTTCCCTTCCCTTCCCTTCCCTTCCCTTCCCTTCCCTTCCCTTCCCTTCCCTTCCCTTCCCTTCCCTTCCCTTCCCTTCCCTTCCCTTCCCTTCCCTTCCCTTCCCTTCCCTTCCCTCCCCTTCCCTCCCCTCCCCTCCCCTCCCCTCCCCTCCCCTCCCCTCCCCTCCCCTCCCCTCCCCTCCCCTCCTCTCCTCTCCTCTCCTCTCCTCTCCTCTCCTCGAGTCTCCTCGAGTCTCCTCTCCTCTCCTCGAGTCTCCTCTCCTCTCCTCTCCCTCCTTCTTTCCCTCCTTCTTTCCCTCCTTCTTTCCCTCCTTCTTTCCCTTCCCCACTCTGGGGAGGAAACTGGAACAGTGGTGACTTTCCACAAGAGACAAATCCCCTGAACCTTGACAGTTTTTGTTTAGAGAACTACTGCACTTCCATGAGAATTTTAAACCAATCCCTGTCCTTTCCTAGGGAACTACCCCAGTTTCATAATGCCATCTGTTAGTCACCAAAAATTCTTCAGAAAGAATAGCTTTGTTTTTTTCCCCTCTTTTTCTCCCCCTCCCCCCCAGCAAAGTGCTGAGGACATCAGATATTTTTTAACACAGCTGAGCTGCATCCCTGTGAAGCTCCCCAAGGCTTTTCTTTACTGCTCAGCAAAGTGCCTTTTATTAGCTTTCAGTAAACTTCCTGTTGTTTGGCCTTAGTCTTAAAAATCTGTGGGCATGTGCATAAATAGGTAGTCACACAGATAGATACATAAGGCACATATATTTATATACATATGAGTTAAAGAGGTAAAATATATATGTATAAATATATATTTAAACATATATATTTCTTATATGCACACAGAGAGAGATAGATATTGGAGTTATATATATTGGAGTTAGTTATACATTGGAGTTAGAATAGAATAAACCAGGTTGGAAGAGACCTCAAAGATCATCAAGTCCAACCTATCATCCAACACCACCTAAACAACTAACCCATGGCACCAAGCACCCTATCAAGTCTCCTGAACACCTTCAGTGATGGTGACTCCACCACCTCCCCAGGCAGCCCATTCCAATGGGCAATCACTCTCTCTGTGTAGAACTTCCTCCTAACCTCCAGCCTAAACCTCCCCTGGCACAGCCTGAGACTGTGTCCTCTTGTTCTGGTGCTGGGTGCCTGGGAGAAGAGACTAACCCCCACCTGGCTACAACCCCCCTTCAGGTAGTTGTAGACAGCAATAAGGTCACCCCTGAGCCTCCTCTTCTCCAGGCTAAGCAACCCCAGCTCCCTCAGCCTCTCCTCACAGGGCTGTGTTCCAAACCCCTCAGCAACTTTGTTGCCCTTCTCTGGACACCTTCCAGCAAGTCAACCTCCTTCCTAAACTGAGGGGCCCAGAACTGGACACAGGACTCAAGGTGTGGCCTAACCAGTGCAGTGTACAGGGGCAGAATGACCTCCCAGCTCCTGCTGGCCACACTGTTCCTGATGCAGGCCAGGATGCCATTGGCCCTCTTGGCTGCCTGGGCACACTGCTGGCTCATGTTCAGCCTGCCATCGACCAGTACCCCCCAGGTCCCTCTCTACCTGGCTGCTCTCAGCCACTCTGACCCCAGCCTGTAGCACTGCCTGGGGTTGCTGTGGCCAATGTGCAGAACCTGGCACTTGGATGTGTTCAATCTCCTGCCCTTGGACTCTGCCCATCTGTCCAGCCTGTCGAGGTCCCTCTGCAGAGCCTCTCTGCCCTCCAGCAGGTCAACTCCTGCCCCCAGCTTGGTGTCATCTGCAAACTTACTGATGATGGACTCAATGCCCTCATCCAGATCATCAGTGAAGATGTTAAAGAGGATGGGGTCCAGCACTGATCCTTGGGGCACACCAGCTGGATGTGGCACCATTCACCACCACTCTCTGGGCTCAGCCTCCAGCCAGTTCCTAACCCAGCTCAGAGTGCTGTTGTCCAAGCCATGGGCTGACAGCTTGGCCAGGAGTTTGCTGTGGGGGATGGTGTCAAAGGCCTTGCTGAAGTCCAGGTAGACTACATCCACAGCCTGCCCCACATCCACCAGGCTGTCACCTGGGGATAGAAGGAGATCAGGTTGGTCAGGCAGGACCTGCCCTTCCTAAATCCAGTTACATATATATATTGGAGTTAGATATTGATATTGGAGTTATATATATATTGGAGTTATATATATATTGGAGTTATATATATATTGGAGTTAGATTTATATTGGAGTTAGTTATATATTGGAGTTATATATATATTGGAGTTAGATAGATATATATTGGAGTTAGAGCTATATATTTTTTTGAGCTATATATATATTGGAGTTATATATATATTGGAGTTAGATGTATACATACTTGAGTTATATTTTTATATATATAGGAGTTAGATATATGTATATATTGGAGTTGCATATATTTGCAACTGGATGTGTTCCTGTGTGACCTGTGCTGGATTCTATGGTCCTGCTCTGGCAGGGGGCTTGGACTCAATGATTTTCAGAGGTCCCTTCCAACCCCTAGCATCCTCTGATCTGTTATCAGTGTGCAGTTAATTGTTTTTTGGTTTGGTTTTGGTGTGGTTTCTTTCCTCAGGGGCCCTGAGGCAAGGCCATGCAGTGCAGGTTTTTCAACGCTGACATCACAAAACACTGAGACACGCTGCCAAGTCTGTGTGGGTGGAGCAGAAAGGAGGTGTTCTTGATTCTTCTAAACAGTTCTGCTTCTGTTCTCCTGGAAAGGGGGGGAAGAGAAGGAAAGAGGAAAAAAAGGGAACAATCTTTCCCCATGAGTCTCTGAGGATGGAAAAATGCCACATGAGCCTTTGGGCTAAGGGCAGAAATGGCATTTCCTGTGCTGTCTTCATACAATCATAGAACGGTCCAGGCCGGAAGGGACCTCCAAAGGTCATCCAGTCCAACCCCCTCTGCAGTCAGCAGGGACATCCCCAGCTAGATCAGGTTGCCCAGAGCCCTCTCCAGCCTCACCTTGAATATCTCCAGGGATGGGGCCTCAACCACCTCCCTGGGTAACCTGTTCCAGTGTTCCACCACCCTCATGGTGCAGAACTTCTTTGTAACATCCAATCTAAATCTGCTCTGCTCTACTTTGAAGCCATTGCTCCTGGTCCTGTCCCTGCAGGCCTTTGCAAACAGTCTCTCTGCAGCCTTCCTGCATCCCTCTTTAGGTATTGGCAGGTTGCTCTTAGGTCTGCCTGCAGCCTTCTCTTCTCCAGGCTGAACAACCCTGCTCAGGATCTTGTCCTCATTACGTAAGTTATGTTTTATCAACTGGAGCATATGCATAAAAAAAACTCAACCAGATGGAGAGCTCTGCCAGTTGTTTACCACATCCTTCCAGTTTGCAGTACAGAATTACAGGGTGGTAGATGGTGGAATGGACCTCTGGAGATCATCAAGTCTAACCACCCTGCCAAGGCAGGGTCACCTAGAGAAGGTCATACAGGAACACATCCAGGTGGGTTTGGAATGTCTCCAGAGATGGAGACTCTACGACCCCCCTGGGCAGCCTGCTCCAGGGCTCTGTCATCTGTAAATTAAATAGGCTCCTCCTCATGTTCAGATGGAACTTCTGATGTTTGAGTTTGTGCCCCTTACCCCATGTTCTGTCCCAGGGCATCACTGAACAAAGCCTGGTCCCATCCTCCTGATACCCACACTTTAAGTATTGATCAGCATCGACAGGTTTCCACCTGTCTGCCCTTCTTCAGAATAGAAAGTCCCAAGTCCCTCAGCCTTTCCTCATCAGAGATGTTCTATGTGATCTTGTCCTTGTGGCCAGGAGAGATTTCAAATGGGATCCTGGATTCGATGGTCCTGCTCTGGACAGCAGCCAGGCAGAAAGGGACCTGGGGGTACTGGTTGATGTGCAGCACAGGAGGATTCTTGTCACCACTTTACACCTAACATTTCCTTCAGTGCAGTGTATTGGCAAGGTCCTACATGATGTTTATGTTAGGAAATCTAAAGAAGATGCTTTTTATTCAGCCATGGACAAGTCCTTTTCTATCCATACACACATCTCTCCACACTCAGGTCCTGAAAAGCACATGGACAGGTGTTTTCTTGGGCTATTTGGCAGTGCACGGTGTGGCCTGGAAAATGGACACATTTTTGAGAGCCTGATCAGTCTGATTTGTAGCAGAAGAGGCTCTGAACCACCTGGACCTGGACAGGCTGGGTGGATAGGCTGTGGGATGAGGTTTAGTAAAGCCAAGAGCATGGTCCTACACTTTGGCCACAATAGCCCCAGGCAGGCTACAGACTGGGGGATGAGTGGCTGAAGGTGTCCAGAGAAGGGCAACAAAGCTGGGGAGGGGTCTGGAACAAAGCCCTGTGAGGAGAGGCTGAGGGAGCTGGGGTTGCTTAGCCTGGAGAAGAGGAGGCTCAGGGGAGACCTTCTTGCTGTCTACAACTCCCTGAAGGGAGGTTGTAGCCAGGAGGGGGTTGGTCTCTTCTCCCAGGCAACCAGCACCAGAACAAGAGGACACAGTCTCAAGCTGCACCAGGGGAAGTTTAGGCTGGAGGCGAGGAGAAAGTTCTTCCCAGAAAGAGAGATTGGCCATTGGAATGTGCTGCCCAGGGAGGTGGTGGAGTCACCATCCCTGGAAGTGTTTAAAAAGAGACTGGATGAGGCACTTGGTGCCATGGTTTAGTTGATTAGATGGTGCTGAGTGATAGGTTGGACTTGATCCTGAAGGCCTATTCCAGCTTGGTTGATTCTGTGAAAACAAACAAAACCCCTCTAGTCCCAAATGGAGCAGAGGACAGTGTTTGGCATAGATCAGAGCAGTTGGGAAGTGTGAATCTTCAAGGCTCACGTTATGTTGCATGTCTGTGTTTGTGGGGGGTGGGGAATTAGATTGTGTAGTGGCTCTAGAAAAGTGGAATGTGAGCCATGGAGCTCATTTGGTTGATGAGAAGCTCAACAGGAGCCAGCAGTGTGCATTTGCTACCCATAAAGCCAAGCAGAGCCTGGGCTGCAGCAAGAGAAGTGTGGCCAGCAGGGCCAGGGAGGGGATTCTCCCCCTCTGCTCCACTCTGCTGAGACCCCACCTGGAGCACTGTGTCCAGTTGTGGAGCCTCTATTGCAGGAAGGCTCTGGAGGTGCTGGAAGGTGTCCAGAGAAGGGCCATGAGGATGAGCAGAGGGCTGGAGCTGCTCTGCTCTGGAGACAGACTGAGAGAGTTGGGGTTGTGCAGTGTGGAGAGGAGAAGGCTCTGAGGAGACCTTCTTGTGGCCTTCCAGTATCTGAAGGGGGCTACAGGAAAGCTGGGGAGGGATTTTTGAGGGTGTCAGGGAGTGATAGGACTGGGGGGAATGGAAAAACACTAGAGGTGGGTAGAGTCAGACTGGATGTTGGGAAGAAGTTGTTCCCCATGAGGGTGGTGAGAGACTGGCAGAGGTTGCCCCGGGAGGTGGTGGAAGCCTCATCCCTGGAGGTTTTTCAGGCCAGGCTGAATGTGGCTGTGAGCAACCTGCTCTATGGGCTTGGAACTGGCTGATCCTTGAGGTCTCTTCCAACCCTAACAATTCTATGATTCTGTGATTCAGTTTTACCTCTCCTTGCATGCTTAGCTTGCATGTGGCTGCAGGTGGGAGCTGTCAGCTGTGCAGAGCTGTTGATGCCAGCAGGGAAAACAGCTTGCTCTAGTAATCACTGGGGCAGGCAGTGGACTGCTCAATCTTGTTTGCTTTAATTGGCCTAGTAGTGCCTTTGAATTAGTTGGGACTAGGGTGAATAATGTGCTCAAGGTTTGTCCTGCTATCTTCATCGTGGGCCATAGGGCTTACAAGGTAAGCTGTTAAATTATTGGAGATAAAAGAGCATGGAGATTGGTCCTGGAGTCCCTTGGGGATTGTGGAATTGCAAATGAAGTCCTGACAAATTACTGAGGTGTGTTTATATTTGGAGGAGACATTCTCTTTGAGAGAGGTTCATGAAGCAGCTAATTGCAACTGAAGTGCAGCTGGGACTCCCAGTGAGTCATAGAGTCACGGAATTGTCAGGGTTGGAAGGGACCTCAAGGATCATCCAGTTCCAATCCCCCTGTCATGGCCAGGGACACCTCACACTAGAGCAGCTTGCTCACAGCCACATGCAGCCTGGACTGAAAAACCTCCAAGGACGAGGCTTACACCACCTCCCTGGTCAACCTCTTCCAGTCTCTCACCACCCTCTTGGGGAACAACTTCTTCCTAATACCCAATCTCAATCTACCCTCCTCTATCTTGGATCCATTCCCCCCAATCCTCTTACTCCCTGACACCCCAAAAAGTCCCTCCCCAGCTTTCTTGCAGCTCCCCTCAGATACTGGAAGGCCACAAGAAGGTCTCCTGGGAGCCTTCTCTTCTCCAGTCCTTTTTGCATGGTTCTTTGCCTGCTCTCTGTGATGTGCTGATATGTGAGGGCTGAGCATTGAAATTCCAGCAGGGACAGCACAAGGAGGAAAGGTATTCAGGTGTAAACAATTTCTGTGCAAAGCCTGCACTGATGGCTGCAAGACCCTCATAGGCATCAATGGCAAACCTCAGGCAGAATCACCTGGATGTGGTCCAGGTGATGAAGAGCAACTGAAGGAGCTGGGGATGGTTAGTTTGAAGAAGAGAAGGCTGAGGGGAGACCTCATGGTACTTTATGGTTATGTAAAGGTTGTGGAGAGGTTGTTGCTGATCTCTTCTCTAATGAGCCACAGAACAAGAGGGAAGAGACTTAAGCTGGAGCAGGGCAGGTTCAGACTGGAGAGTAGGAAGAATTTTTTCCCATCAAGAGTGGTCAGGGCTTGGAATGTGCTGCCCAGGGAGGTGGTGGAGTCCCCAAGGCTGGATGTGTTTCAGGGTGGTTTGGATGTGGTGCTTGGGGCTGTGGTTTAGGGGTGAGCCTTGTAGAATAGGGTTCTGGGTTGGACTTGGTGATCCTGAGGGTCTTTGCCAGCCTGAACATTTCTGTGGTTGTCTGATCTTCATTGTGTTCATAGTATCTAATCAACTTGCAATTACTCTTTGTATTTTCCCCTCCTTTCTCCCCTCATCCTGATAGGTAGCATTCCACAGCAATAGGTTTTGCTGCTCAAAGAGAAAGCAGTTCTCTTCAATGGAAATTGATTAAAGTGTCTAAAATGAGAACAAGCCCTGGCTTGTGCCTTGGATCAGGTGGTTGTAGTGGTGGAGCTCACCTGTCACAGGAGTTTCTTGTTGTGTTCTTGGGGACAAGTATTTTTCTGACAACAATCAGGAAAAAAATCAAGTACTTTTCACATCTGATATCAATTCAAACACTGAGCTGAGTGTCCTCAGTGGGGAGGGACTTTTTAGGGTGCTAGGGAGTGATAGGACCCCACCTGGAGCACTGTGTCCAGTTCTGGAGCATCTATTCCAGGAAGGATCTGGAGGTGCTGGAAGGTGTCCAGAGAAGAGCCAGGAGGAGGAGCAGAGGGCTGGAGCTGCTCTGCTCTGGAGACAGACTGAGAGCGTTGGGGTTCAGTCTGGAGAAGAGAAGGCTCTGAGGAGACCTTCTTGTGGCCTTCCAGTATCTGCAGGGGGCTACAGGAAAGCTGGGGAGGGACTTTTGAGGGTGTCAGGGAATGATAGGACTAGGGGGAATGGAGCAAAACTAGAAATGGGTAGATTAAGATTGGATGTTAGGAAGAAGTTCTTCCCCATGAGGGTGGTGAGACACTGGCAGAGGCTGCCCAGGGAGGTGGTGGAAGCCTTATGCCTGGAGGTTTTTCAGGCCAGGCTGGATGTGGCTGTGAGCAAGCTGCTGTAGTGTGAGGTGTCCCTGCCCATGGCAGGGGGGTTGGAACTGGGTGGTCCTTGAGGTCCCCTCCCACCGTGACAATTCTGTGATGCTCTATTGAGTGCAGAGTATCCTGAAGGAAGAACAAACACATCCCTTTAATGTGAAGAGTGAATTTATCTCTCTCTGTTCTCAAAATGAATTCTTCTGCACTTTTCTGGAAGCTGAACCGAGTAGTCCTGAAAGCCCAGAGAAACAGGATTAGCAGAGGTGCTGCACCAAGGCAAGCTGTCATGAGATAATGTCCTCCTGTGTGGAGGCAGATGGGGAGACTCCACCCTGGCACTTTGAGGTGGAGTTGCTGAAACAATCCCCTGTAAATAACAGATCTCAGTGTTTGTTTTGCTGTACCTGGAGGAAGCCACCGGTGAGTCATTGTTTTTGTTGTTCATCTACCTTCCAAGATGGAGGAATAACATTTAATGAATTGACTCTGCTCTGCTGAGACCTCACCTGCAGTGCTGTGTGCAGGTCTGGAGCCCTCAACACAGGAAGGACATGGACCTGATGGAGAGGGACCAGAGGAGGGTGAGGAAAATACTCAGGGGGTTGGAGCAGCTCTGCTGTGAGGACAGGCTGAGGGAGCTGGGGGTGTTCAGCCTGGAGAAGAGAAGGCTGCAGGGAGACCTAAGAGCAACCTTCCAGGACCTGAAGGGGGCTACAAGAAGACTGCAGAGAGACTGTTTGCAAAGGCCTGCAGGGACAGGACAAGAGGCAATGGCTTCAAACGAGAGCAGAGCAGATTTAGAGGCTTCCACCACCTCCCTGGGCAACCCCTTTCAGTGTCTTCCCTCATGGGGAACAACTTCTTCCTAACATCTAATCTCAATCTACCCACTTGTAGTTTTGCTCCATTCCCCCCAGTCCTATCACTCCCTGACACCCTCAAAAGTCCCTCCCCAGCTTTCCTGTAGCCCCCTGCAGATACTGGAGGGCCTCAAGAAGGTCTGCTCAGAGCCTTCTCTTCTCCAGACTGAACAACCCCAACTCTCTCAGTCTGTCTCCAGAGCAGAGCAGCTCCAGCCTTCTGCTCATCCTTGTGGCCCTTCTCTGGACATCTTCCAGCACCTCCAGATCCTTCCTGTAATAGAGGCTCCAGAACTGGACACAGTGCTCCAGGTGGGGTCTCAGCAGAGTGGAGCAGAAGGGGGAGAATCACCTCCCTCTACCTCCTGGCTATGTCCAGTTTAGGGCTAGGCAGTGTAAAAAACATTGATATGGACTGGAGTGAACCCAGTGAAGGGCCAGTATGCCTTCCTGGAAGCATTCAAGGTTGAGTTGGATGGCACTTGAGCAACCTGATCCAGTTAAAGATGTCCCAGCTCTCTTAAGGGGAGTTGGACTAGATGACCTTTAAAGGTCCCTTCCAAACTAAGGCATTTTGTGGTTCAGGGGACAGTGAGGCAAGAGGAGTGACAGAAATGTTTTCCTTCCCTCTGGAGTAGGTGCTCTTATCCACCTTGCATGTAGGGAGGGTACAGAAAAGGTGCTGCCAAACTCTTCTGGGAAGTGCAGGGTGAAAGGGTCAGGCAGAGGAAACAGATTGCAACAGGAGAAATCCCAAACAGGTAACAGGAAAAAATTCTTGTACCTTGAGGGTGGTCAAACACTGGACCAGAGACTGTGAGGTGTTGTAGACTCCTTGGTCCTGGAGATGTCCTGAGGCTCAGCTGGATGAGAACTGAGTGACGTTCTTCAACCAGAGACTACCAGAGGCCTTTCCCACCTGCATCATTCTGTGATTCTAGCTCTGTGTGAGGACCATGGCCTCATGCTGATGATCAGATGTGCTGAGGACAGTGAGCTGAGCTGTGTGACTTGTGCAACCATTGATTTGACCTCTGGTATTGATTTTGAGTGCAACAGAGAGAGAGAGAGAGAGTAAATCAGAAGGACAAGCCCTCCCTCCATCCCAGCTCGCTCTCTGCTGCCTCTGGGACATGGTTTAATGGCTATGGTGGTGTTGGGTCGATGGTTGGACTTGATGATCTTAGAGGTCTTTTTCAACTGCAACAACTCTATGATTCATGCAGTTTTGGGGAGATCACTGGAAGTTGTTGGACTGGTTGCCCAGGGAGGTGGTGGAAGCCTCATGCCTGGAGGTTTTTCAGGCCAGTCTGGATGTGGCTGTGAGCAAGCTGCTCTGGTGTGAGGTGTCCCTGGCCATGGCAGTGGGGTTGGAACTGGCTGATCCTTGAGGTCCCTTCCAACCCTGACAATTCTATGATTTAGCAGAGTCCTGAATTGTGAGACACACTTTAAATCCAGGGAGCTCACCAGGTTGGCTGCAGGGTGGCTGCTGGTCAGCTGCTTATGTGTGTTGCTGAGTAATGGTTTCACACCTAATCCTGACTTGTTAGCAGAGGAGCACAGGAGTATTCTGCCTTGAGTAGCAATAGCAGGAGGGCAGTGCAGAGTGGAGACTTCTAATCATTATTCTAGGGTCTTCTTGTGGCCTTCCAGTATCTGAAGGGAGCTACAGGAAAACTGGGGAGGGACTTTTTAAGGTGTTAGGGAGTGATAGGACTAGGGGGAATGGAGCAAAACTAGAAATGGGTAGATTGAGATTGGATGTTAGGAAGAAGTTGTTCCCCATGAGGGTGGTGAGAGACTGGCAGAGGTTGCCCAGGGAGGTGGTGGTAGCCTCATCCCTGGAAGTTTTTCAGGCCAGGCTGGATGTGGCTTTGAGCAAGCTGCTGTAGTGTGAGGTGTCCCTGCCCATGGCAGGGGGGTTGGAACAGGAAGATCCTTGAGGTCCCTTCCAACCCTGACAGTTCTGTGATTCTATATTTACATATGGCTGGAGTTGAGAACAACAGCAAAGGAACATCAGTGCATGTACAAAGCCAGCAGAGTACTTCTCCGAAGCAGGGGAAGCTTCTTCCTCTCTGTCCTTTGTATATCCAGTTTTGGGCTCAGTCCAGTTCAAGAGTGTCCAGTCTTTCACCACCCTCATGGGGAACAACTTCTTCCTCACGTCCAATCTGAATCTACCCATTTCTAGTTTTGCTCCATTGCCCCCACTCCTATCACTCCCTGACACCCTCAAAAGTCCCTCCCTGTTAGTGAGATCCTTTTTGGAGTAAAATCTCTGTTTGTTTCTGCTGTCCTGGTGTTATCACTATTTGAAAATAAGATTGCTTACATCCTTTGCTAGTTGCCTTAGAATGGATGGGTGACAGATGAAGACAAATGGATGTTGAAGAAGCAAACCTAAACCAGCCACACCACCACCAAGGAAAGGAACAAACAACTGGGCAGAGGCTTTTAATTAGTTCTACTCTGTGGTCTCTTTCTTACATACTCGGGTGGTTCCTAAACATGTAGTTGTATCTGGGGTGTGTGTGTGTGTGTGGGGAGAAGGAACTGGGAACTTTGGGATGTGTTTGGGTACCTGGGATGTGTGTGTGACCTGTGCTGGATTCTATGGTCCTGCTCTGGCAGAGGGGGGGAATGGACTTGATGATCTTCCAAGTCCCTTGCAACCCCTAACGTCCTGTGAGTCTGTGAACATCTGAGGCCTTAAAAACCTCCAGGGATGAGGCTTCCACCACCTCCCTGGGCAACCTCTGCCAGTCTCTCACCACACTCATGGGGAAGAACTTCTTCCTGACAGCCAATCTCAATCTACCCACTTCTAATTTTGCTCCATGCCATAATACTCAGTTTATAGGTCCCTTCAGTCTGGTCTGCAGCTTGTAAGCACAGTGGGTTTTTCTGTAGAGTTCCTGGAAAGAAGGACTCTTTTGCCAAATGAAGTCACTGTCAAGGTTCTTTTGGTTGATATTGTTCATCTTATGTAAGTTTTGGTGAATCATCCCTGGTTAATACAGATACAGGAAAGGTCTTCTGCCTGCAGATCCTCTCCTTTCTGTAAAGGAAACAGGGCTTTAGTTCACAGAATCTCAGAGTCACAGAATGTTAGGGGCTGGAAGGTACCTCCAAAGCTCATCCAGTCCAACCCCCCTGCTAGAGGAGGATCACTTAGAAGAGGTCACACAGCAACACATCCAGGTGGGGTTTGGATAGCTCCAGAGAAGATCACAGAATCACCAAGGTTGGAAGAGACCTGAAAGATCATCAAGTCCAACCTGTCACCACAGACCCCATGACTAGACCATGGCACCAAGTGACACATCCAATCCCCTCTTGAACACCTCCAGAGATGGTGACTCCACCACCTCCCTGGGCAGCACATTCCAATGGCTAACAACTCTCTCAGTGAAGAACTTTCTCCTCACCTCCAGCCTAAACCTCCCCTGGCACAGCTTGAGACTGTGTCCTCTTGTTCTGGTGCTGGTTGCCTGGGAGAAGAGACCAACCCCCATCTGTCCACAACCTCCCTTCAGGTAGTTGTAGACAGCAAGAAGGTCTCCCCTGAGCCTCCTCTTCTCCAGGCTAAATAACCCCAGCTCCCTCAGCCTCTCCCCACAGGGCTGTGCTCAAGGCCTCTCCCCAGCCTCATTGCCCTTCTCTGGAGGGCTCAAGAGTCTCAATGTCCTTCTTAAACTGAGTGGCCCAGAACTGGACACAGGACTCAAGATGTTGAGGAACTTCTTCCTTCACCTCTTTCTGTACCTCCCTGCTTAGGCAGCTGCTTGTGGGAGCTGTGCTGCTCCTTTCCAGAGAATGGGGGTGGGTTTGGTGTCTTTAAATGAGAAGCTGTTCGGAGCAGGAGTCCTTATTTAGTATTGATGATGTATTAACATGACTCAAGTGAAGTCCTGATTCCATCTGCAGCTCCATGACATGTTTGATATAAAAAAAAACCCCAAACCCCAACCAAGGAAGCCTTGAGAGCATTTTAGTTTTTCACACCTGGTAAATTGTTGAATACCTTTGACCTTTTCTTAACATGATGCTAAGTTTATTTCCAACTGATACTAATTAGATCATGAGAGAAACCCCACCACCAGCACTAGTGTCTTTAAATAAAGGAAAGGGATGTTCTGTGAGGGGAAAGTGAAACATCATTTTGAAGTGTCATGATACTAAAGGAGTTGCATTTGCATCGAAGAAGTCCTCATTTTCTCCCTTACTGTTCCTAGTTGGCTGCTTCTTCCCTGCTAGTAATTACTGATTTCAGTTACCCTACAGAGGATCAGAGGATGTTAGGGGCTGGAAGGAACCTCTGGAGATCTTTGAGTCCAATCCCCCTGCCAGAGCAGGACCATAGAATTCAGCTCAGGTCACACAGGAACACATCCAGACAGGGCTGGAAAGCCTCAAGACTCCACAACCTCTCTGGGCAGCCCATTCCAGTGCACAGTGAACCTCACAGGGAAGAAGTTCCTCCTCCTGTTGAGGTGGAACCTCCTGTGCTGTAGTTTCCATCCATTACCTCCTGTCCTATCCCAGGGTGCAACTGAGCAGAGCCTGTCCCTGTCTCTTCCTTCCTGATCCCCAGCCTTGAAATATTTAGTATGGAGAGGAGAAGACTGAGAGGGGATCTCATCCATGTCTATCAATAGCTGAGGGTGGGAGCTCAAGAGGGAAGGGACAGGCTCTGCTCAGTTGCACCCTGTGATAGGACAAAGGGCAGTGGATATAAATTACAGCACAGGAGGTTCCACCTCAACACCTCACCTCTGTGAGGGTGACAGCACTGAAACAGGCTGCCCAGAGAGGTTGTGGAGTCTCCTTCTCTGGAGCCTGTTAATCCCTGTCTGGATGTGTTCCTGTGTGGCCTGTGCTGGATTCTATGCTCCTGCTCTGGCAGGGGGGTTGACTCAAAGACTTCCAGAGGTCCCTTCCAACCCCTAGCATCCTGTGAGCCAGTGGTCTGTCAAATGAAGCACAGAAAAATATTGCTAATCCTTCTGAAGTGCCTTCTGGTGGTGATGAGAGCCTGCATACATGGTTAAGAAGAGTCAGAAATTAACATTTCTCCAGATGAGAAGCCACGAGGAGGAGATAAACAAGGCAGTGGTAGTGGGACTGTCAGAGCTTGTCTGAAAGCCAAAAGAACAAAGAAGAAAATCACTTTGGGTTCCAGCAGCCAATTGAGGACAGAAGGTCACTGAGGGCAGGAAAATGCAGGCTTCATCAGTATTTAGAGTATGTTCTGATATGTTCCAGGGTACATATTTACTTAGTTTTCACTGGGCTTGGAGATGTTTAGCTCCTAAAACAGAGCTTTCACTTTTTTATTCAGCCAGTATAAAAGTGGAGTAGTTCTGTGGAAATCAAAGTGCTGGCAGTGAGGTGTCTGTCAGGGCCTGGTGAGTGGCAGCAAGGCAGAGAAATGAGATTCCTGCAGCTGGGTCAGGGCATTCCCAGGCACCAATAGAGGCTGGGCAGGGACTGGCTTGAGAGAGGCCCTGAAGAAAAGGCCTTGGGGGTGCTGGGGGATGAGAAGCTCAACAGGAGCCAGCAGTGAGCACTTGCAGCCCAGAGAGCCAAGCAGAGCCTGGGCTGCAGCAAGAGAAGTGTGGCCAGCAGGGCCAGGGAGGGGATTCTCCCCCTCTGCTCCACTCTGCTGAGACCCCAACTGGAGCACTGTGTCCAGTTCTGGAGCCTCTATTGCAGGAAGGATCTGGAGGTGCTGGAAGGTGTCCAGAGAAGGGCCACGAGGATGAGCAGAGGGCTGGAGCTGCTCTGCTGTGGAGACAGACTGAGAGAGTTGGGGTTGTTCAGTGTGGAGAAGAGAAGGCTCTGAGTAGACCTTAATGTGACCTTCCAGTATCTGCAGGGGGCTACAGGAAAGCTGGGGAGGGACTTTTGAGGGTGTGAGGGAGTGATAGGACTGGGGGGGGATGGAGCAAAACTAGAAATGAGTAGATTCAGGTTGAATTCAGAATTCAGCCCACCACAGTGGCTCTGTGTTGGACTCTCTCAAGCAGTTCTCTGAAGTCCTTCTTGAGCTGAGGGGCCCAGAGCTGGGCACAATATTTCAGATATGTCCTCACCAGGGCTGAGTAGAGGGGGAGGAGAACCTCACTGGACCTACTAACCACAGCCCTTCTAATCCACCCTTTAGTTGTTAAGAACTGGGTTGCAACAGCTTCTCTGTTAACAGCAGAGCTGTGAGCTCTGCTCCAGAATGGCAGAGGACCAGGTGTGAGCTGTTCACATTAGCGTTGCTGGGTAATGAGCTGTGATCTTGTACCAGCTGCTCACCAGGCTGTAGCACCCTGCTCGGCTGTTCATCCCACTTAAACCTTGTCCTGCATCTCTCTGCTGAAAGGCATTTGTTAGCAGAGGACCTGCAGGGGTTTTCTTTTCTTTCCCCTCCCCTCTCCCATCTCCTCTCTCTCCCCTCTCCCATCTCCTCTCTCCTTCCCTCTCCCATCTCCTCTCTCCTTCCCTCTCCCATCTCCTCTCTCCTTCCCTCTCCCATCTCCTCCCGTCTCCCCTCTCCCCTCTCCTCCCTTCTCCCCTCTCCCCTCTCCTCCCTTCTCCCCTCTCCCCTCTCCTCCCTTCTCCCCTCTCCCCTCTCCTCCCTTCTCCCCTCTCCCCTCTCCTCCCTTCTCCCCTCTCCTCCCTTCTCCCCTCTCCTCCCTTCTCCCCTCTCCTCCTTTCTCCCCTCTCCCCTCTCCTCCTCTCTCCCCTCTCCTCCTCTCTCCCCTCTCCTCCTCTCTCCCCTCTCCTCCTCTCTCCCCCTCTCCTCCTCTCTCCCCTCTCCTCCCCTCTCCCCTCTCCTCCCTTCTCCCCTCTCCCCTCTCCTCCCCTCTCCCCTCTCCTCCTCTCTCCCCTCTCCTCCTCTCTCCCCTCTCCTCCCCTCTCCCCTCTCCTCCCCTCTCCCCTCTCCTCCCCTCTCCCCTCTCCTCCCCTCTCCTCCCCTCTCCCCTCTCCTCCCCTCTCCCCTCTCCTCCCCTCTCCCCTCTCCTCCCCTCTCCCCTCTCCTCCCCTCTCCCCCTCTCCTCCCTTCTCCCCTCTCCCCTCTCCTCCCTTCTCCCCTCTCCCCTCTCCTCCCTTCTCCCCTCTCCTCCCTTCTCCCCTCTCCTCCCTTCTCCCCTCTCCTCCCCTCTCCCCTCTCCTCCTCTCTCCCCTCTCCTCCTCTCTCCCCTCTCCTCCCCTCTCCCCCTCTCCTCCCCTCTCCCCTCTCCTCCCTTCTCCCCTCTCCCCTCTCCTCCCCTCTCCCCTCTCCTCCCCTCTCCCCTCTCCTCCCCTCTCCCCTCTCCTCCCCTCTCCCCTCTCCTCCCCTCTCCCCTCTCCTCCCCTCTCCCCTCTCCTCCCTTCTCCCCTCTCCCCTCTCCTCCCTTCTCCCTTCTCCCCTCTCCTCCCTTCTCCCCTCTCCTCCCTTCTCCCCTCTCCTCCCTTCTCCCCTCTCCTCCTTTCTCCTCTCTCCCCTCTCCTCCTCTCTCCCCTCTCCTCCTCTCTCCCCTCTCCTCCTCTCTCCCCTCTCCTCCCCTCTCCCCTCTCCTCCCCTCTCCCCTCTCCTCCCTTCTCCCATCTCCTCTCTCCTTCCCTCTCCCATCTCCTCTCTCCTTCCCTCTCCCATCTCCTCTCTCCTCCCCTCTCCTATCTTCTCTCTCCTCCCCTCTCCCCTCTCCTCCCTTCTCCCCTCTCCCCTCTCCTCCCATCTCCCCTCTCCCCTCTCCTCCCATCTCCCCTCTCCCCTCTCCTCCCATCTCCCCTCTCCCCTCTCCTCCCTTCTCCCCTCTCCCCTCTCCTCCTCTCTCCCCTCTCCTCCCATCTCCTCTCTCCTTCCCTCTCCCATCTCCTCTCTCCTCCCCTCTCCCATCTTCTCTCTCCTCCCCTCTCTCCTCTCTCCTCTCCCCTCTCTCCTCTCCCCTCTCCCCTCTCCCCTCTCCCCTCTCCCCTCTCCCCTCTCCCCTCTCCCCTCTCCCCTCTCATCCCCTCTCCCCTCTCCTCTCTCACCTCTCTCTCCTTTATTTCATGTTGTTTTGTTTATTTGATTGTTTAAATATTTTTCACTTTGGATTCTTCTGTTTCTTGGCCATTTGCCATATTTTTTCCCACTCCACTCCCCCCTTCTCCCACAGTGTTGGGTCTGTGGTGCCATTCTGTTGAATAGCTCCGTGCTTTGTCGTTCCCACAGGCCAAGAAGCATAGCACGTGGCTGGGCACCCTTGAAAAGAGAGGCTGAGGAGTGATGAATGATGCTCATTAGCCTAAATGTGCCAGACAGCCCTGGACACCCAAAGAGGACACCCATGGTGGTTTAGCCTAACTATTACAGGGTCTACTCTGCCCTGCTGAGGCCTCATCTGCAATATTGTGTCCAGTTCTGGGCCCTTCAGTTCAAGAAGGACCTCAGGGAACTGCTTGAAAGAGTCCAGCACAGAGCCACAAAAATGCTGAAGGCAGTGGAACATCTCCCTGCTGAGGAGAGCCTGAGAGAGCTGAGGGCTTTGGAGCTTGGAGAAGAGTAGACTTAGGGGTGAGTCAAGTTGATGAAGATGTGCAGGGTGAGTGCCCAGAGGCTGGAGCCAGGCTCTGCTGGGGGATGCCCAATGCCAGCACAAGGGGCAGTGGTGGAAGCTGAGGCAGAGGAAGTGCCATGGAAACAGGAGGAAGAATTTTTTTCCCTGTGAGGGTGACAGAGGCCTGGAGCAGGCTGCCCAGGGGGGTTGTGGAGTCTCCCTCTCTGGAGATCTTCAAACCCCACCTGGATGTGTTCCTGTGTGACCTGCTCTAGGTGATGCTGCTCTGGCAGGGGATTGGACTGGATGAGCTTTGGAGGTCCCTTCCAGCCCCTAACACTCTGTGATTCTGTGACTGTATATTAGTTTAAATCAGTTTGGAGTTTATCTGCATTTGAAAGGGAGAGGAATTTTCCCCTTCACATGCTACATCTGGTTCTGATGCATGGAGCTCCCTTCCAGCGCAGCCCATTCAGTATGACTCTATGCTTATCTTGTCTGAAGCCCTCCACATCACCAGGGTTAGTCTGTGCTGGCAAAGAAGGGCTTTATTTTTTCCCCCCCAGTATAAATCAGGCCAGCCTAAGTTATATTTGTGAGGGTGGGGAGAGGGAGGCAGTAAGACAGCTGTGCTTTAATCTCCTTATGGTTGTTTTCGTGGCAGCCAGGGCTAGAGGAGGTGTGACGCTGGCAGGGAGGGCTACTGAAAAGTTCTTTGTGTGTGCCTGGGTTGGTGCTGGGCTTTGCTTTGCACCCAACACAAGCAGTTTGCACTGGTGTGCGTGTCCCAGGGGCATGTGCTGGCCAAGACCTGCTTCCAGCTAAAACAGGAAGCCTGGAGAAGAAATCTGATTAACTGAAGGAGCTGGGGCTGCTTGGTTTGAAGCAGAGGAGGCTGAGGGCAGACCTCATGGCTCTCTGCAGTTCCCTGAAAGGACCTTGCAGAGAGCTTGGTGCTGCTCTCTTCTCACAGGTCATTAGCTGTAGAACAAGAGGGAAGAGCCTCAAGCTGCAGCAGGGCAGGTTCAGAGTGGACAGGAGAAAGAACTTTTTCCCATCAAGAGTGGTCAGGGCTTGGAATGTGCTGCCCAGGGAAGTGGTGGAGTCCCCAAGACTGGATGTGTTTGAAGGTGGTTTGGATGTGGTGCTTGGGGCTGTGGTTTAGGGGTGATCCTTGTAGAGTAGGGTTCTGGGTTGGACTTGGTGATGCTGAGGCTCTTTTCCAACCTGAGTGGTTCTGTAGGTCTGGTTGCGAAGCTGGCAGCAGCAGCAAGAGGCTAGAGAGCAAGAGCAGGTCTCAGTGATGTGCAGCAGATGTTTCCTTCTGGATGACAGATTGCATTTAAAATCAGCTGTAAAACAGGATTGGAGAGTTTGCAAATGAAGTTGAACAAGGACAAGTGCTACTTAGCAGTCTGCATGCTTCACCAGAGAGCTGCAGCTCAGCTGCACTGAAGTTCTGTGAAAGAGGAAAAATGGCATGGAATTCTGCACTAAGAATCACAGAATATATCTGCTTGGAAGAGACCTCCAAGCTCATCCAGTCC
>NW_027142357.1:292045-342045 GCF_026170545.1 Melanerpes formicivorus
TTTTATTTTATAATAATAATAATAATAATAATAATAATAATAAACCAGGTTGGAAGAGACCTTCAAGATCATCATGTCCAACCCATCAAACAATCCAACCCACCTAAACAAACTAACCCATGGCACCAAGCACCCCATCCAGTCTCCTCCTGAACACCTCCAATGATGGTGACTCCACCACCTCCCCAGGCAGCCCACTCCAATGGGCAATCACTCTCTCTGTGTAGAACTTCTTCCTAACATCCAGCCTAAACCTCCCCTGGCACAGCCTGAGACTGTGTCTCTTGTTCTGGTGCTGGCTGCCTGGGAGAAGAGACCAACCTCTGCCTGTCTACAACCTCCCTTCAGGGAGTTGTAGAGAGCAATAAGGTCACCCCTGAGTCTCCTCCTCTCCAGGCTAAGCAGCCCCAGCTCCCTCAGCCTCTCCTCACAAGGCTGTGTTCCAAACCCCTCCCCAACTTTGTTGCCCTTCTCTGGACTCGTTCCAGCAAGTCAACCTCCTTCCTAAACTGAGTGGCCCAGAACTGGACACAGGACTCAAGGTGCAGCCTAACCAGTGCTGAGCACAGGGCAGAATGACCTCCCTGCTCCTGCTGGCCACACTGTTTCTGACACAGGCCAGGATGCCATTGGCCTTCTTGACCACCTGGGCACACTGCAGGCTCATGTTCAGCTGCTGTCCACCAGTACCCCCAGGTCCCTCTCTGCCTGGCTGCTCTCAGCCACTCTGACCCCAACCTGTAGCACTGCATGGGGTTGTTGTGGCCAATGTGCAGAACCTGCCACTTGGATGTGTTCAATCTCATACCCTTGGACTCTGCCCATCTATCCAGCCTGTCGAGGTCCCTCTGCAGAGCCTCTCTACCCTCCAGCAGATCAACTCCTGTCCCCAGCTTGGTGTCATCAGCAAATTTACTGGTGATGGACTCAATGCCCTCATCCAGATATTTATTTTAATTTATTTTGTTTTCTATTTAATTTAATTTAATTTAATTTAATTTAATTGCATTTTATGCATTTTAATGCATTTTATGCTATTTTATTTTAATGCATTTTATTTTATTTTAATTTAATTGATTTTTAATTTAATTGATTTTCATTTTTAAAATTTATTTTATTTTACTTTGTTTAGTTTATTTTATTTTTAATTATTTTTATCTTATTTTATTTTCATTTAATTTAATTTATTAAATTATTTTAATTTTATTTATTTGCATTTTATTTTATTATTTAAAATTAATTTTATTTTACATCTTTTAATTTAATTTCATTTAATTTTAATTTTTATTATTTTTATTTATTTTATTTTTATTTTTTATTTTATTTTTATTACTTTTCTTTATTTTTTTTATTTTATTCTATATTAATTTATTTTTATTTTGTTCTATATTATTTTATTTTTGTTTTATTATTTTTAATTTAAATGTTTAATTTTTTTAAAAAGTATTTATTTTCTTTTGTTTTGTTTCACTTTTTATTACTTTAATTTTATTTGATTTAGTTTACGTTCATTTTATTCCATTTTAAGATTATTATTCTTTTATTTATTTTAACTTTGTTTTATTATTTTTTTAAATTTTACATGTTTTATTTAGTTTTCTTTTTTATTTTTAATTTAATTTATAGATTTTATTTTCATATTATTTTAATTTAATTTATATATTTTATTTTCATATTATTTTAGTCTATTTTAAATTATTTTAATTTTGGGTTTATTTATTTTCATTTTATATTGTTCTATATTATTTCATTGTTATTTTTTATTTAATTTTATGTTTATTTTCTTTTCTTTATTTTCTGTTCTTTATTTTCTGTTCTTTATTTAATTTGGTTTCATTTTCTTTATTTTCTTTTCTTTATGTTCTTTTATTTTTTTTCATTCTACTTTCTTCATTTTCTTTCCATTATATATTTTATTTTATTGCTTTTATCATTTTATTTCGTTTGTTCGATTGTATTTTATTTCTGAGGAGATTTGCTACAAAATCTCACAGGGAAAGCAAAGGCATGCAGAACCCGCCAAAGCGCTGATACCTTTTGTGCTTTCAAACCAGTTCTGGGCCTCTCAGTTTAAGAAAGATGTTGAGATGCTGGAAGGTGTCCAGAAAAGGGCAACAAAGCTGGGGAGGGGTCTGGAGCACAGCCCTGTGAGGAGAGGCTGAGGGAGCTGGGGTTGTTTAGCCTGGAGAAGAGGAGACTCAGGGAAGACCTCCTTGCTCTCTACAACTCCCTGAAGGGAGGTTGTAGCCAGGTGGGGCTTGGTCTCTTCTGCCAGGCAACTAGTGACAGAAGGAAAAGACAGAGTCTCAAGGTGCACCAGGGGAGGTTTAGTCTGGATGTTTGTGATGGTTGAAATTCTTCCCAGCAAGAGAGATTGGCCACTGGGATGTGCTGCCCAGGGAGGTGGTGGAGTCACCATCACTGGCAGTGTTTAAAACCAGCCTGGATGAGGCACTCAGTGCCATGGGTGAGTTGATTAGATGGTGTTGGGTGATAGGTTGGACTGGATGACCTCAAAGGTCTTTTCCAACGTGGTTAATTCTGTATTGTGTATTCTGTGTTCCCCTCCTTGCTCTTCCTTTGTGGCAGAGGGCAAGACACTTGTCAAGCATCAATCTGTGGGGAAGTAAGCAGCATCCACACCAGAGAGAGAAGAACAGAAGGATTGGGGGGTGGGGGGGGGGGGAGAAGGGAGGGGAAAATGATTCCCCAGAAGACTGCTATTTGCAAACTTAAGGTTTAAGCATAGAATCTCCTTTTCAAAGATGCAACCTGATCTAGTGTGGGGCTGTTCAGCCTGGAGAGGAGAAGACTCTGAGGCGCACTGGAGCACTGTGTCCAGTTGTGGAGCCTCTAGTACAGGAAGGAGCTGGAGGTGCTGGAAGGTGTCCAGAGAAGGGCCATGAGGATGAGCAGAGGGCTGGAGCTGCTCTGCTGTGGAGACAGAGTGAGAGAGTTGGGGT
Source organism: Melanerpes formicivorus (assembly GCF_026170545.1). Taxonomy (NCBI): domain Eukaryota; kingdom Metazoa; phylum Chordata; class Aves; order Piciformes; family Picidae; genus Melanerpes; species Melanerpes formicivorus. Next base: position 295,009 of record NW_027142357.1, read on the forward strand.
TGTTCAGTGTGGAGAAGAGAAGGCTCTGAGGAGACCTTCTTGTGGCCTTCCAGTATCTGAAGGGGGGCTACAGGAAAGCTGGGGAGGGACTTTTTGGGGTGTCAGGGAGTGGTAGGACGGGGGGGGGGGGGTGGGTGGAACAAAACTAGAAGTGGGTAGATTGAGATTGAATGTTAGGCAGAAGTTCTTCCCCATGAGGATGGTGAGACACTGGCAGAGGTTGCCCAGGGAGGTGGTGGAAGCCTCATCCCTGGAGGTTTTTCAGGCCAGTCTGGATGTGGCTGTGAGCAAGCTGCTGTAGTGTGAGGTGTCCCTGGCCATAGCAGGGGGCTTGGAACTGGCTGATCCTTGAGGTCCCTTCCAACCCTGACAATTCTATGATTCTACAATTCTGTTCTGTGATGCTGTGATAAAGAAATTGAGAGATTGGCACTGGGGAAAGTCAGGATCTAAGCAATAATTGTCAGGAGCTGTATCTAAATGAGGAAAAAAAAAAAAAGTCCTGAAAACTTTCTGTGCATGTCTGACCTCTCTGGAGGAGAGCATGTGGATGGAATTCTTTCTATGTCTGATGTCAGCAGCACTGAAATGGTTGGGCATGTTTTCCCAGTTTGTCATGTTATTGTAGGGGCTGATTTAGAAAAGAATCTGAAACCTTCCTGTCTCAGGGATAAGTTTCACAGATTTTAAAAATGCATCTAGTGAAGTGGGCAGTCTGGGAGGGGATCTGCTGGAGAGCAGCCCTGGGTGAAGGACCTGGGAGTGCTGGTGGACAACAAGTTGTGCAGGGGACAGCAATGTGCCCTGGTGGCCAAGAAGGCCAATGGGATCCTGGGGTGCATTGAGAGGAGTGTGTCCAGCAGATCCAGGGAGGTTCTCCTCCCCATCTACTTTGCCCCTCTACTTTGCCTCACCTGGAATATTGCATCCAGTTCTGGGCTCCCCAGTTCAGGAGGGACAGGGATCTGCTGGAGAGAATTCAAGGCAGGGCTCCAAGGATGCTGAAGGACCTGGAGCACTGCCTCGTGAGGAGAAGCTGAGAGCCCTGGGGCTGTTTAGTGTGGAGAAGTGAAGACTGAGAGGGGATCTGATCAATGTCTATCAATATCTGAGGTCTGGGGGTCAGGAAGGAAGGGTCAGGGACAGGATCTGCTCATTTGCACCCAGGGATAAGACCAGGGGCAAGGGATGGAAACTACAGCACAGGAGGTTCCACCTCAGCATGAGGAAGAACTTCTTCACTGTGAGGGTCTCAGAGCACTGGAAGAGGCTGCCCAGAGAGGTTGTGGAGTCTCCTTCTCTGGATCATTTCCATCCCTGTCTGGATGTGTTCCTGTGTGACCTGTGCTGGATTCTATGGTCCAGCTCTGGTAGGGGAGTTGAGCCCAAAGACCTCTGGAGGTCCTGGCTAACATCCTGTGCTGTAAATTCTTCTTTCCATGGCAACAGGATCATTACTTATAAATATCCTATGGGCTAGAAAAAGTCTTCCAGTCCAATCCCCTCTGCAGTCAGCAGGGACATCTCCAACTAGATCAGGTCACCCACAGCCCTCTCCAGCCTCACCTTGAATATCTCCAGGGATGGAGCCTCAACCACCTCCCTGGGCAACCTCTTCCAGTGTTCCACCACCCTCATGGTAAAGAACTTCTTCCTCACATCTAATCTCAATCTGCTCTGCTCTACTTTGAAGCCATTGTCCCTGGTCCTGTCCCTGCAGGCCTTTGCAAACAGTCTCTCTGCAGCCTTCTTGTAGCCCCCTTCAGGTCCTGGAAGGTTGCTCTTAGGTCTCCTTGGAGCCTTCTCTTCTCCAGACTGAACACCCCCAGCTCCCTCAGCCTGTCCTCACAGCAGAGCTGCTCCAACCCCCTGAGCATTTTCATGTCCTTCTCTGGACCCTCTCCATCAGGTCCATGTCCTTCCTGTGTTGAGGGCTCCAGAGCTGGGGCAGGTAGGTTCTGGAAGCTCAAGATTAGGTGTTTGCTGTGCAGGAAAGAAGTCCAGTAACATCTTCTGTTGTGTTAAATACCTTGATAATGGTTAAATGTTAGCAAGACCACTCAGGCATTTGCTCTGAGTTGTTTTTAGCAAGTTTGCTATTTTGATGAACTCCAAACATTCCCAGGAGTGTTTTAGAGGGAAATGGGAATCTTGGGCTTGTGAGGTAAAGAGTGAACTGATCAGCAAATCCCCCAGGAAGGAGATTCAGTATTTGAGTTTTCAGGCACTGATAGTTTTTGAGTTGGAGGATTGCCATGTTGGACAATTCCAAACTTCCCCTGAAGCATTTGCAAGGAAAAATGGGAATCTGTTGCTTGTGAGGTAAAGAGTGAAGTGATTGATGGAGCCTCAGAAGAAGAGATTTAATTGCTCATTTTTCACCAGAACTGCATGATTCTTCCCACCAGCATTCTGCACCACCACAAAGCTCTGAGGCTTATTTGATTACAGGATTAGCCTGGCCACTACCATTTTTTGCTTTGCTTTTCCCTTGGGAAGCTGTGAGTGCAGGAGGCACTTGCCTTTCACAGGATCAGAGGATGTTAGGGGTTGGAAGGGACCTCTGGAGGCTCTGGCTGGCTTTCTGGGCTGCAAGTGCACACTGCTGGCTCCTGTTGAGCTTCTCATCCCCCAGCATCCTCAATGCCTTTTCTTCAGGGCTGCTCTCAAGCCAGTCCCTGCCCAGCCTATATTGGTGCCTGGGATTGCCCTGACCCAGCTGCAATACTTGCTCTTGTTGAGCCTCATGAGGTTGCCTCTGCAGCCTGTCCAGGTCCCTCTGGATGTTTCCCTTCCCTCCAGCCTGTCTCCTGCCCCACACAGCTTGGTGTCATTAGCAGTCTTGCTGAGGGTGCCTCAATGCCTCTGTCCATGTCACCAACAAAAATGTTAGGCAAGACTGATCCCAGGACTGGTCCCTGAGGGACTCCTCTTGTCCCTGGCCTCCCCTAGGACATGGACCCATTGACAGCCACCCTTTCATAGTTTCATAGTTTCATTCAGGGTTGGAAGGGACCACAAGGATCATCTAGTTCCAACCCCCCTGCCATGGGCAGGGACACCCCACACTAGATCAGGCTGCCCAGAGCCTCATTCAGCCTGCTCTTAAACACCCCCAGGGACGGGGCCTCGACCACCTCCCTGGACAACCCATTCCAGGGCTTCACCACTCTCATGGTGAAGAACCTCCTCCTCACATCCAGCCTGAATCTCCCCACCTCCAGCTTCATTCCATTCCCCCTAGTCCTATCACTACCTGAGATCTTGAGAAGTCCTTCCCCAGCCTTCCTGTAGGCCCCCTTCAGATACTGGAAGGCCACAATTAGGTCACCTCGGAGCCTTCTCTTCTGCAGACTGAACAGCCCCAACTCCTTCAGTCTGTCCTCATAGGAGAGGTGCTCCAGCCCTCTGATCATCCTTGTGGCCCTTCTCTGGACACCTTCCAGCACCTCCAGATCCCTCTTGTAATAGGGGCTCCAGAACTGGAGGCAGTACTCCAGGTGGGGTCTCACCAGGGCTGAGTAGAGGGGGAGGATCACCTCCCTCGACCTGCTGGCCACACTTCTCCTGATGCAGCCCAGGATCTGATTGGCCTTGCGGGCTGCAAGTGCACACTGAGAGCTCATGTTGAGCTTCTTGTCCACCAGCACCCCCAAGTCTCTCTCCTCAGGGCTACTTTCCAGCCAGTCACTGCCCAGCCTGTATTTGTGCCTGGGATTGCCTCGACCCAGATGCAGGACCCTGCACTTGCTCTTATTGAACTTCATGAGGTTGGCTTGTGCCCACCTCTCCAGCCTGTCCAGGTCCCTCTGGATGGCCTCCCTTCCCTCCAGCGTGTCTGCTGCACCACACAGCTTGGTGTCATCAGCAAACTTGCTGAGGGTGCACTCAATGCCACTGTCCATGTCACCCACAAAGATGTTGATGTGCAGCCATCAAGCCAGTTCTGTATCCACTGAATGGTCCATCCATCAAACCCATATTTGAGCAGCTTGGAGACCAGGATGTGGTGCGGGACAGTGTCGAAGGCTTTGCTCAGGTCCAGATCCCCACACTGAGATTCAGGATAGTTTTCCTTGGCCCAGGTAAAGGTGTGTTGGGTAGGCATCCAAAAACTCCTGCTGTTTGGCTGGACAGCTGTGATCTCTGCTCTGGTAAAACCACAAGGTCTCTGCTCTGGTAAATCCACATGGTTTCACTTAGGCATCTGGGAAGGGAGGAGTGAGGAGGATGTTCTCCAAGCTTGTGGTTCTGCAGAGAAGCAGCTAGTGCTGTATTTTGAGGTGGATCTGTGTGTGTATACGGTACCACCTGCATCAGTTACCAAACTGACCTATGGATGAGATCTATCTGGACTTCTGCAAGGCCTTGGTCAGCAGTAGAGTGTCAGGGCTCAAGCTTTGTAGGATGAGTACTGCACCCAAATTTAGGGACTGATAGTGCACCTAGGAAATCAAGCTTCCTGGCTTGATATCACACAATCACAGAACCATTCAGGTTGGAAAAGAGCCTCAGCATCACCAAGTCCAGCCCAGAACCCTACTCTACAAGGTCACCCCTAAACCACAGCCCCAAGCACCACAGCCAAGCCACCCTGAAAACACATCCAGCCTTGTGGACTCCACCACCTCCCTGGGCAGCACATTCCAAGCCCTGACCACTCTTGGTGGGAAAAAATTCTTCCTCCTGTCCAGTCTGAACCTGCCCTGCTGCAGCTTGAGGCTCTTCCCTCTTGTTCTATGGCTAATCACCTGTAAGACACCAGCACCAAGCTCTCCACAACCTCCTTTCAGGGAGCTGTAGAGAGCCAGGAGGTCTCCCCTCAGCCTCCTCTGCTTCAAACTAACCATCCTCAGCTCCTTCAGTTGCTCTTCATCACCTGGACCACATCCAGGTGATTCTGCCTGAGGTTTGCCATTGATACTCATGAGGAGCTTGCAGGCATCAGGGCAGGCTTTGCACAGAAATTGTTTGGCACCTGAAGCCTTTTCTCCTTGTGCTGCCTTCTCCATTGCTCTGCTAATAATCTTATTGGTGCCTTCTTGAAACTTGCAATTACAGGCAGCTCTGTGATGGATGGGCAGCAGCATTAAAGGATTAATGAGCTGAACTGAATAAATATTCTGTGTTTCCTTCAAGTGTCAACATTAGCATGCAGCAGCACACTGCTGATTAGCTTGATTCAGTCTCTGGCAGCCAGTGCCAGGCTTTATCCCAAGATGAGAAGCTCAACAGGAGCCAGCAGTGAGCACTTGCAGCCCAGAGAGCCAAGCAGAGCCTGGGCTGCAGCAAGAGAAGTGTGGCCAGCAGGGCCAGGGAGGGGATTCTCCCCCTCTGCTCCACTCTGCTGAGACCCCACCTGGAGCACTGTGTCCAGTTCTGGAGCCTCTATTCCAGGAAGGCTCTGGAGGTGCTGGAAGGTGCCCAGAAAAGGGCCATGAGGATGAGCAGAGGGCTGGAGCTGCTCTGCTGTGGAGACAGACTGAGGGAGTTGGGGTTGTTCAGTGTGGAGAAGAGAAGGCTCTGAGGAGACCTTCTTGTGGCCTTCCAGTATGTGAAGGGGGCTACAGGAAAGCTGGGGAGGGACTTTTTGGGGTGTGAGGGAGTGATAGGAGTGGGGGGAATGGAGCAAAACTAGAACTGGGTAGATTGAGATTGGATGTTAGGAAGAAGTTCTTCCCCATGAAGGTGCTGAGAGACTGGCAGAGGTTGCCCAGGGAGGTGGTGGAAGCCTCATCCCTGGAGGTTTTAGCAGCCAGGCTGGCTGTGAGCAAGCTGCTGTAGTGTGAGGTGTCCCTGTCCATGGCAGGGAATTTGGAACTGGCTGATCCTTGAGGTCCCTTCCAACCCTGACAATTCTGTGACTGATTCTATGGTGATTCAGGATTGAAAAAAAACCAAACAACCCAATAAACTGATTCTCCCTGGCCCTGCTGGCCAAACATCTGTTGCAGCCCAAGCTCTGCTTGGCTTTCTGGGTTGCAAGTGCACACTGCTGGCTCCTGTTGAGCTTCTCATCCCCCAGCACCGAGTCCTTTTCTTCAGGGCTGTTCTCGTTCCTGTGTGATCTGCTCTGGTTGATCCTGCTCTGGCAGTGGGGGCTGGACTTGGATGATTTTTCGAGGTCCCTTCCAATTCCTGATGTTCTGTGACTCTGTGATTGTGTTCAGTACTCTCAGCTTGCTGCCTTTGGGGCCTTTCCCTTTTTTGCTGACAAGAACAGTTGCCACAGTGGTCAGCTCAGGGCTGTTGGAGAAGCTGTCTCAGCATCTGCTTCGGGTGAGCAGCTCCTGCTCAGCCAAATCCTCCAGTCTGAAAGCCCTCTGCAAAATCCCTGCCTTGAAAAAGAGCTGCAGATGTTAGATGCATGCAGCTTTCTGAAATGTGCCAAGACAAGCCCCTTGCTCAGCACCTATAATTACACCCAAGGTTCTGCTCCTGAATAGGACGTTTAAAAAGCGGATCAACTTCCAAGCTGCTTATTAATTGTGGCGCTGAGTGTCAGCTCTGTGAGTAAGAGACAAAGTGCATTCTGCCCTGGCTGCAGTGCAAACACAATAGAGATCATGCCCCTTCCCAAGGAGGGGTGATTTAGAACTAGACTGATGCTTCTGCCTGCTAATTAAATGTTAATAAATCTGTAAAAATAGAATAGGAATGGAATGGAATGGAATGGAGTAGAATGGAATAGAATGGAATAGAATAGAAATGGAATGGAATAGAAATGGAATGGAATAAAAATGGAATGGAGTAGAATGGAATAGAACGGAATGGAATGGAATGGAATGGAATAGAATAGAATAGACCAGGTTGGAAGAGACCCCTGAGATCATTGAGTCCAACCTATTACCATCTAATCAACTAAACCATGGCACCAAGCACCCCATCCAGTCTCTTCCTAAACACTTCCAGTGATGGTGACTCCACCACCTCCCTGGGCAGCACATCCCAATGGCCAATCTCTCTTTCTATGAAGAGCTTCTTCCTCACCTCCAGCCTAAACCTCCCCTGGCACAGCTTGAGATTGTGTCCTCTTGTTCTGGTGCTGGTTTGGCCACAACAACCCCATGCAGAGCTACAGGCTGGGGTCAGAGTGGCTGGAGAGCTGCCAAACAGAGAGGGACCTGGGGGTGTTGATTGACAGCTTCCCAAACATGAGCCAGCAGTGTGCCCAGGTGGCCCAGAAGGCCAATGGCATCCTGCCCTGCATTAGGAATAGTGTGGCCAGCAGGAGCAGGGAAGTCATTGTGCCGCTGTGCTCTGCACTGGTTAGGCCACACCTTGAGTCCTGTGTCCAGTTCTGGGCCCCTCAGTTTAAGAAAGACATTGAGAGACTTGAAGGTGTCCAGAGAAGGGCAACGAGGCTGGGGAGAGGCCTTGAGCACAGCCCTGTGAGGAGAGGCTGAGGCAGCTGGGGTTGTTTAGCCTGGAGAAGAGGAGGCTCAGGGGAGACCTTATTGCTCTCTAAAACTGGTGTTTGTAGCCAGGTGGGGGTTGGTCTCTTCTCCCAGGCAACCAGCGCCAGAACAAGAGGACACAGTCTCAAGCTGTGCCAGGGGAAGTTTAGGCTGGAGGTGAGGAGAAAGTTCTTCCCAGAAAGAGAGATTGTCCATAGGAATGTGCTGCCCAGGGAGGTGGTGGAGTCCCCATCCCTGGATGTGTTCAAGAGGGGATTGGATGTGGCACTTGGGGCCATGGTCTAGTCCTGAGGTCTGTGGTGATGGGTTGGACTTGATGATCTTTGAGGTCTCTTCCAACCTTGGTGATTCTGTGATTCTGTTTGCCTGGGAGAAGAGACCACCCCCCACCTGGCTACAACCTTCCTTTAGGTAGCTGTGGAGAGCAATAAGGTCTCCCTTGAACCTAAAGATCACTGAATCTTCTAAGCCAGATTTGAATTTTTTTCCTCTTGTCACTTGTGGCTGGGGGCTCTGGGTGGGGCACCCAAGGAAGCCCTGCTTGGTGTCCCAATTAACCTTCACACTGGGTAGTGCTTCTAATATGCTGTTTCTGTGATGCTGTTGTCATTCAGAGAGGGACTCAGAGGCCACCAAAGACTTCCTATTTATGTATTTGATTCAGAATTTACAGCAAAAGGGCTTTCTAAATAATTTCTGTGGGGTTTGGTTTTGGGTTGGGTTTGGTTGTTGTGGTGGTAGTGGTTTATTTTCTTTGTTGGGGTTTTGTTTTAATGCATTCCAACTTCAGTCTGCTTCCACGTGGTTTTACTATGGCTGTAGAAACAGACTGGGTGCTGCTCTGCCCCTCCCAGCTCAGACAGTGCCCCTTTTGTTGTCATGTTGCAGCACAAAAATGCTACTCAGATTCTTAAAACACTTGACCCCAGTTGGATCTGGATGGTGGATTGAGGGCACCATCAGCAAGTGTGCAGATGGCACCAAGCTGAGTGGTGCTGTTCGTACCCCATAGGGACAGGATGGCATCCAGAGGGACCTGGACAGGCTGCAGAGGTGGTGCCCAGGGGAACCTCATGAAGTTCAACAAGAGCAAGTGCAGGGTTCTGCACCTGGGCTGGAACAATCCTCACTGTCAATACAGGCTGGGGGAGGAGGGGATAGAAAGCAGCCCTGAGGAAAAGGACTTGGGGGTGCTGGTGGGGGAGAAGCTGGACAGGAGCAGGCAGTGTGAGCTTGCAGCACAGAAGGCCAAGGGCAGCCTGGGCTGCATCCAAAGCAGCATTGCCAGCAGAGCCAGAGAGGTGATTCTGCCACTTTGCTCTGCTCTGCTGAGACCTCACCTGCAGTGCTCTGTGCAGGTCTGGAGCCCTCAACACAGGAAGGACATGGACCTGATGGAGAGGGTCCAGAGGAGGGCCATGAAAATGCTCAGGGGGTTGGAGCAGCTCTGCTGTGAGGACAGGCTGAGGGAGCTGGGGGTGTTCAGCCTGCAGAAGAGAAGGCTCCAGGGAGACCTAAGAGCAACCTGCCAGGACCTGAAGGGAGCTACAAGAAGGCTGCAGAGAGACTGTTTGCAAAGACCTGCAGGGACAGGACCAGAGGCAATGGCTTCAGGCTAGAGCAGAGCAGATTTAGATTGGATGTTAGGAAGAAGTTCTTTACCATGAGGGTGGTGGAACACTGGAACAGGTTGCCCAGGGAGGTGGTTGAGGCCCCATGCCTGGGGATATTCAAGGTGAGGCTGGAGAGGGCTGTGGACAACCTGATCTAGTTGGAGATGTCCCTGCTGACTGCAGAGGGGGTTGGACTGGATGATCTTTGAAGGTCCCTTCTGTCCCAGACCATTCTGTGATTCTATGTATTGCAGGCTGACAAATAGCTGTTCAAGGAAGCTTTTAAGGTTGCAGAGTCAAATGTCTGGTTTCAGGAAATACTGGAATAAAGGGTGTTTGTGCAGCCTTTGTGGCAGCCTTCTGCATGCTTATTATGAAGCAGTCTATAATTATGTGATCACATTATTGCTTGTTTCCACAGAGCTCCTGCCTCATTTAGTGCATGGTATGGATGTGGCTCTATTTGGAAGCAGGCACTGAAGTGTTTTCCTTCTGCCCCTGCATATTTGGTGCCTGTTTTCCTTTTGTTTCATGCTGTGTAACACTGTTCTGCAAATGCTGGCTTTAACCATATTGTCACAGCATCAGAGGATGTTAGGGGTTGGAAGGGACCTCTGGAGATCATCAAGTCCAACCCCACTGCCAGAGCAGGAGCTTAGAATCCATCACAGGTCACACAGGAACACATCCAGACAGGGATGGAAAGGCTCCAGAGAAGGAGACTCCACAACCTCTCTGGGCAGCATGCTCCAGGGCTCTGTGAGCCTCACAGTGAGGAAGTTCCTCTTCATGTTGAGGTGGTGCTGAAGTTTCCATCCATTGCCCCTTGTCCTATCCCAGGGTGCAACTGAGCAGAGCCTGTCCTATGTCAAAGGCCTTCAGCAGGCCAGGTACACAACATCCACAGCCTTTCCCTCATCCACTGACAGAACATCCTGTCATGGTGTGGTTTTAAGGGGAAAAGGACTTGGGGCTCATGATGGATGCGAGATTGACCACAGAGCCAGCAATGTGGTCTGGTGGCCAAGAAGGCCAATGGCATCCTGGGGTGGATTAGAAGGGATGAGGTGAGTAGGTTGAGAGACGTTCTCCTGCCCCTCTACTCTGCCCTGGGGAGGCCACATCTGGAATATTGTGTCCAGTTCAGGGCCCTTCAGTTCAGGAAGGACCTCAAGGAACTGCTTGAAAGAGTCCATCACAGAGCCACAAAGATGATTCAGTAAATGGAACATCTTCCTCACGAGGAGAGCCTGAGGGAGCTGAGGGCTCTGGAGCTTGGAGAGGAGTAGCCTAAGAGATTGATAAAGATGTGCTGTTGATAAAGTTGTGCAGGGTGAGTGCCCAGAGGCTGGAGCCAGGCTCTGCTGAGTAATGCCCAATGCCAGCACAAGGGGCAGTGGTGGAAGCTGAGGCAGAGGAAGTTCCATGGAAGCTTGAGGAAGAATTTATTTCCCTGTGAGGGTGACAGAGGCCTGGAGCAGGCTGCCCAGGGGGGTTGTGGAGTCTCCCTCCCTGGAGATTTTCAAACCCCACCTGTATGTGTTCCTGTGTGACCTGCTGTAGGTGATGCTGCTCTGGCAGGGGGGTTGGACTGGATGAGCTTTTGAGCTCCCTTCCAGCCCCTAAGATTCTGTGACTTTGTGATTTTGTTTTCATTTCTGTAAGGCTAAGCTGTAGGTCCTGTGGAAAGACTTCTGTGCTCCTGTAATTCAAACCTGTGCATTGTGGAGCTGGAGTTTAAACTACTCAGGAAGGAGCATTCTTCAGTGACCCAACTTTTGGTTTCTCTTGCCTAGAGTGTCAGAATCTTTTTAGGGTACTCCAGATTCACATGTAACAGATCAGCCCACTTGAGTGTTTCAGATCTTTGAGAGTGCCACAAATGGAACTGATCTGTTACCTAATTAAGGAATGTTTCCCAAGTAATCCTCCATTCATGTGACACCTAGAAACTGCAGCAGGACTTTGGTTGGTTGCTGATGTGAATACTTTAAACAGAAGTTGATATTCAGAAATGCATGTTAGTTGGCTGTCCTTTTTTTGCTTTCTTTTTCTTTCCTTCTCTCTTCCTTCCTTTCTCTCTCCTCTTCCTTCTCTGTTTTCCTTCCTTCTCTTGTTCTTTCCTTCCTTCTCTCTCTCCTCTTTCTTTCCCTTTCTCTCTCCTCTTTTCCTCCCTCTTTTTTCTTCCCTCTCTCTTTCTCTCTTTTCTTCCCCCTCTTTCCCTTTCCCTCTCCCTCTCTCTCTTTCCTTCCATCTCTCTTTCTTTCCTTCCCTCTTTCTCTCCTTTCTTCCCCCTCTCCCTTTCCTTCCCCCATCTCTTTCTTTCTATCTCTTTCCTTCCCTCTCTCTCTTACCTTCCCTCTGTTTCTCTTTCCTTCCTCCCTCTCTTCCCTTCCCTCTCTCTCTCTTTCCTTCCCTCTCTTTCCTTCCCTTTCTCTCTCTTTCCTTCCCTTTCTCTCTCTTTCCTTCCCTTTCTCTCTCTTTCCTTCCCTCTCTCTTTCCTTCCCTCTTTCTCTCTTTCCTTCCCTCTTTCTCTCTTTCCTTCCCTCTTTCTCTCTTTCCTTCCCTCTTTCTCTCTTTCCTTCCCTCTTTCTCTCTCTCTTTCTTTCCCTCTCTCTCTTTCCTTCCCTCTTTCTCTCTCTTTCTTTATCTCTCTCCTTCCTTCCCTCTCTCTCTCTTTCCTTCTTCTTGATGCTTTTCCTTACAGTCTCCTTTGTTACACTGCTTGTTGAATGGAAGCTGCTTATGGTAGTCCTTGAGGGTTTTTTCCCTCAACTATTAACCCTTCGCTGGGGCTGCTTGCAGACTTTTCAAAGTTGTGTCCCTGCTGTGAGCCTCTTTAACAAGTCCTCAGCAGCAGCTGAGGGCTGTGTGACAGATGCCACCTGAATTGAGGTCAGTGCCTGTTCCCAAAGCTTTTCTTGGGAACTTGCAGTGAACGACTTAATCTCTGCGTGCCTCCCTTGCCCTTCTGTGCTGCCATAGCTAATCCTTTGCCATCTCAGAGAAGAATTGGGAAGGTGAAGATTGTGACAGTGTTTGGGCATTAAAAAACAGGAGGAGCCTGTTAAGACAGAAGGAGGCTGTTCACTGAATGCCTCCCCTTGTGAGGCTGTGGTTAGAAGGCCTTGTGGTGATGTGGTGGGCAAGTGGTGGTCAGCGGTGAAGCTTTGTGGGCTTTGAGGTCAGGTCTTGTGACAGCATCAGGAGAAACACTCCAGGATGTGTTTCAGGAAGAGAATGGGAACAGGAACTTCTTCACTGTGAAGGTCCCAGAGCACTGGAACAGGCTGCCCAGAGAGGTTGTGGTGTCTCCTTCTCTGGAGCCTTTCCAGCCCTGTCTGGATGTGTTCCTGTGTGACCTGTGCTGGATTCCATGGTCCTGCTCTGGCAGGGGGGTTGGACTTGATGATCTCTGGGGGTCCTTTCCAACCCAACATCCTCTGATCCTGTGATCTCTTACAGTGTTGACTGTGGGACAGAATGCCATTCAGAGGGCCCTAGGCAGGCTGGAGAAGTTGACTCAGGGAAACCTCATGAGGTTCAATAAGGCAAAGTGTAAGCTCCTGCAGCTGAATAGAATAGAATAGAATAGAATAGAATAGAATAGAATAGAATAGAATAGACCAGACCAGGTTGGAAGAGACCTTCAAGATCACCGTGTCCAACCCATCAACCAATCCAACCCACCTAAACAACTAACCCATGGCACCAAGCACCCCATCAAGTCTTCTCCTGAACACCTCCAATGATGGTGACTCCACCACCTTTCCGGGCAGCCCTTGATATCAATCCAGGTTGCCCACAACCTCTCTGGGCAGCCTGTTCCAGTGCTCTGGGACCCTCACAGTGAAGAAGTTCCTCCTCATGTTGAGGTAGAGCCTCCTGTGCTGTAATTTTTATCAGTTGCCCCTTGTCCTGTCCCAAGCTGCAACAGAGCAGAGCTTGTCCCCTGCCTCTTCTCCCCTCCACACTAAACAGCCCCAGGGCTCTCAGCCTCTCCTCACCAGGCAGGGCTCCAGTCCCTTCTGCATCCTTGCAGCCCTCCCTTGGACTCTCTCCAGCAGATCCCTGTCCCTCCTGAACTGGGGAGCCCAGAACTGGATGCAATATTCCAGGGGAGGTCTCAGCAGGGCAGAGTAGAGGGGGAGGAGAAGCTCCCTGGATCTGCTGGACACACTCCTCTCAATGCACCCCAGGATCCCATTGGCCTTCTTGGCCCCCAGGGCACATTGCTGTCCCATGCAGAACTACCAGGAAAGCAGTTGCCTACCAGGAAAGGGGGTTGGAACTGGATGATCCTTGAGGTCCCTTCCAACCCTCACAATTCTATGATGTCTGCCCCATCTGGGTCAGTTCTTTGCCACAGCCCAAGCAAGAAATGGTCAGGCCAAGCAACCGAGGTCAGAGAACAGAGGCAGAGGGAAACAAGCAAAGGAGCAGCAGCAGCAAAAAGACATACACTCTCTGTGTTCCCAAACTATATAGAAATTTGCAGAACCAATGAAATGAACTTCTCTGTGTTCCTGAGCTACTTGCTCAGCCTCTCAGAAAAACAAAAGGAATTCCTCTAGCCCCTTGACTTGAATTCTCTGGAAGAATCTAATTCTTCTTTACAATTAAGCATAGTCTTTTAAACCTGCCACAGCAATGAAGAGCTGAGCTGTGGGGGCAGGCTCCCTGAGCTCTCCCTGTCCTGTTCACCTGGTTCTTTCTGTCTGCCAAGTGAAGGTGGTGTGTGGTTTCAGCGGGTTCCTAATTGAGTTAGATTAGCTTAAAGCTCCTTTGCAAGGTTTTCAGACATGTTGGACAACTGCTGGCTTGATCCTTCAGGGGGATTATCTCCTGTGTCAAGGCAGGGCTGTGTTGCAGAAGACATTTAAGGGTAGTAGGTTGGTGGCTCTGGCAGCAGGGCTCTGGAAAATCTGACTGTGGAAGCTGCATATCCAGTTGTTCACTTTGCTTCTCCATGGGGTGTGACTCACCTCTGCTTGACAGGCAGCACAGCAGAGAGGAGCGTGGCTTTGCACTCCTGCTCCTGCCAACTCCTATACCTGGGCTTCAGCTAAGGTCATAGACTCATAGAATTGTTAGGGTTGGAAAGGACCTCAAGGATCATCTAGTTCCAAATTCTCTGCCATGGGCAAGGATACCTCACACTGAGGCGGGTTGCTCACAGCCACATCCAGCCTGGCCTGAAAAACCTCCAGGCATGAGGCTTCCACCACCTCCCTGGGCAACCTCTGCCAGTCTCTCACCACCCTCATGGGGAACAACTTCTTCCTAACATCCAATCTCAATCTACCCATTTCTAGTTTTGCTCCATTCCCCCCAGTTCTATCACTCCCTGACACCCTCAAAAGTCCCTCCCCAGCTTTCCTGTAGCCCCCTTCAGATACTGAAAGGCCACAAGAAGGTCTCCTCGGAACCTTCTCTTCTCCAGACTGAACAAACCCAACTCTCTCAGTCTGTCTCCATAGCAGAGCAGCTCCAGCCCTCTGCTCATCCTCATGGCCCTTCTCTGGACACCTTCCAGCACCTCCAGATCTTGCCTCTAACACAGGCTCCAGAACTGGACACAGTGCTCCAGGTGGGGTCTCAGCAGAGTGGAGCAGAGGGGGAGAATCCCCTCCCTGGCCCTGCTGGCCACACTTCTCTTGCTGCAGCCCAGGCTGTGGTTGGCTTTCTGGGCTGCAAGTTCACACTGCTGGCTCCTGTTGAGCTTCTCATCCCCCCAGCACCCCAAGATGCTGGTGGATAAAGCTATGAGCTGAAACATTTCTGCTTGCTGCCTCTGCCCCTGCAACACTTTGTGCCTTTGGGTTTCCTGTGGTCGATTTTGGACCTCGTGAAATACTTGTGAGCTCTCTTGGCTCACTGCTTTCTTCTGGCTACACACACACAAAATACTGCAGAGAACTGAGCCTCAGACCAGCCCTTCTGTGTCTTCATCCTGAAGAGTAGCACATGTCTGTGCTGCCCTATTGCCAGTAAATATGCCATACTGTAACAGGAAACTAAATTCAATCGCTTTGTCCTGCTTGGCTCTTGGCAGAAGCAGACTGGCTGATTCTAAGCATTTAGCCATCTTTTGAGTATCTATAATTGATCAGCAATTGCTTTCAGGAGATAGGCTTACAGGTCTCCTCTTCTCTCTGTGGTTGTCATCCTTTCACTGGTGATCCTGTGCTTCCCTTGGGGAAGTGCTTCAGGGCTTCCCTCGTCTCCTGCCTGATCAGTGCCAGCAATTTCATCCAGTAGTGTGTGGTTGGTTTGTGTTGGGTTGTTTTGGTTTGGTTTACATTACCAGTAGTTGTTGGTGAATCTGTTTCAGCTGCTTAACTACATCAATCTCTTAATATTCCCTAAAACTACCTCTCTGTCTTGGTCAGCTCTGTATTTAGAATCACAGAATTGTCAGGGTTGGAAGGGACATCAAGGACCATCCAGTTCCAACCCCCCCTGCCCTAGGCAGGGGCACCTCACACTACAGCATCTTGCTCACAGCCACATCCAGCCTGGCCTTCAACACCTCCAGTGATGAGGTTTCATTGTGCTGCCCAGGGAGGTGGTGCAGTCCCCAAGGCTGGATGTGTTTCAAGGTGGTTTGGATGTAGTGCTTGGGGCTGTGGTTTAGGGGTGATCCTTGTAGAGTAGGGTTCTGGGTTGGACTTGGTGATGCTGAGGGTCTCTTCAAACCTGAATGTTTCTATCATTCTACCACTTGCCTGGGCAACCTCTTCCAGTCTCTCACCACCCTCCTGGGGAAGAACTTCTTCCTAACATCCAATCTGAATTGACCCACCTCTAGTTTTGCTCCATTCCCCCCCCTAGTCAGTCCTATACACCCTCAGCCTCCTGTGAAGCCTTGTAGACTTCTGTGGAGTTGTCTTAGGGTTAAGACTCACCAGCTTTAATCAGCTCTGCTCATTCCTCCTCCCTTTCAATGGAGTGGTTGGTGTTGTCATTTCATGATCACTGTTATCCAATCCATCTCCTGCCTTCAGAGTTTTGAATGCTTTCTCCCTTTTAGCCAGACCAGCTCCATCCTCTGAAATGAAGTGTACCTGGGCTGTTAGAATCACAGAATGGTCTGGGCTGGAGGGGACCTCCAAAGCTCATCCAGTCCAAGCCCCTCTGCAGTCAGCAGGGACATCTCCAACTAGATCAGGTTGCCCACAGCCCTCTCCAGCCTCACCTTGAATATCTCCAGGGATGGGGCCTCAGCCACCTCCCTGGGCAACCTCTTCCAGTGTTCCATCACCCTCATGGTGCAGAACTTGTTCCTCACACCCAATCTAAATCTGCTCTGCTCTACTTTGAAGCCATTGTCCCTGGTCCTGTCCCTGCAGGCCTTTGCAAACAGTCTCTCTGCAGCCTTCTTGTAGCCCCCTACAGCTACTGGAAGATCTTCCTGTGTCCAGCTCTTCACAACTGTCTTCACAACACCTGTGCTGCTCTTTCAGGGCTAGTGTAGGCTAAAAGATGGAAAACCCTGGACAAGTTTATTTGCCTATTGCATGTTACTGGAGACCTGTCAGTGAATGAGACTTTCCTAAGACTGTGATTTTCCAGCCACATCTGGATGTGTTCCTGTGCAACCTGTGCTGGATTCTATGGTCCTGCTCTGACGGGGGGGGTTGGACTCAAAAGATCTCCAGAGGTCCCTTCCAACCCCTAAAATCTTCTGACTCTGTGAACTGAGTTCCACACCCCTATTATCTTGCTAGCATCAAGTCTGTGTCCCTTTTATCCTGACCCCAAGGTTCATGATCATAGAATCATAGAATCAATAAGGTTGGAAAAGACCTCAGAGATCGTCAAGTCCAACCTGTCACCCAACGTCTCATGACTACTAAACCATGGCACCAAGTGCCACATCCAATCCCCTCTTGAACACCTCCTGGGATGGGGACTCCACCACCTCCCTGGGCAGCACATCCCAATGGCTAACAACTCTCTCTCAGTGAAGAACTTTCTCCTCACCTCCAGCCTAAACTTCCCCTGGCACAGCTTGAGACTGTGTCCTCTTATTCTGGTGCTGGTTGCCTGCGAGAAGAGACCAACTCCCTCCTGGCTACAACCTCCTTTCAGGTAGTTGTAGACAGCAGGAAGGTCTCCCTTGAGCCTTCTCTTCTCCAGGCTAAACAATCCCAGCTCCCTCAGCCTCTCCCCATAGGGCTTGTGCTCAAGTCATGGTTTAGTCATGGGGTCTGGGGTGACAGGTTGGACTTGATGATCTTTGAGGTCTCTTCCAGCCTTGGTGATTCTGTGTTTCTGTGTGACTCCTTCCATTCAGCTTCATCAAAACACATGCAGACACTCAAAGAGATGACACTGTGTCTTGGCTACAGGACTAGGGGTGATTTTCAAACCCAAACTCATCTCAGTGTAACAAAGAACAACTCCCTGCCTTCCATCTGTACAGATCCACTTCTCTGAACTTGAACTGGAGTTCCATTTCCCTCACCAACCAGCTGTGAACTAATTATGTGGACTTCTCAGGCCCATCCTATCACCCAGCACCACCCAATCAACTCACCCATGGCACCGAGTGCCTCATCCAGGCTGGTTATAAACATGCATTCAACAAGTCCAAGTGCCAGGGGCTGCACTTTGGCCACAACAACCCCATGCAGAGCTACAGGTTGGGGTCAGAGTGGCTGAGAGCAGCCAGGCAGAGAGGGACCTGGGGGTGCTGATTGACAGCTGCCTAAACATGAGCCAGCAGTGTGCCCAGGTGGCCAAGAAGGCCAATGGCATCCTGGCCTGCATTAGGAATAGTGTGGCCAGCAGGAGCAGGGAGGTCATTCTGCCCCTGTACTCTGCATTAGTTAGGCCACACCTTGAGTCCTGTGTCCAGTTCTGGGCTCCTCAATTTAAGAAGGACATTGAGACATTTGAAGGTGTCCAGAGAAGGGCAACAAGGCTGGGGAGAGGCCTTGAGCACAGCCCTGTGAGGAGAGGCTGAGGGAGCTGGGGTTGCTTAGCCTGGAGAAGAGGAGGCTCAGGGGAGACCTCATTGCTCTCTGCAACTACCTAAAGGGAGGTTGTAGCCAGGAAGGGGTTGGTCTCTTCTCTCTAGCAACCAGCACTAGAACAAGGGGACACAGTCTCAAGCTGTGCCAGGGGAAGTTTAGGCTGGAGGTGAGGAGAAAGTTCTTCCCAGAGAGAGTTGTTAGCCATTGGGATGTGCTGCCCAGGGAGGTGGTGGAGTCCCCATCCCAGGAGGTGTTCAAGAGGGGATTGGATGTGGCACTTGGTGCCATGGTCTAGTCATGAGGTCTGTGGTGAGAGGTTGGACTTGATGATCTTTGAGGTCTCTTCCAACCTTGGTGATACTGTGATACTTCCAGGGATGGTGTTTTGCAGGGATAGTGTTTTGCTGGCTATTATGGACAGTGCTGGGACAAGTGGCATCTTCCTGAGGAATGCCAAATCTTTGGTGCCTGCCATTGCCTCAGACAAATCTCCTTTAGCAAGTCTAACCAGCTTAGAGCTGATTTCCTCCTCAGACATATGGCATTAGCCAAAGATAATGGGGACCACGCCTGGCCAGCGTGTTGCTCAGAACTGCCTTTTCATTGTCTGGTATTGGGAGGAGAAAAGAAATAGTTGAGCTTGAGTTTTCTTTGCTCCTACTTCCTTCTCCATCCTCACCCTCAGTTAAGACAGCAGCTTGCAATATAGACTTAGTCTTAGGGGATTTTTTTTGCTTTCAGAAAGTCACCCTCTGCTTCAAGGAGACTCCCTCTCTGAAAATACTCAAAGCCCACCTGGATGTTGGAACTGGATGATCCTTGAGGTCCCTTCCAACCCTCTGCTTCAAGGAGCCTCCCTCTCAAAAGATATTCAAGCCCCACCTGGATGTTGGAACTGGATGGTCCTTGAGGTCCCTTCCAACCCCTAACAAATCTATGATTCTATGTGTTCCTGTGTGACCTGCTCTAGGTGATGCTGCTCTGTCAGGGGGGTTGGACTGAATGAGCTTTGGAGGTCCCTTCCAGCCCCTAACACTCTGTGATTGATTGATTGAAAGCAAGATGTAGGGATGGGGTCCTTGCTTTCTGCTCATTCTTCAGCCACTGCCTCATGGCAAGGTGCTGACTCAGCCCATTCTCACCTTTCACTGCTCAGTTTGACAAAGTTAGACACAAGGCTCCTCTTAATTTCAGTGGCAATCCCAATGCTCATTGTTGCAGTGGGACATAGCAAAGTTGATCACAGGATGTCAGGGGTTGGAAGGGAACTCTGGAGACCTTCCAGTCCAACCCCCCTGCCAGAGCAGGAGCATAGAATCCAGCACAGGTCACACAGGAACACATCCAGACAGGGCTGGGAACTCTCCAGGGAAGGAGACTGCACAACCTCTCTGGGCCCCTCAGAATGAAGAAGTTCCTCCTCCTGTTGAGGTGGAACCTCCTGTGTTGTATCTTCCATCCATCGCCCCTTGTCCTAACCCCAGGGTGCAACTGAGCAGAGCCTGTCCCCTCCCTCTTGACCCCCAGCCCTCAGATACTGATAGCCATTGATCAGATTCCCTCTCAGTCTTCTCTTCACCAGACTAAACAGCCCCAGGGCTCTCAGCCTCTCCTCTTAAGGCATAGTTTTTACTCCTGACATCATTTATTATCTCCTCACCCTTCCCCTGTCAAGCAGTGAATAGAATAGAATTAACCAGGTTGGAAGAGACCTTTGAGGTCATTGAGTCCAACCTATCACCCAACACCATCTAATCAACTAAACCAGGGCACCAAGCACCCCATCCAGTCTCTTCCTAAACACCTCCAGGGATGGTGACTCCACCACCTCCCTGGGCAGCACATCCCAATGGGCAATCTCTCTTGCTGGGAAGAACTTCTTCCTAACATCCAGTCTGAACCTCCCCTGGCACAGTTTGAGACTGTGTCCTCCTGTTCTCGTGCTGCTTGCCTGGGAGAAGAGACCAACCCCCACCTGGCTACATTCAGGTAGTTGTAGAGAGCAAGAAGGTCTTCCCTGAGCCTCCTCTCCTCCAGGCTAAGCAACCCCAGCTCCCTCAGCCTCTCCTCACAGGGCTGTGCCCCAGGCCCCTCCCCAGCTTTGTTGCCTTTCTCAGGACACTTTCCAGCATCTCAACATCTTTCCTAATCTGAGGGGCCCAGAACTTCTGATATATTTATGTATTTTATCTCATATAATGGCACAAGTTAATTCTGCAGGAAGGGTGCAGGGTGGTAGGACTGGGAAATGATCCATTGGCTGCCTTTTGGCTTGAAGCTGGAAGGGGAAGTCAGTCTGTTCTCCCTCCTTCTTGGGCAATTCAGTGCAGTTCCTAAATACCAACCATTTGCACTTGTGAGGTGCTTCTCCCCCTCCCAGCCCTTCCCAGGATTTGCAAAGCAGTAATTAAACCTCATTTATGCTGTTGCAATGCTATTATGCTCACTGGAAGATACAGTAGCAACTAGAGCACAGATTAGTTAAGGACATGTGCGAAAAGGTTGTGCAATAAACAGCAGCAGAGAGAATTTTCTTCTGTGACTGCTCAGTACCATTTCCCTGATGCAGCTTTTCTATGTTCCATGATCCTCAATGAATCGTGGAACTGTCAGGGTTGGAAGGGACCTCAAGGATCAGCCAGTTCCAACCCCCCTGCCATGGCCAGGGACACCTCACACTACAGCAGGTTGCTCACAGCCACATCCAGCCTGGCCTGAAAAACCTCCAGGGATGAGGCTTCCACCACCTCCCTGGGCAACCTCTGCCAGTCTCTCACCATCCTCATGGGGAACAACTTCTTCCTAACATCCAATCTCAATCTACCCATTTCTAGTTTTGCTCCATGCTATGATATTCCATTTATAGGTCCCTTCAGTCTGGTCTGCAGCTTGTAAGCACATTGGTTTTTTCCTGTGGGGTTCCTGGAAATAAGGACTCTTTTGCCAAATTAAATCTTTGTCAAGGCTCTTCTGGTTGATATTGTTCATCTTTTGTAATTTTTGGTGAATCATCCCTGGTTAATACAGGTTAATCTGCCTGCAGATCCTCTCCTTTCTGTAAAGGAAGCAGGGCTTTGGTTCATAGAATCTCAGAATCACAGAATGTTAGGGGCTGGAAGGCACCTCCAAAGCTCAT
Source organism: Melanerpes formicivorus (assembly GCF_026170545.1). NCBI lineage: Eukaryota > Metazoa > Chordata > Aves > Piciformes > Picidae > Melanerpes > Melanerpes formicivorus. Next base: position 316,157 of record NW_027142357.1, read on the forward strand.
CCAGTCCAACCCCCTGCAGAGCAGCATCACCTAGAGCAGGTCACACAGGAACACATCCAGGTGGGGTTTGAATATCTCCAGAGAGGAAGACTCCACAACCCCCCTGGGCAGCCTGCTCCAGGCCTCTGTCACCCTCACAGGGAAAAAAATCTTCCTCCTGTTTCCATGGAACTTCCTCTGCCTCAGCTTCCACCACTGCCCCTTGTGCTGGCATTGGGCATCCCCCAGCAGAGCCTGGCTCCAGCCTCTGGGCACTCCCCCTGCACAGCTTTAGCAACAGCAATGAGGTCACCTCTCAGGCTCCTCCTCTCCAAGCTCCAGAGCCCTCAGCTCCCTCAGGCTCTCCTCATGAGGAAGATGTTCCACTGCCTTCATCATCTCTGTGGCTCTGTACTGGATTCTCTCAAGCAGTTCCTTGAGGTCTTTCCTGAACTGAGGGGCCCAGATCTGGACACAATTTTCCAGTTGTGCTCTTAGCAGGGCAGAGTAGTGAGGGAGAAGAACCTCTCTTGCCCTACTAACCACAGCCCTTGTAATCCACCCCAGGATGCCATTGGCCTTCTTGGCCACCAGAGCACATTGCTGGCTCATGGTCAACCTCCCATCCATTTCCTGGGAAGCTGATGCTAAGACAAGCCATCAGTGCAGCCTCTTCAGTCTTCTTCCCTGTGGATATCTGCTCCATGTGAGAAGCAGCACTCTGAAGGCCCAAGGTGTTTGGGGGGACATGGTGTGATGCATGTGATGGACTGTGAACTATGATGGCAGGAGCGATTCAAGTCACTGGGAGGAGAGTTTGCTGTGACTTTACACATTCCCAAAACACACAGAGGGGGAAGGTATTTTGGTCACTACATGTTGCAAATCAGGAGCTTTCTGCTTTCTTTCAGGTTGTAGAACCTGAACTAGAACATCCTGTGGCTGGGAAGGTGACAAGGACACCAAAAGGTGAGTTTTCTCTTTTTATTGGTCTCTGTCTCAGTCATTCCAGGGCACTGGAAATGTTGTACATCCTGAGTTCACTAGGATGGGTTGCTTGAGCATAGACTCATAGAATTGTCAGGGCTGGAAGACACCTCAGGCATCTTCCAGCTCTAACTCCCCTGCCATGGCCAGGGACACCTCACACTACAGCAGCTTGCTCACAGCCACATCCAGACTGGCTGCAAAAACCTCCAGGCATGAGGCTTCCACCACCTCCCTGGGCAACCTCTGCCAGTCTCTCACCATCCTCATGGGGAAGAACTTCTTCCTGACATCCAATCTCAATCTACCCATTTCTAGTTTTGCTCCATTCCCCCCAGTCCTATCACTCCCTCACACCCTAAAAAGTCCCTCCCCAGCTTTCTTCAGATACTGGAAGGCCACAATTAGGTCTCCTCGGAGCCTTCACTTCTCCAGACTGAACAACCCCAACTCTCTCAGTCTGTCTCCAGAGCAGAGCAGCTCCAGCCCTCTGCTCATCCTCATGGCCCTTCTCTGGACACCTTCCAGCACCTCCAGATCCTTCCTGGAATAGAGGCTCCAGAACTGGACACAGTGCTCCAGGTGGGGTCTCAGCAGAGTGGAGCAGAGGGGCAGAATCCCCTCCCTGGCCCTGCTGGCCACACTTCTCTTGCTGCAGCCCAGGCTCTGCTTGGCTCTCTGGGCTGCAAGTTCTCCCTGTGGCTTGTCTCGACAAAGACAAGTAGTTTGGTAGGACTCCTCCTGTTTCTGCAAGTCTGTGTATAACCTATGAGGCACTCAGTGCCATGGGTGAGTTGATTAGATGGTGCTGGATGATAGGTTGGACTCGACGCTCTCAAAGGTCTTTTCCAAGCTAGGTTAATTCTGTGCTTCTGTGTTCTGTATTTTGATGGTGCTCTGAACAAAGAGAGCACAATTGCTGGGCTGTGCAGTGAGGGTGTTTATGGCACAGAGGCAGGGACTGAAGTGAAAATAACAAATGCATTGGGATTTGTGCCAGCTCTTTCGTGCAGGTGTCTGTTCCTGTAGGAAACATCCTCCTGGCAGCGTGAGTGGAGCTCTCCACTGCAAGCCCTGCAAGCTAAATCTATATCTATGAGGTGGCATTTCCCGCCCCCCCCCACCCCATCTCACACTTCAAATCTGGGTTTTGTGGTTGCCAAGGATGTTCTCTGCAACATGGGTTGACTACTTGGCTGAGGAGGCCTTGATTACTTGGCTGTCACTCACCACATGCTCATCTCCCTTCCAGGGGTGGTTGCTGTGCTTTGCTGCAATGTTTTATTGAAGGTGGTTACAGACCAAATGTGCAAGGCAGCAGAAATGCACAGAAATGCTGATCCCTGGGTTTCCCACTGCACTGGCAGGGGCTGCTCAGGGGAGGGTTTGTGCAATGGGTGCAGACAGCTTTTGGTTGCTTGTGTGGCTCAAGTGAAGAACACAGCAAAGAACAGGTTGCTGGAACGAGCTGCCCCGGGAGGAGGTTGAGTCACCATCCCTGGAGGTGTTAAATACATAGTTGTCCCACTTCAAGACATCACAGAACCACAGGATTGTCAGGGTTGGAAGGCACCTCAAGGGTCATTCAGTTCCAACCCCCCTGCCATGGCCAGGGACACCTCACACTACAGCAGGTTGCTCACAGCCACATCCAGCCTGGCCTGAAAAACCTCCAGGCATGAGGCTTCCACCACCTCCCTGGGCAACCTCTGCCAATCTCTCACCACCCTCATGGGGAAGAACTTCTTCCTAACATCCAATCTCAATCTACCCATTTCTAGTTTTGCTCCATCCCCCCCAGTGCTATCACTCCCTGACACTCTCAAAAGTCCTTCCCCAGCTTTCCTGCAGCCCCCTTGAGACACTGGAAGGCCACAAGAAGGTCTCCTCAGAGCCTTCTCTTCTCCACACTGAACAACCCCAACACTCTCAGTCTGTCTCCAGAGCAGAGCAGCTCCAGCCCTCTGCTCATCTTCATGGCCCTTCTCTGGACACCTTCCAGCACCTTCAGATCCTTCCTGGAATAGAGGCTCCAGAACTGGACACAGTGCTCTACTAGACCATGTTGCTCAGAGCCACATCCAGCCTGGCCTTGAAAACCTCCAGGGATGGGGCTTCTACCACCTCCCTGGGCCACCTGTTACAAGGTCTAGTGGTCATGTTGGTGTTGGGTTGAGAGTTGAACTTGATGACCTTAGATTTTTTTCCCAACCTTAATGACTCTGTGATTCTAAATACCATTCTAGCTTTAGCAAGTGATTGTTGTAAGAACAATTTTTGGTCTCTCCCACCAGAAAAAGTGGTGACCTCGGCTACTTGAGGTTTAGATCACAGATCACCAAAACATTCAGGTTGGAAAAGACCCTCAGGATTACCAAGTCTACCCAGAACCCTACTCTGCAAGGATCACCCCTAAACCACAGCCCCAAGCACCACATTGAAACACATCCACCCTTGGGGACTCCACCACCTCCCTGGGCAGCACATTCCAAGCCCTGACCACTCTTGATGGGAAAAGATTCTTCCTCCTGTCCAGTCTGAACCTTCCCTGCTGCAGCTTGAGGCTCTTCCCTCTTCTTCTATGGCTAATCACCTGTGAGAAGAGACCAGCACCAAGCTCTCCACAATGTCTCTTCAGGGAGCTGTAGAGCGCCAGGAGGTCTCCCCTCAGCCTCCTCTGCTTCACACTAACCATCCCCAGCTCCTTCAGTTGCTTTTCATCAGATTTCTTCTCCAGGCCCTTCCCAGCTTCCTTGCCCTCCTCTGCACTGGCTCCAGCACCTCCACATCTCTCTTGTCTTGAGGTGCCCCAAAACTGGACACAATACTCCAGCACCAGGTTGATCTGGTGATGCTGCACAGCGCAAAGAAGTTGTAGGTTTGATTTCATTGTCTTTATTTTTTTCCTGGGGGTGGTTCTTGTTCTTCTTCTTTCTAGGGTGAGGAATGAAGTAAAAAGTGGGACATGTGTTTCTTGCATCTCTGTGCTGAAGGGCAGCTTTCTTCAACACATTGCTGCCCTTAACTGCAGTCCCTCTTTCCTCTTTTGGAGGTTACTTTTTTCCCCTGTGTCTGAAGGTGTGAGTTTTTCTAGAGCACATGTTCATGGCAGGATCTCTTCTGGGTGTGGAGGGGAGGGAAGTGGTTGCCACCAGCTCTGCAGCACTGCCTTGCATCTGTGCTGGGCTGCAGTGCAGACTTACTGTTGGTAACTCCAAGATGCTGTTGTTCTTCCCCTGCTTTAGGGGGATGAAGGCATTTGAGGAATGAAGGCAGGAACCCTGTTGCTGTATAGCAAGGAGATTCCAGAAATGCAGAGGGCAGAGAATCTCAGAAGCCCTCCCAGAAGTCCTTTATTGCTGCACTGTGGAATCCCCAGCAGTACAGAGTCTCAGAATCCCACTTACAGCAGAAGTCCTGGAAGCCCTTAACAGACAAGGCAGCTAATAGAAGTCCTGAGCATATCCCTAGCAGCATCCCTACACTGAAGCCCTGATCAGAAGTAGCTCACTGACAGAAGCAGAAGTCTCTAGCAAAGCCCAAACCCCTCCAAGGGGGTCTCAGAGCACTGGAGCAGGCTGCCCAGAGGTGTTGTGGAGTCTCCTTCTCTGGAGCCTTTCCATCCCCATCTGGATGTGTTCCTGTGTGACCTGTGCTGGATTCTATGGTCCTGCTCTGGCCGCGGGTTGGACTGGAGGATCTCCAGAGGTCACTTGCAACCCCTAATGTCCTGTGAGCCTGAGATCCTGTGATTCTTTAGCTGCTCCTTTCCAGCCTCTGCATGTCATTGATGATGATTCATTAGGCAAAATGTACCTGCACACAGCACTGCAGGTGAGGTCTCAGCAGAGCAGAGCAAAGTGGCAGAATCACCTCTCTGGCTCTGCTGGCAATGCTGCTTTGGATGCAGCCCAGGCTGCCCTTGGCCTTCTGTGCTGCAAGCTCACCCTGCCTGCTCCTGTCCAGCTTCTCATCCACCAGCACCTGCAAAATGATGCCTTCTTCCATAGAAGTCTCTGGGTAGGATGGGAGCCAGGGCAGCCCATCTGCCCTAGGTCCTGTGTCAAAGAGGAAATAAAGTGGTGTTGGTTGAACGTTGGGGCTGTGGTCTCTTTTCTGTAGTGGCTCAGGAAACCCAGGTGGCACCCATATGAGTCAGAAGCAGCCAGGCTTCCACTATTCAGGCTAATACACTGCATTTCTAGTTGTCTTGGCTCTACTGAAGTCGACACAGCTACATCAATGCTGCAGAGCAGCAAAAGTGGCTTGTTTTTCTTTCTCTTTCAGTACATCTGGGCATTGGGAATACAGGTCCAACCCCCACTCACTGGGATAACTCAAAGCTTGAGATGATGCATGTACAGGAATAGGTGCACCTGGATGCATTCCTGTGCAGACTACCCTGGGTGATCCTGCTTTGGCAGGGGGGGTTGGACTGGATGATCTCTGGAGGTCCCTTTCAACCTCTAATGTACATTGGTACCATGATCCTGTGCTCTTTTTAAGGGCTGCTTTGGTTTTTGTTGTCTGAGATGAAATATAATGTATAAGACCAATGGCATCCTGGCCTGAATCAGGAATAGTGTGGCCAGCAGGAGCAGGGAAGTCATTGTGCCCTGTGCTCAGCACTGGTTAGGCCACACCTTGAGTCCTGTGTCCAGTTCTGGGCTCCTCAGTTTAAGAAAGATGTTGAGATGCTGGAAGGTGTCCAGAGAAGGGCAAAAAAGCTGGGGAGGGGTCTGGAGCACAGCCCTGTGAGGAGAGGCTGAGGGAGCTGGGGTTGCTTAGCCTGGAGAAGAGGAGGCTCAGGGGAGACCTTCTTGCTCTCTACAACTCCCTGAAGGGAGGTTGTAGCCAGGTGAGGGTTGGTATCCTCTCCCAGGCAATCACGGATGGAAGGAGAGGCCACAGTCTCAAGCTGTGCCAGGGGAGCTTGGGCTGGATTTGAAGAAGAAATTCTTCCCAGATGGAGGGATTGGCCCTTGGAATGTGCTGCCCAGGGAGGTGGTGGAGTGACCATCCCTGGCAGTGTTTAAAACCAGCCTGGATGAAGCACTCAGTGCCATGGGTGAGTTGGTTAGATGGTGTTGGGAGGTAGGTTGGACTGGATGATCTCTGATGTCTTTTCCAATCTGCTTAATTCTGTGGTTCTGTGGTCCTGTGAGGATGCAGAGGTTTAAAAAGCAGCACTTCTCTGACTGACAGCAAATGCTCAAGTTAATGTTCCACCAAACACCAGATGTGAGAGCCAAAAGAATGGCCAGGACAGTATTTATTGAGGGAGCCTGTGAGGAAGTTGTTCTTCCTGATACCAACGGCTCCAGAGAGCGAGGCAGTTAACCAAGGGAAGGTTTGCAGGTTGTTTTCCAATGAGGAGCTCCACTGCCAGCAATGTCTGCAGGGAATAGAAAAGGGCAGCAAGTGGAAGGAACAGGTGGCACACAACTTCTTTGGAAGGGAAAAGAACATATTGAAGAACTGCAAGCATCTGCTTCTACTTAATGCTCAATCTTCACACACCCTTTATGTGCAGTCAGTGACTCCAGCAAACACCAGGCTGTTCTGTCAAGGATCTAATCACAGAATCATAGATGTCAGGGTTGGAAGGGACCTCGAGGATCAGCCAGTTCCAACCCCCCCTGCCATGGCCAGGGACACCTCACACTACAGCAGCTTGCTCACAGCCACATCCAGCCTGGCTGCAAAAACCTCCAGGGATGAGGCTTCCACCACCTCCCTGGGCAACCTCTGCCAGTCTCTCACCACCCTCATGGGGAAGAACTTCTTCCTAACATCCAGTCTGATTCTACCCATTCCTAGTTTTGCTCCATTCCCCCCAGTCCTATCACTCCCTGACACTCTCAAAAGTCCCTCCCCAGCTTTCCTGTAGCCCCCTTCAGATACTGGAAGGCCACAAGAAGGTCTCCTTGGAGCCTTCTCTTCTCCAGACTGAACAACCCCAACTCCCTCAGTCTGTCTCCAGAGCAGAGCAGCTCCAGCCCTCTGCTCATCCTCATGGCCCTTCTCTGGACACCTTCCAGCACCTCCAGATCCTTCCTGTGATAGAGGCTCTAGAGCTAGATACAATAATTCTCAATTGCAATTGGGAGAAGAGGCAATGGATGGAAAGTACAGCACAGGAGGTTCCACCTCACCATGAGGAGGAACTTCTTCACTGTGAGGGTCACAGAACCCTGGACCAGGCTGCCCAGAGAAGTTGTGGAGTCTCCTTCTCTGGAGCCTTTCCATCCCTGTCTGGATGTGTTCCTGTGTGACCTGTGCTGGATTCTATGGTCCAGCTCTGGCAGGGGGATTGGACTTGATGATCTCCAGAGGTCCCTTCCAACCCCTAACATCCTTTGGTCATGTGGGATCCTGTGAGAGAGTTTTTCTTTTGCCTTCAGTGAGGGTGGGAGCCAGACCCTTTTCTTTGTGATGCAGTAGTGATGTCTTCTGAGGCTCTCTTAAAGAAGAGGCATAACACCCTTTGATTCTGACCTGGAAAGTTTAAGTGAAGCAAGACAAATCTCTTTGGAAAGACAAAAATGCCTTTTATGAGGTTAACTGATGTAGCAGGAAAAGAGGCAAGTCTGCAGGTGAGTGCTGAGGACCTGGACCAAATATTCTCTTGCCAAAAGCTTATCTCATGGGGCATGGATTTTTCTCTCTCCCAGCTGTCAGGAGATGTTATCTCTGCCTACAAGGTTTGCCTCACAGCCTTTGAACATAAGCCTTTATGACTTGAGTGTCTTTTGTTATTGGTGAGGAGGAAGCATTTGAGAACAGAGCACTCAGAAGCCTTTCTGTTATTTACAGTCCCGACTCATATCCTGCCCTTAGCTTTTTATCTCCCTTCCTTATATCCTCAAGAGTCTCTGGAACCATTACCACTCAAGTGATAAATCAGGAGTCTTTCCTCTCTCCCATAAAGTCAGATACAGGTTTTTCTCCCACTGGTAGCAGAAACAGAACCAGGATTAAAGCTGTTTGAACTGATGGGGCAGTAGGGAGGGTCTCACTGCAGCTTGGCCTGAAGGGAATGAATAGAAATGGAATGGAATGGAATGGAATGGAATGGAATGGAATGGAATGGAATGGAATGGAATGGAATAGAATAGCATAGAATAGACTAGACTAGACTAGACTAGACTAGACTAGACTAGAATAGAATAGAATTAACCAGGTTATAAGAGACCTTCAAGATCATCACATCCAACCTATCACCCAACACCATCTAATCAACTAAACCATGGCACCAAGCACCCCATTCAGTCTCTTCCTAAACACCTCCAGGGATGGGGACTCCACCACCTCCCCGGGCAGCCCATTCCAATCTCTCTTTCTGTGAAGAACTTCCTCCTAACCTCCAGCCTAAACCTCCCCTGGTGCAGCTTGAGACTGTGTCCTCTTGTTCTGGTGCTGGGTGCCTGGGAGAAGAGACCAACCCCCTCCTGGCTACATTCAGGGAGTTGTAGAGAGCAAGAAGGTCTCCCCTGAGTCTCCTCTTCTCCAGGCTAAGCAACCCCAGCTCCCTCAGCCTCTCCTCACAGGGCTGTGCCCCAGACCCCTCCCCAGCTTTGTTGCCCTTCTCTGGACACCTTCCAGCATCTCCACATCTTTCTTAACCTGAGGGGCCCAGAAGCAGCCCAGGGTGGGTCTGGAGTCTCCCTCTCTGGAAATATTCAAACCCCACCTGGATGCCTTCCTGTGTGATGCTGCTCTGGCAGGGGGGTTGGACTGGATGAGCTTTTGAGGTCCCTTCCAGCCCCTAACATTCTGTGATTCTGAGATCCTGTGATGTCAGATTTTCCATGTGGCCAGATCTGTGAGAGAAAAGGGATGACAGCCTGAGAGGAAAGAGATTGCAGCTGGATGAAGAGTTGGTCATTTTTCTTCTAGCTGTTCAATGCTGCAACCATCACCATGCATTGCAGTATCTCTTCCAGGGTTGCTTCTCACTCTGGGAGCACGTGGGATTCACATTTGAGCCATTTGCCAAGGCCTTGATTGTTTCAGACTTTGAAAGGTAGATTCTAGAATTCAGTTCATTTGTCTGAGTCTCAGTTCATTCCATAGAATCACAGAATGCTCTGGGCTGGAAGGGATCTCCAAAGCTCATCCATTCCAACCCCTCTGCAGTCAGCAGGGACATCCCCAACTCGAACAGTTCGCCCACAGCCCTCTCCAGCCTCACCTCGAATATCTCCAGGGATGGGGCCTCAGCCACCTCCCTGGGCAACCTCTGCCAGTGTTCCACCACCCTCCTGATGCAGAACTTGTTCCTCACATCTAATCTAAATCTGCTCTGCTCTACTTTGAAGCCATTGCCCCTGGTCCTGTCACTCAAAGCCTTTGCAAACAGTCTCTCTGCAGCCTTCTTGTAGCCCCCTTCAGGTCCTGGAAGGTTGCTCTTAGGTCTCCCTGGAGCCTTCTCTTCTCCAGGCTGAACACCCTCAGCTCCCTCAGCCTGTCCTTGTAGCAGAGCTGCTCCAACCCCCTGATCATTTTCTTCACCCTCCTCTGGACCCTCTCCATCAGGTCCATGTCCTTCCTGTGCTGAGGGCTCCAGACCTGCACACAGGGCTCCAGTTGAACTCTCCAGAGCACAACAAAGTGAAGGGTGTGCCAGGGTGTCCCTGGTAGCTTTGGGGCATGGTGGGGAGTGAGCATTTACATCCTGTGCAGCATGTCCTGGCTGGGGGCATGTGTTCAGCATGTACCCCAGGATCTGCAGCACATGAAGGCAATGTAAGGTGGCTGTGGCAGGCCTGGGTAGAGGGCAGGCAGAGCCCACAGCAACCACAGTGAGCAAGGTGCTGTGGCAGAGCTGATGGTGGCCTCAAGGACATGGGTGATGGAGAAAGGCCTTTACAGTCTCTCTGCATTGCCTGCAAAATAGGGTCCACAGGATCAGAGGATGTCAGGGGTTGGAAGGGGCCTCTGAAGATCTTTGAGTCCAACCCCCCTGCCAGAGCAGGAGCATAGAATCCAGCACAGGTCACACAGGAACACATCCAGACAGGGCTTGAAAGGCTCCAGAGAAGGAGACTCCACAACCTCTCTGGGCAGCCTGCTCCAGTGCTCTGTGTGCCTCCCCATGTTAAAGTGGATGTCTAAAGGCAGGAGTTGTTCCGCTTTAAAACTTCCTTCCCTGCATCTCTGCCCACCCTGTGTTGAGTTGGCTGAGCTTAGGAGTCAGAAACATGCCACATTACCCTTCAGTGAAGGTGTTTCATTTCAGAGCTGAGGCAGACAGAGGGCAGAAGGAGGATCCTCCCAGGAGATCCATTCCTGAAGTACAAAGGGTGCATGATTATCACCCATTTGCATGAGAGGAAGTGAGGTCTGTCTCAAGACATTAATTTTATCTGCATACTGTAGGTAAGTCTGAGGCCCAGCTGGGATCAGACACTAATCTCCTGAGCTTCATGCAGTGCTTTGTTGTCTCTTCCATCAAAGTGAGATGCCAGTGTGCACTTGTAGCCCAGAGAGCCAAGCAGAGCCTGGGCTGCAGCAAGAGAAGTGTGGCCAGCAGGGCCAGGGAGGGGATTCTGCCCCTCTGCTCCACTCTGCTGAGACCCCACCTGGAGCACTGTGTCCAGTTCTGCAGATTCTACTACAAGAAGGATCTGGAGGTGCTGGAAGGTGCCCGACAGAGAAGGGCCACGAGGATGAGCAGAGGGCTGGAGATGCTCTGCTCTGGAGACAGACTGAGGGAGTTGGGGCTCAGTCTGGAGAAGGCTCTGAGGAGACCTTCTTGTGGCCTTGCAGTATCTGAAGGGGGCTATAGGAAAGCTGGGGAGGGACTTTTGAGGGTGTGAGGGAGTGATAGGACTGGGGGGAATGGAGCAAAACTAGAAATGGGTAGATTGAGATTGGATGTTAGGAAGAAGTTCTTCCCCATGAGGGTGGTGAGAGACTTGGCAGAGGTTGCCCAGGGAGGTGGTGGAAGCCTCATGCCTGGAGGTTTTTCAGGCCAGGCTGGATGTGGCTGTGAGCAAGCTGCTGTAGTGTGAGGTGTCCCTGGCCATGGCAGGGGGTTTGGGACTGGCTGATCCTTGAGGTCCCTTCCAACCCTGACAGTTCTATGAGCGCACAAAAATTCCTTAGGTGGATCAAGCTCTTCTGGAAAGAACAGCAGCAGATCCTGTACAAGGAAGAGAGATGTCTGGAAAATGTGCTGTGTTTACCCAACATGTAGCAATTATCATTTTTTATTTCCCCCCTGGTATCTTTTGTGTTGTTTTGGTTTTTTTTTTCATGTTCTCTGCCTATCACTGCTGCAAGGGCAGAGGCGGGGAGGGTGGGGTTGGGGGGAGGGGGAGCGTGACTGTTCTTAACTGCTGCCTGTAATTATGCAGCCACAAAACCAGATAGAGGCTTCTGGGTGTTCCCTCCGTGTTGGGATTTGTTAGCTGTCTCATGTGCTGACAAAAGAAGATGTCAGAGTGCTTTCGGCATTGATGTGTCACCATCTGAGCTGGGCAATTCCCCTCCCCTCTTCAGGTGGTTTTCTGGTGTCTCAGTGAACAGATAAAAGTGATTCTGTTTGGACAAGTCCAGGAGAGCAGAGAGCATCTCACAGGATCAGAGGATGTTAGGGGATGGAAAGGACCTCCAGAGATCATCAAGTCCACTCCCCCTGCCAGAGCAGGAGCATAGAATCCAGCACAGGTCACACAGGAACACATCCAGACAGGGATGGGAAGCCTCCAGAGAAGGAGACTCCACAACCTCTCTGGGCAGCCTGCTCCAGGCCTCTGTCACATAAAGGTTATTTTTGATGTATTTTGATAGTGTTCAACGACATAGCAAGGAGAAAAGGGCCTCAAGGTGTGACAAAGTCAGTTTGGGTTGAATATTAGGGAGAATTTCTTCACTGAAAGCGTTACCAGGCACTGGAACAGGTTGGCTGCATAGGTGGTGGAGTCCCCATCTCTGAAGGTGTAGTGCTTAGGGATATGGTTTAGTTAAGGACTTGGCAGTGTGAGGGGATGAGGTCATAGCAGCCCTGAGGAAAAGGACTTGGGGGTGCTGGTGGGGGAGAAGCTGGACAGGAGCAGGCAGTGTGAGCTTGCAGCACAGAAGGCCAAGGGCAGCCTGGGCTGCATCCAAAGCAGCATTGCCAGCAGAGCCAGAGAGGTGATTCTGCCACTTAGCTCTGCTCTGCTCTGCTGAGACCTCAGCTGCAGTGCTGTGTGCAGGTCTGGAGCCCTCAACACAGGAAGGACATGGACCTGATGGAGAGGGTCCAGAGGAGGCCATGAAAATGAATAGAATAGAATAGAATAGAATTAACCAGGTTGGAAGAGACCTTCAAGATCATTGCGTCCAACCTATCATCCAATACCCCCTAACCAACTAAACAGTATCACAGTATCGCTAAGGTTGGAAGAGACATCAAGGATCGGGTTCAACCTGTCCCCACAGACCTCATGACTAGACCATGGCACCAAGCACCCTATCAAGTCTCCTCCTAAACACCTCCAGTGATGGTGACTCCACCACCTCCATGGGCAGCCCATTCCAATGGACAATCTCTCTTTCCATAAAGAACTTCTTCCTAACATCCAGTCTGAACCTCCCCTGGCACAGCTTGAGACTGTGTCCTCCTGTTCTGGTGCTGGTTGCCTGGGAGAAGAGACCAACCCCCACCTGGCTACAACCTCCCTTCAGGTAGTTGTAGAGAGCAATGTGGTCACCTCTGAGCCTCCTCTTCTCCAGGCTAAGCAACCCCAGCTCCCTCAGCCTCTCCTCACAGGGCTGTGCTCCAGACCCCTCCCCAGCTTTGTTGCCCTTCTCTGGACACCTTCCAGCATCTCAACCTCCTTCCTATACTGAGGGGCCCAGAACTGGACACAGGACTCAAGGTGTGGCCTAACCAGTGCAGTGTACAGGGGCAGAATGACTTCCCTGCTCCTGCTGGCCACACTGTTCCTGATGCAGGCCAGGATGCCATTGGCCTTTATGGCCACCTGGGCACACTGCAGGCTCATGTTCAGCCTACCATCGACCAGCACCCCCAGGTCCCTTTCTGCCTGTCTGCTCTCCAGCCACTCTGACCCCAACCTGTAGAACTGCATGGGGTTGGTTTATCCTGTTGGTTTATCCTGGAGTCAAAAGCTCTCTCCTGCACCAGGGGGCTGCAATAAAGGTAGGGGGTTTAAAGCTGCTTGGGTCTTGCAGCCTGTTTGCTGAGCCAAGAAGGTTAAAATTCAGCTGAGCAGGATGGGGAGGGTCTGCATGGTTGGAGACCCATGGGTTTCACTGAGCATATTCAACATCTTCATCAATGACATTGATGAGGGGACAGAGTCTGCTCAGCAGGTTTGTGATGATACCAAACTGGGAGGCTTGGCTGAGACACCTGAAGGCTTTGAGACCATTCAGAGACTTGGACAGACTGAGAGCTGGGCAGAGAGGAGCCTAATGAGGTTCAACAAGGAGAAGTGCAGAGTCCTGCACCTGGGGAGGAAGAATAACCTGCAGCAGTACAGGTTGGGACGGGATCTGCGGGAGAGCAGCCCTGGGGAGAAGGACCTGGGAGTGCTGGTGGACAACAAGTTCTACATGGGACAGCAATGTGCCCTGGTGGCCAAGAAGGCCAGTGGGATCCTGGGGTGCATTGAGAGGAGTGTGTCCAGCAGATCCAGGGAGGTTCTCCTCCCCCTCTACTCTGCCCTGCTGAGACCTCACCTGGAATCTTGCATCCAGTTCTGGGCTCCCCAGTTCAGGAGGGACAGGGATCTGCTGGAGAGAGTCCAAGGGAGGGCTGCAAGGATGCTGAAGGGACTGGAGCCCTGCCTGGTGAGGAGAGGCTGAGGGCCTTGGGGTTGTTTAGTGTGGAGAGGAGAAGACTGAGAGGGGATCTGATCAATGTCTATCAATAGCTGAGGGTGGGGGGTCAGGAAGGAAGGGACAGCGACAGCCACTGCTCAGTTGCACTCTGTGATAGGACAAGAGGCAATGGATGGAAACTCCAGCACAGGGGGTTCCACCTCAACATGAGGAGGAACTTCTTTACTGTGAGGTTCCCAGAGCACTGGAACAGGCTGCCCAGAGAGGTTGTGGAGTTTCTAGGGGCTAGGGGCGGACTCTGCTATTGCATTTTAGATGGAAGTCAGGAGCAGGATGCCTATTCCCTTCGTGCTGACTTCCTTAGTCAGTCCTTACAGCTCTGCAAAGGGTGAAAGCCCTCTTTGGCACAAGGGGGCTACTGTTATGTGTGGAAACTTTTCCCATAGTCCCAGTGGAAAGATGCCACCACTTTGTTTTGGGATCTGTGTGTGTTTGGTGGATTAGAGACCTCCCTGCTTGGTGCAGTCTTAACCTGTCCCCTATTTGGCCACATTTAAGTGTAGACTTCATGGTGTCTGCTGCTTTAGCTGAAGCATGCCAGGCAGCTGTGTCATGTCATTGTTGCAACCAACCTTTCTGTAGGCTTCTGAAGTGCTTCTTTCCTGCTGTACATCCTGAACAAGTATTTGCACAGCATAAGCTACAGGTTAAGGGCTGCTATAAAAAGGCTTCTCTTCTGAACAGTGTTTCCAGAAGCTGCTTTCTCCAGCCTGGATCTGCTGAGGATAATCATAGAATTACAGAATTGTCAGGGTTGGAAGGGACCTCAAGGATCAGCCAGTTCCAACCCCCCTGCCATGGCCAGGGACACCTCACACTACAGCAGGTTGCTCACAGCCACATCCAGCCTGGCTGCAAACACCTCTAGGGATGAGGCTTCCACCACCTCCCTGGGCAACCTGTGCCAGTCTCTCACCACCCTCATGGGGAACAACTTCTTCCTAACATCCAATCCATTGGAATGGAATGGAATGGAATGGAATGGAATGGAATGGAATGGACCAGGTTGGAAGAGACCTTCAAGATCATCAAGTCCAACCCAGCATCCAACACCATCTAATCAACTTAACCATGGCACCAAGTGCCTCATCCAGTCTCCTCCTAAACACCTCCAATGATGGTGACTCCACCACCTCCCTGGGCAGCACATCCCAATGGACAATCTCTCTTTCTATGAAGAACTTCTTCCTAACCTCCAGCCTAAACCTCCCCTGGCACAGCTTGAGACTGTGTCCTCCTGTTCTGGTGCTGATTGCCTGGGAGAAGAGACCAACCCCCACCTGGCTACAACCTCCCTTCAGGCAGTTGTAGACAGCAAGAAGGTCTCTCCTGAGCCTCCTCTTCTCCAGGCTAAGCAACCCCAGCTCCCTCAGCCTCTCCTCACAGGGCTGTGCTCCAGACCCCTCCCCAGCTTTGTTGCCCTTCTCTGGACACCTTCCAGCAACTCAACGTCTTTCCTAAGTAGCTGTGCGGGGTAGCTGGAAGTTGGGAAGTGGGAAGTTGTAGGTTCAGCAGTGCCACATGCAGAATCTGAAGGCATAGGGAAAACAAGAGGAGAGTCTGAGCTTTGTATTTGCAAGTGCAGCCTTCTTGCTCTTAGGTCTTCCTGGAGCCTTCTCTTCTCCAGGCTGAACACCCCCAGCTCCCTCAGCCTGTCCTTGAAGCAGAGCTGCTCCAACCCCCTGAGCATTTTCCTGCCCTCCTTTGGACCTGCTCCATTGTTGACCAGTGGACCAGGTGTTTTGGTGAGCTGTTGGGCAGATGGGAGCTGTGCTTCCATGAGATCACAGAATCAATAAGGTTGGAAGAGACCTCAAAGATCATCCAGTCCAACCTGTCACCACAGACCTCATGGCTACTAAACCATGGCACCGAGTGCCACATCCAATCCCTTCATCCCTTGCTGCATCCCCTGCTTGCATCCCCTGCTTGCATCCCCTGCTGCAGGCACTGCTGTGTGTTTCTGTGGAGCCCTGTGCCACTCCAGAGAGCCCCTCTGATTCTCTATGTTGCACAACACAGTTGTGCTAGGCCAAGCTCTTAAACTGCAGGACTTTTGAGTGCTGATGGCAAATTGAACAAGAAAGCTCTGCTTGGATTATCACCAGTCCAAGAGCAGAAGGCATGACCTTTCTTCTGTTCCTCCAGGCAGAGCAGTGATTAGAGGTGGGTTTTTTTGGGTGGCATTCTGCTTTGAAACAAATTGGTAAATAGCAGGGATGTTCTTATTCAGAACAAGTTAGCTGCTGAGGTGTCCTTCGGACTCCAAGGTGCTGAGGGAGGTGCTGTGAAAAAGGCATTAAAAAGAGATTAGAATGAAAGCAAACCAAGTGGTGCAGAGATGTGGAAAGAGCTCATTCAGGCAGTTAGGACAAAAATCTGGGGAAATGCTGCCAGCTCAAGCAGTGCAGAGGCAAATGTTGCCTGAGTGCAGAGCTGAGGCTGTGTGACTGCATGCTATCACGAGGTTAGAGCAGGGCGAGTGTGAGCTGCAGGGAGTGCAGCAGCTAGGAAATAAAACATGGCCACAAGGGCAGTGCTCAGAGCCAGGTAAATGAGCCATGCTGTAGGACAGCACAGGGGCAGGGCCAGAGCTCCCCTCTCAATGTGATCCAGGGGTGATGTATTTTGGTGGTGTCCTTGAGAAGGAGGAGAAGAGGGCTGACAGGGACAGGCTGTTCCTGATGTGCTTGTTGGAATTCACGGGGCATTGGCTGTGATGAAGTTAGCTCTGTGTGGCCTGCATGCAAAGAAGCAGAGCAAAACTTGAGGACTTCCTTTGTGGCAGCTTTGTATACCCTTGGAGGGTATGGCCATACCTGCTAGAGTCTCAGGGAATCATTAAGCTTGGAAAAGCCCTCTGAGATCATCCAGTCCAACCACCAACCCAACACCGCCGTGGCCATTAGACCAAGTCCCAAAGTGTCATGGCCACACCTCTCAGGAACACCTCCAGGGATGGGGACTCCACCACCTCCCTGGGCAGCCTCTTCCAATGCTCCATCAGCCTTTCTGTCAAGAAATGTTTCCTAAGAGAGGTGAGTCTCCCTCTTCACTCTGCTCTTGTTAGACCCCACCTTGAATACTGCCTCCAGCTCTGGTGTCCCCGATATAAGAGGGACACAGATCTCTTGGAACAAGTCCAGAGGAGGTCACAAAGATGATCCAGGGGCTGGAACTGCTCTGCTATGAGGACAGGCTGAGGGATTGTTCAAGCTGCAGAAGAGAAGACTCCAAGGGGACCTTAGAGCTGCCTTCCAGTACCTGAAGGGACCCTACAGGAAGGCTGCAGAGGGACTTTGTACAAGAGTGTCCATAGGACAAGGGCAAATGGATTGAAATTGAAGTGGAATAGGTTGAGATTGGACCTCAGGAAGAAACTCTTCACTGTGAGGGTGGCAAGGCTCTGGCATGGATTGTCCAGAGAGGTTGTGGCTGTCCCCTCCCTGGAGATCACAGAGATCCTCCCTGGAGATCCCTGAAGATGTTGAAGGCCGGGTTGGATGGAGCCTTGAGTAACCCAGGCTGGTTGAGAGGTGTCCCTGGCCTTGGCAGGGAGGTTGGATTAATGACCTCTAAGGGCTCTTCCAGCCTAAGCTGTTCTCCACCACCTCCCTGGGCAACCTGTGCCAACACCTGACCACTCTTGCAGGGAAGAAATTGTTCCTAATATCCAACCTAAACCTCACCTGGTGCAAACTGAGGCATTTCCTCTTGTCACTTGGGAGGAGAGACCAACCCCCACTTAAAGCTCACCTCCTTTCAGGTAACTGTAGAAATGCAAGCAGTTGGCACAAGGGAGGGGGTAGTCAGAAGCATGCAGTGGGGGGGAAGAAATAATTCTGTCTTGAAGCCTGGTGCCTGAATTTAGGGCTTTTTATACTCAGAGCCATTAATGTTAACCTCACTGGCTGCTGTGGGAAGGTTTTCTAGGTCTCCTTTGAAGGATGAGTTTCAAGTCCTAGAGTTTGTCTTTCCCTTCTGGCATGCAGGCTGGAGTGGAGGGCAGCCTGCCCTGTGGAGTGAGAGGGAGTCCAGCAAACAAGAGCTTTGGGTTTGGGAAGAGCCTCCAAGCAGGGTGCAAAATAAGCAGAGAGAGGCACAGCCTTCAACCCCTTTTGCAAAACTGTGTCTTGGTGTGTGTGGGCATGGTGCTGGCTTGGGAAGTTAAATGCTGGTGGAGATCATCAGGAAGCTTGCAGATGACACCAAGCTGGAGGCAAGAGTTGATCTGTTAGAGTGTAGGAGAGCTCTGCAGAGGGACCTTGACAGGCTGGACAGATAGGCAGAGTCCAAGGGCAGGAGATTGAACACATCCAAGTGCCAGGTTCTGCACACTGGCCACAACAACCCCATGCAGTGCTACAGGCTGGGGTCAGAGTGGCTGGAGAGCAGCCAGGCAGGTGCTGGTTGATGGTAGGCTGAACATGAGCCTGCAGTGTGCCCAGGTGACCATAAAGGCCAATGGCATCCTGGCCTGCATCAGGAACAGTGTGGCCAGCAGGAGCAGGGAGGTCATTCTGCCCCTGTACACTGCACTGGTTAGGCCACACCTTGAGTCCTGTGTCCAGTTCTGGGCCCCTCAGATTAGGAAGGAGGTTGACTTGCTGGAACGAGTCCAGAGTAGGGCAACGAAGTTGCTGAGGGGCTTGGAACACAGCCCTGTGAGGAGAGGAATATTGCATCCAGTTCTGGGCTTCCCAGTTCAAGAGGGCCAGGGATCTGCTGGAGAGAGCTCAAGGGAGGGCTCCAAGGATGCTGAAGGGACTGGAGCCCTGCCTGGTGAGGAGAGGCTGAGAGCCCTGGGGCTGTTTAGTGTGGAGAGAGAAGACTGAGAGGAGATCTGATCAATGTCTATCAATATCGGAGGGGTGGGGGTCAGGAAGGAAGGGACAGGGACAGGCTCTGCTCACTTGTGCCCTGGGATAGGACAAGGGGCAGTGGATGGAAACTGCAGCACAGGAGGTTCCACCTCAACATGAGGAAGAGCTTCTTCACTGTGAGGGTCCCAGAGCTCTGGAACAGGCTGCCCAGAGAGGTTGTGGAGTCTCCTTCTCTGGAGCCTTTCCATCCCTGTCTGGATGTGTTCCTG
Source organism: Melanerpes formicivorus (assembly GCF_026170545.1). NCBI lineage: Eukaryota > Metazoa > Chordata > Aves > Piciformes > Picidae > Melanerpes > Melanerpes formicivorus. Next base: position 335,073 of record NW_027142357.1, read on the forward strand.
TGTGCCCTGTGCTGGATTTTATGGTCCTGCTCTGGCAGGGGGGTTGGACTGGAAGATCCAGAGGTGCCTTCCAACCCCTAACATGCTCTGATCCTGTGATCCTGTGAGCACTAAGGCTGATGATGCAGTTGCCCTGCTGCAGAGGCATGGAGCCAGTGTGCTGCTGTTGCCTGTGTGTCAGCAGTGTTGCTGTCAGGGGAGCTGCTTCCATAAACAACCCCAAACGCAAGCCTGCGCTTCGCTGCCTGCAGAGCACCGAGGAGGCACTAGTGAAAGCTGCTTGAAGTCCCAGCCAGAAGATAGAGCCAAGCTGTGATTGTGATTGCACATCACATCACAGAAGCTGTCTGGCTGGGAGGAGGGCTTAGCTGTTGGTTCATTCATGGCTCAGGCCCCCAGCACGCAACGGCAGCCACGTTTGTGCAAACATTTGCTCACCCTGTGACTAAACCTTTGGTGGGTGAGGAAATGCAGCATTTCTCTGTCAAGAGGCAGTAGGTAAGCTGTGCCTGCCTGCAGCTCTGGAGCTGGTCTAATAATATGCTATTAAGCTCAATTAGAGTGGCACAGTGGAAAACAGGGAAATACTGCTGCAGAGAAGCAGCACAGAAAGACCTGAGCAAACGAGAAGCTGCTCTGGCAGGGAGGGTTGGGCTAGATGATCTCCAGAGGTCCTTTCCAAGCTTAATGATTCTGTGGTATTGCTACTATGAGTAGTATCACAGGATCACAGGATGTCAGGGGTTGGAAGGGACCTCTGGAGATCACAGAATCAAGGAATTGTCAGGGTTGGAAGGGACCTCAAGGATCAGCCAGTTCCAAGCCCCCTGCCATGGCCAGGGACACCTCACACTACAGCAGCTTGCTCACAGCCACATCCAGCCTGGCCTGAAAAACCTCCAGGGATGAGGCTTCCACCACCTCCCTGGGCAACCTCTTCCAGTGTCTCACCACCCTCATGGGGAAGAACGTCTTCCTAACATCCAATCTCAATCTACCCACTTCTAGTTTTGTTCTATCCCCACCAGTCCTATCACTCCCTGACACCCTCAAAAGTCCCTCCCCAGCTTTCTTGTAGCCCCCTTCAGATACTGGAAGGCCACAATAAGGTCTCCTTGGAACCTTCTCTTCTCCAGACTTAAGAGCCCAAACTCTTGAGTCCAACCTCCCCTGCCAGAGCAGGACCTGAGAATCCAGCACAGGTCACACAGGAACACATCCAGACAGGGATGGAAAGGCTCCAGAGAAGGAGACTCCACAACCTCTCTGGGCAGCCTGCTCCAGTGCTCTGTGAGCCTCACAGTGAAGAAGTTCCTCCTCATGTTGAGGTGGAACCTCCTGTGCTGCAGTTTCCATCCATTGCCCCTTGTCCTATCCCAGGGCACAAGTGAGCAGTGGCTGTCCCTGTTTCTTCCTTCCTCAATCCCAGCCCTCAGATATTGATAGGCATTGATCAGATCACAGTATCACAGTATCACTAAGGTTGGAAGAGACCTCGAGGATCATTGAGTCCAACCTGTCACCACAGACCTCATGACTAGACCATGGCACCAAGTGCCACATCCAGTCCCCTCTTGAACACCTCCAGGGATGGTGACTCCACCACCTCCCTGGGCAGCACATTCCAATGAACAATGACTCTCTCTGTGAAGAACTTTCTCCTCACTTTCTCCTCACCTCGAGCCTCTCTCATTCTTCTCCTCTCCAGACTAAACAGCCCCATATGGTGCTCTCAGATGAGTAGAACCATTGAAGTCAGTCACCCATGTTTGGTGGTGTTCAAGAGGGGATTGGATGTGGCACTTGGTGCCATGGTTTAGTCATGAGGTCTGTGGTGACAGGTTGGACTCGATGATCTTTGAGGTCTCTTCCAACCTTGGTGATTCTGTGTGATCTCTTCCTGTCTCCTTGCCTTTGTTTTGATGCTTTATCTTGGCTGAGAGGCTTTAATGTTTTGCTTTGAAAACTCAGCAGGTGCCACTTGCCAATGCAGTGGACAAAACCACTTCTGGGATCCCTTCTGCTTTCTTGCTGTGGTCTGAAAAGGATCAGCCTCCCTTTTCCCTTTCTCCCTAGCACCACAAGATCTCAGCAAGCTAGGTTGTGCTGGGATCATGTGCTTTTTTTTTTGGGGGGGTGGGGGGGGGGTGGCTGTAAAACTATCCTGGCCCTGCATGATCCATGTAATACATGGGAAAAAATTTCCCAGCTAGTAAGTGCTGAGGGCAATTTCCTGTAAGGCAGCTTCTAGTGGCCTCTGGTTTCCAGCCAGTTCTATTTTTACTGCCTGTTTCTTCTGATTATTATTTTTTTCCCTTTTCTCCCCTGTTGTTTTTTTTGTTTTAAGTAAAAAAGAGAAAATAAAAAGAGCGGTTTTCATTTGCCAGCCTGTTACTCTAATGGTTCTGACACTCAGGCTACAGTTTTAGAGGGGCAAAGTAATGTGAATGAAGTTCAATAAGGACAAGTGGGGGGTCCTGCATCTGGGGAGGAAAAACACCAGGCACCAGGTACAGGTTAGAGGCTGCCCTGCTGGAGAGCAGCCCTGTGGAGTAGGACCTGGGAGTGCTGGTGGGTAAGAAATTCTCCATGGGACAGCAATGTGCCCTGGTGGCCAAGAAGGCCAATGGGATCCTGGGGTATATTAAGAAGAGTGTGTCCAGCAGATCCAGGGAGGTTCTCCTCCCCCTCTACTCTGCCCTGATGAGACCACAGCTGGAATATTGCATCCAGTTCTGGGCTCCCCAGTTCAGGAAAGACAGAGACCTGCTGCAGAGAGTCCAAGGGAGAGCCAGGAGGATGCTTAGGAGACTTGAGCATCTCCCCTGTGAAGAGAGACTGAGAGCCCTGGGGCTGTTTAGTCTGGAGAAGAGAAGGCTGAGAGGGGATCTGATCAATGTCTATCAAGAGCTGAGGGCTGGGGGTCAAGTGGAGAGGGCCAAGCTCTTTTGGGTGGTGCACAGCAATAAGCCAAGGACCAATGGAGACAAACTTGAAGAGAGAAGGTTTCAGCTGAACATGAGGAGAAACTTCTTTGCAGTGAGGGTGACAGAGGCCTGGAGCAGGCTGCCCAGAGAGGTTGTGGAGTCTCCTTCACAGTATCACAGTATCACAGTATAACTAAGGTTGGAAGAGACCTCAAGGATCATTGAGTCCAACCTATAAACACAGACCCCATGACTAGACCATGGCACCAAGTGCCACGTCCAATCTCCTCTTGAACACCTCCAGGGATGGTGACTCTACCACCTCCCTGGGCAGCACATTCCAATGGCGAATGACTCGCTCGGTGAAGAACTTTCTCCTCACCTCGAGTCTAAAACTCCCCTGGCACAGCTTGAGACTGTGTCCTCTTGTTTTGGTGCTGGTTGCCTGGGAGAAGAGACCAACCCCTTCCCGGCTACAACCACCCCTCAGGTAGTTGTAGAGGGCAATGAGGTCTCCCCTGAGACTTCTCTTCTCCAGGCTAAGCAACCCCAGCTCCCTCAGCCTCTCCTCACAGGGCTGTGTTCAAGGCCTCTCCCCAGCCTCGTTGCCCTTCTCTGGACACCTTCAAGTGTCTCAATGTCCTTCTTAAACTGAGGGGCCCAGAACTGGACACAGGACTCAAGGTGTGGCCTAACCAGTGCAGAGTACAGGGGCAGAATGACCTCCCTGCTCCTGCTGGCCACACTATTCCTAATGCAGGCCAGGATGCCATTGGCCTTCTTGGCCACCTGGGCACACTGCTGGCTCATATTCAGGTGGCTGTCGATCAGCACCCCCAGGTCCCTCTCCATTTGGGAGCTCTCCAGCCACTCTGACCCCAAGGCTTCTCTGGAGCCTTTCAAACCCCAGCTGGATGCTTTCCTGTGCAGACTGCCCTGGGTGATGCTGCTGTAGCATCTGAAGGCGGCTACAAGAGAGCTGAGGAGGGACTTTTGAGGGTGTCAGGGAGTGATAGGACTGGAGGGAATGGAGCAAAACTAGAAATGAGTAGATTGAGATTGGATGTCAGGAAGAAGTTCTTCCCCATGAGGGTGGTGAGAGACTGGCAGAGGTTGCCCAGGGAGGTGGTGGCAGCCTCATCCCTGGAGGTTTTTCAGGCCAATCTGAATGTAGCTCTGAGCAAGCTGCTGTAGTGTGAGGTGTCCCTGGCCATGGCAGGGAGGTTGGAACTGGCTGATCCCTGAGGTCCCTTCCAAACCTAACAATTCTGTGATTCTCAGATGACATTTCTGCCCTGAGTGGGTCCACAGGGTGCTGAGGTCTTCTTGTCATAACAGAGCTGCAACCTGGGAGAAGAAACTTCTTCACACCAAGTGTAGAATCTGGATTGGTTTTATTTTGTAGTGGGGGGGAGAGTGTTCTGTTCAGCCTGGAGAAAAGAAGTCTCCAGGGAGATCCTAGAGTAGCCTTCCAGTACCTGAAGGGTGCTACAGGAAAGGTGGGGAGGGACTTTGGAAAAGCACTTGGAGTGCTAGGATGAGGGCCAATGGCTTTGAGCTGGAAGAGGGCACATTTAGACTGGAGATGAGGAAGAAATTCTTCACAGTGAGGGTGGGGAGACACTGGGACAGGTTGCCCAGGTGGATGCCCCCTGCCTGGAGGTGTTCAAGGCCAGGCGGGATGAGGCCTTGAGCGTCCTGGGCTAGTGTGAGGTGTCCCTGCCAATGGCAGGGGGTTGGAACTGGATGAGCTTGAAGGTCCCTTCCAACCCAAACCATTCTGTGAATCAAAGAATTTTCTGAATCCCTCCTCCCCTTCCCTCCCTTTCTTATTTCAGCCCTTCCTTGAAATTCCCTTTAGGCTGGAGGGTTTCATTCCCTTTCATTCAAGCAAAAAATGCTTTGATCCCAGTGGAAAATACCTTACAGAACAGGAAGGGCTTTTTGTGCTGTCTCAAGTCCCAAGCCTGATTGCTTCTCCTGTGTTTTGTTTTGTTCTGATTTCATTTTGCACTTCAGCATTACTCAGTCATCCATGGTCCTGTGACTCACTGGTGCTGCAGGTGAGCCCCTTAAAGGCATTGAGTTTCTGAAGTGCTGAACTGAGGAATGTGGACATTAAAAAAACAGAGGGAAGAAAGTTCCCCTTGAAATGCTGCTGTTTCCCCATCACTCCAGGAAATCATAGGCTTCCTCTCCTCCAGAAAAAACAAACAATCACAGAATTGTCAGGGTTGGAAGGGACTTCAGGGATCATCCAGTTCCAACCCCCTGCCATGGCCAGGGACACCTCACACTACAGCAGCTTGCTCACAGCCACATCCAGCCTGGCCTGAACAAACCTCCAGGGATGAGGCTTCCATCACCTCCCTGGACAACCTCTGCCAGTCTCTCACCACCCTCATGGGGAACAACTTCTTCCTAACATCCAATCTCAATCTACCCATTTCTAGTTTTGCTCCATTCCCCCCAGTTCTATCACTCCCTCACACCCTCAAAAGTCCCTCCCCAGCTGTCCTGTAGCCCTCTTCAGATACTGGAAGGCCACAATTAGGTCTCCTTGGAGCCTTCACTTCTCCAGACTGAACAACCCCAACTCTCTCAGTCTGTCTCCAGAGCAGAGCAGCTCCAGCCCTCTGCTCATCCTCATGGCCCTTCTCTGGACACCTTCCAGCACCTCCAGATCCATCTTGTAGTAGAATCTCCAGAGCTGGACACAGTGCTCCAGGTGGGGTCTCAGCAGAGTGGAGCAGAGGGGGAGAATCCCCTCCCTGGCCCTGCTGGCCACACTTCTCTTGCTGCAGCCCAGGCTCTGCTTGGCTCTCTGGGCTGCAAGTGCTCACTGCTGGCTCCTGTTGAGCTTCTCATCCCCCAGCATCCCCAAGGCCTTTTCTCCAGGGCTGCTCTCAAGCCAGTCCCTGCCCAGCCTATGTCAAGCACAGTTTTAATTTTCAAGGCCATAAATAGACTCCAGGGGATTAAATACATGATTAAAGTTATACTCCTGTATAAGACCTAATTCTTTTTCTAGGCTGGGGCCAGAGCTCTTTGAGGTGAATGTTGCTTATGCTCTGCTTAAATAACCTTCTGCTCTGGGTTGTACTAACTTCCCCTTCTCTCCTGAGAGCATCAGCCTTCATGGTCAGTGAACCTGCAGGGTGAATGGAACAAAAGGTGACCAAAAAAAGACTCAAAACAACAAAAAAAACCTTCAAAATGGAAATTATCTGCTGCAGCATCTGGAGGCCACTATGTCTGGGGATGGGATACAAATGTGTTGCATTGAGAGGAGTGTGTCCAGCAGATCCAGGGAGGTTCTCCTCCCCCTCTACTCTGCCCTGCTGAGACCTCCCCTGGAATATTGCATCCAGTTCTGGGCTCCCCAGTTCAGGAGGGACAGGGATCTGCTGGAGAGAGTCCAAGGGAGGGCTGCAAGGATGCTGAAGGGACTGGAGCCCTGCCTGGTGAGGAGAGCCCTGGGGCTGTTTGGTGTGGAGAGGAAAAGACTGAGAGAGAATCTGATCAATGTCTATCAATAGCTGAGGGCTGGGGGTCAGGAGGGAAGGGACAGGGACAGGCTCTGCTCATTTTTGCCCTGTGATTGGACAAGGGGCAATGAATGGAAACTACAGCACAGGAGGTTCCACCTCAACATAAGGAAGAACTCCTTCACTGTGAGGGGCACAGAGCACTGGAAGAGGCTGCCCAGAGAGGTTGTAGAGTCTCCTTCTCTTGAGCCTTTCCAGCCCTGTCTGGTTGTGTACCTGTGTGACCTCTAACATGCTCTGCTCCTGTGATCCTGTGATGTGTGTTTCCCTGTAAGCCTCAGCAAGCCTTCCTGGACCAGGTAGATTTGCATTTGTGTGGCAGACTTTTACTCCTTTTTTGTGTCACTCCTGTGGTAGGACAGCAAGTGGTACATCAGCCCTCATGTCCTTGTGAGCCCACAGTGGTGCACAGGCAGCTTGTCCAAGCTCTAAAACACGATGCCACACCTTCCCTTTGGAAGGTTGTGTGCACTTCTCTTTCTTCCTTTGGATGTGATT
>NW_027142357.1:347045-577045 GCF_026170545.1 Melanerpes formicivorus
TTCTTCCCAGAAAGAGAGATTGGCCATTGGAATGTGCTGCCCAGGGAGGTGGTGGAGTCACCATCCCTGGAGGTGTTCAAAAAAGGCTTGGATGTGGCACTTGGAGCCCTGGTTTAGTTGTCAGGAGGTGTTAGGTATTAGGTAATAGGTTGGACTTGATGATCTCTGAGGTCTTTTCCAACCTGGTTGATTCTATGATTTCTGGGTTAGAAGTGGTGTGCTGTGTGTAGCTTGTTAGGAAGTTAATCAGGGTTAAAACCAGCATTGAGTATAAAACCTGTGGGAAACAGGACAGAATTCCCCAGGCTGCCAATACTTACAAGGCTCTAATTAGCCCTTTTCAATTCCAGAAACGATGTTTAAAAACATGGCAAAAAAAGGAAGGAAGCTTTTCCTTTCAAAATGATCAGAGAATCATCACAGAATTGTCAGGGTTGGAAGGACCTCAAGGATCATCCAGTTCCAACCTCTCTGCCATGGGCATCCCTTGCAACAATACCAAACTAACATCACACAAACTGAGGGGCTTGTCTTGTAATGTCATTTGTGAGGATTAGTTGAATCATAGAATCACAGAATCATAGAATGGTCTGGGCCAGAAGGGAGCTCCAGAGCTCATTCAGTCCAACCCCCTCTGCAGGGACATCCCCAACTAGATCAGGCTGCCCACAGCCCTCTCCAGCCTCACCTTGGATATCTTCAGGCATGGGGCCTCAACCACCTCCCTGGGCAACCTCTTCCAGTGTTACACCACCTTCATGGTGCAGAATTTCTTCCTAACATCCAATCTAAATCTGCTCTGCTCTAGGTTGAAGCCATTGCCCCTGGTCCTGTCCCTGCAGGCCTTTGCAAACAGTCTCTCTGCAGCCTTCTTGTAGCCCCCTTCAGGTCCTGGCAGGTTGCTCTTAGGTCTATAAATATCTGAGGGCTGGGGGTCAAGAGGGAGGGGACAGGCTCTGCTCAGTTGCACCCTGGGATAGGACAAAGGGCAGTGGACATAAATTACAGCACAGTAGGTTCCAGCTCAACATGAGGAAGAACTTTTTCACTGTGAGGCTCACAGAGCACTGGAAGAGGCTGCCCAGAGAGGTTGTGGAGTCTCCTTCTCTGGAGCCTTTCCATCCCTCTCTGGATGTGTTCCTGTGTGACCTGTGCTGGATTCTATGGCCCTGCTCTGGCAGGGGGGGTTGGACTCAATGATCTCCAGAGGTCCCTTCCAGCCCCTAACATCCTCTGCTCCTGTGATCCTAGGATTTTGAGGGTTGAATTGACCAAACCCTAACAAACCCTCCAAACTGTCAAGGAAAGAGGCTGTGACATTTTGAAGATGATTTTATTATCATGATTTCTTGTCATATTTTGCTGGTTCAGAAGTACTTCCTTGAACAGAAGCTTTACCCCCTCCCAGCTCTTCCAAAGCTCAAAGCTACATGCTGCAGGGGAGAGGAAATAGGCTGAGCATTCTCTTCCCCCTCCTGCCCACTCCTCTTGGCCTCTGCTCAATTACTTTGCTGTGTTCATACAAAGCAAAAAAAAACCAAACACCAACACCCCCCCCAATAAAAAGAGAGTGAGTTGTTCTCCTCCCAACCTCCTTTTACAACAGCCCTCATTAAGCTCTTTGCTGGGAGGAGGGCTGGATGGGACACCAGAGCATTAAAAAAGGGCTTCTCTGTCTGCCCTGGGAGGCTCCTTACGTAAGGAACAGTCCCAGCGCGGAACAGCCGAGGGCACAGGGGAAGTGACCCTGAACTGTGAATCACAGAGTTGTCAGGGTTGGAAGGGACCTCAAGGATCAGCCAGTTCCAACCCCCCTGCCATGGCCAGGGACACCTCACACTACAGCAGCTTGCTCACAGCCACATCCAGCCTGGCTTGAAAAACCTCCAGGCATGAGGCTTCCACCACCTCCCTGGGCAATATCTGCCAGTGTCTCACCACCCTCATGGGGAACAACTTCTTCCTAACATCCAATCTCAATCTACCCATTTCTAGTTTTGCTCCATTCCCCCCAGTCCTATCACTCCCTGACACCCTCAAAAGTCCCTCCCCAGCTTTCCTGTAGCCCCCTTCAGATACTGGAAGGCCACAATTAGGTCTCCTTGGAGCCTTTTCTTCTCCACACTGAACAACCCCAACTCTCTCAGTCTGTCTCCACAGCAGAGCAGCTCCAGCCCTCTGCTCATCCTCGTGGCCCTTTTCTGCACACCTTCCAGCACCTCCTTTGTTGAACTGCAATGTTTTGGGGTTTGTTTTGCTGCAGCAAACTGGATAGCCAAAGGCATCCAACTCCTGATAATGCTCACAGTGAAACTGCTCAGTCTGTGGTGTCTGCAGGCTAGGGGTGGGAGCCTGCACTGGCTGTGCCCTCTCTGCTGACCTGAGCTGCAGCTGTAGGACACAGGTGAGGAGCAGGATGCTGCTGGTGCTCAAATGTAACCCAAAATGTGTCTCCTAATGTTCTGAAGCACTGTCCCTAGTTGTATTCAGTTCAGTGGCTCAGCAGTTGATTGCTTCAATCTGATCTTGCTTTTTTCTGCCCTGTCAGCTTTATCCTTGGCCACATCAAGTACTCAGAGCAAGCTGCCTGGGAGAATTCAGCCCCAGAAGACAGATTCTTCTGGATTGTGAATAACATGTTTGCAGCCTTGCATTTTCCTGCCCTTCTGTCAAAGTGAGGTTCCCATACATCAGCTGAGAGGGACAAGGAGAGTTGGAAAGGGAAGAGCTGAAAAAGGACAGAACTGAATTCAGTTCAGGAAGAGATGTGGTGCTTTGCAGCATGTATGGCAGCTGTACCCTTAACAGCAGGGCTGGGGAGGTTCTGCTCCTCCTTTGCTCTGCCCTGCTGAGACCACAGCTGCAATCCTGTGACCAGTTTGGGGCTCCCCAGGTCAAGAGAGACAGACCTGCTGGAGAGAGTCCAAGGGAGAGCCAGGAGGATGCTTAGGGGACTTGAGCATCTGCCCTGTGAAGAGAGACTGAGAGCCCTGGGGCTGTTTAGTCTGGAGAAGAGAAGGCTGAGAGGGGATCTGATCAATGTCTATCAAGAGCTGAGGGCTGGGGGTCAAGTGGAGGGGGCCAAGCTCTTTTGGGTGCTGCACAGCAATAAGCCAAGGACCAATGGAGACAAATTTGAAGAGAGAAGGTTTCAGCTCAACATGAGGAGAAACTTCTTTGCAGTGAGGGTGACAGAGGCCTGGAGCAGGCTGCCCAGAGAGGTTGTGGAGTCTCCTTCTCTGGAGCCTTTCAAACCCTACTTGGATGCATTCCTGTGTGGACTATCCTAAGTGACCCTGCTCTGTCAGGGGGGTTGGACTGGATGATCTCTGGAGGTCCCTTCCAACCTCTAATGTTTTGTGATACTCTGAGACATGCAGCCTGGCACCAGCCCTGGTGGGCACAGCACTGAAGGAACACCCAGGTGCCTTTGAGAGGCTTGGGTTTCTTTAAGGTGAGCACAACCCTGCTGCCACAGCAGAAACCTACCCAGATCTGGGCTCCAGGAGTTCTGCAGGAGGCTACAGTCCTGTATGTACTTTGAGTTTGTTCTCTCTGCTACAGAGCTAAAGGAATGGTGATGTAATGATAGGTAGGTTGTGTGACATGGTAGTGACTACTCAGGCAAGCAAGTTACTTTGCACTCTGTAATAATCTACTGTTTGTGGGTGAATTTCTCTCAGACTTCTCAGGGTCCTATGCAGGGCTCTGGGGAAATGGCAGAGGGAAGCACAGGGTCACTCTGAGGTGCTGCTTGTGCTCCTCTGGGCTTTAAAGGCGTTGCTGCTGTATGTGACTGTAAGAATTTGTGCTGCTGAGGGTCTGGCCTTCGAGAGCAGCTTTGTCCTCTGCTTATGGTGTGCCCAGGGCAGTGCTGGAATCACCATCTGAGAAGGCTCAGAGGAGACCTTCTTGCTGTCTACAACTCCCTAAAGGGAGGTTGCAGCCAGGTAGGAGTTGGTCTCTTCTCCCGAGCAACCAGCACCAGAACAAGAGGACACAGTCTCAAGCTGTGCCAGGGGAGGTTTGGGCTGGATGTTAAGAAGAAGTTCTTCACAGAAAGAGAGGTTGGCTACTGGGATGCCCAAGGAGGTGGTGGAGTCACCATCCCTGGAGGTGTTTGGGAAGAGACTGGATGGGGTGTTTGGTGCCATGGTTTAGTTGATTAGATGATGTTGGGTGATAGGTAAGACTGGATGATCTCTGAGGGCTTTTCCAACCTGGTTAATTCTATTCTATTCTATTCTATTCTATTCTATTCTATTCTATTCTATTCTATTCTATTCTATTCTATTCTATTCTATTCTATTCTATTCCATCCTATCCTATCCTATCCTATCCTATCCTATCCTATCCTATCCTATCCTATCCTATCCTATCCTATCCTATCCCTGGAGGTGTTCAAGCAGCCTGTGGAGCTGGTGCTTAGGGACATGGTTTGGTGTTGACCCTGCAATGCTGGGTCAAGCTTGGACTGGATGAGCTTGGAGGTCTCTTGCAACTGGGTGTGTTCTGTGATTCTGTTTTCAGCATTAACAGCTGGGATTGGATCCTACAGCTTTAGGCTTTAAGCATCCCTGTGGCTCTTGCAAAGCTTAGTGTATTCTTCCTCTGTGCTGCTGGAGTTTGCTGCTGGAGCTATTAAACTCTATTATTTCTCTCCTTCCTTTCTGGAGCCTTGCACAGAGCACAAACCTTTGCCTTTTGAGCTGTCCATGCTTTCTTTTGTTGCCTGCCAACCTGGATGGAAGTCTTCCAGATCAACCCAGGTAGGGAGGTAGAGAAGCCAAGGCTGACACTCTCTTTCTCCATCCTCTGTGGCTGTGTGAAGTGAGAGTTAAGGTGTGGGCCCTGGGCCAAGCAGGATGGGGGAGCTGCCTGGGTCTGGTGCAGCTGCAGGACTGTCACACCTAAGTGTAAGGTGAAGAAGGCTTAGGAACATGGTTTAGTGCTGTCCCTTCAGTGCTGGGTTGAGGTGGGACTGGATGAGCTTGGAGGTCTCTTCCAAGTGGATGTGTTCTGTGATTCTGTTTTCAAGCATTGACAAGATGGGATTGGATCCTACAGCTTTAGGAGCCTGGTTTAAGCATCTTCTGCCTCCTGGAGAGTGTAATGCTGGAGTTTGTTGCACAAGTGTCACACCTAAGTGTAAGGGGAAGAAGGCTGCTACAACAAAATGATTCCTGTTTGGTTAGCAAGTGCTGGTGGGGAACTTGGAGGGCTTGACACCAGACTGTGACAACACACACTGAGGAGTTCTTGGGATCATCAACTAGCTGCTGCCTGGCTGCTGCATTTTGGCAGCTTTCTCTTGCCCTCTTCCTTCTTGAAGAACTGGGTGGGTGGTGTGATTGAAGTTTCATCTTCCTCCTAACCACAGGAGAGACATTAGACATGGTAGGTACTATGGTACATCAGGTTCCCTTGGTGTGTTCACTTGCTGCTCACTTGGTTTAGCAGTGCATGGAAATCAAGAGGTTGCTGCTTCCATAAAGAACCAAACAGAATCAGAGTCACAGAACCACAGAATCACAGATGCAGAGTCACAGAATCAGAGAGTCACAAACCACAGAGACGCAGAAACACAGAACATTAGAGGTTGGAAGGGACCTCTCTTGAGGTACTAACCACAGCCCAGGATGCCATTGGCCTTCTTGGATTGGATGTGGCACTTCAGGCCATGGTTTAGTCTTCCTGAATGGCAGCACAGCTCTCTGGATTGTCAGCCACTCCTCCCAGCTTGTCTTAGAATAGAATAGAATAGGCCAGGTTGGAAGAGACCTTCAAGGTCATCCTGTCCAACCCATCAACCAATCCAACCCACCTAATCAACTAACCCATGGCACCAAGCACCCCATCAAGTCTCCTCCTGAACACCTCCAATGATGGTGACTCCACCACCTCCCCAGGCAGCCCATTCCAATGGGCAATCACTCTCTCTGTGTAGAACTTCTTCCTAACCTCCAGCCTAAACCTCCCCTGGCGCAGACTGAGACTGTGTCCTCTTGTTCTGGTGCTGGTTGCCTAGGAGAAGAGACCAACCTCTGCCTGTCTACAACCTCCCTTCAGGGAGTTGTAGAGAGTGATAAGGTCACCCCTGAGTCTCCTCTTCTCCAGGCTAAGCAACCCCAGCTCCCTCAGCCTCTCCTCACAGGGCTGTGCTCCAGACCCCTCCCCAGCTTTGTTGCCCTTCTCTGGACTCGTTCCAGCAAGTCAACCTCCTTCCTAAACTGAGGAGCCCAGAACTGGACACAGGACTCAAGGTGTGGCCTAACCAGTGCAGAGTACAGGGGCAGAATGACCTCCCTGCTCCTGCTGGCCACACTGTTCCTGATGCAGGCCAGGATGCCATTGGCCTTCCTGGCTGCCTGGGCACACTGCAGGCTCATGTTCAGCCTACCATTGACCAATACCACCAGGTCCCTCTCTGCCTGGCTGCTCTCAGCCACTCTGACCCCAGCCTGTAGCACTGCCTGGGGTTGCTGTGGCCAATGTGCAGAACCCGGCACTTGGATGTGTTCAATCTCCTGCCCTTGGACTCTGCCCATCTGTCCAGCCTGTCGAGGTCCCTCTGCAGAGCCTCTCTACCCTCCAGCAGATCAACTCCTGCCCCCAGCTTGGTGTCATCAGCAAATTTACTGATGATGGACTCAATGCCCTCATCCAGATCATCAATGAAGATGTTAAAGAGCACAGGGCCCAGTACTGATCCTTGGGGCACACCAGCTGGCTGTGGCACCATTCACCACCACTCTCTGGGCTCAGCCTCCAGCCAGTTCCTAACCCAGCTCAGAGTGCTGCTGTCCAAGCCATGGGCTGATAGCTTAGGTTATGACGGGATGAGAAGCTTCCCAAACATGTTCACTTTTCTCCTCTCCCATCCAATGGATGTGGTTTCAGGGGAGGGGGCGGGGGAAGTAATTTTCCAAACACTGATGGAGATTGAGTTTGAGCTGAGGCAAAAGCCCCTGCACACTGAAGAGCCTTATAAAGAAAAGAATCCTGCAGGAATCCTGGCTTTGGGGTATGTAAACACCAACCCAGCACTCACTGGCTGAGCTGGAGAGTGAAATACGTGGTCCCACCGTGGGGTATAAATAGCTACCAGTGAAGCCAACATGAATGACTTGCTCCCTGCAGCAGCAGAAGTTGTGGTCTAACAGGGCATCCAATTTTGAAGCAATCCTATTTTTACCTTCTGGGCAAAGGAGTTTAATCTTCAGGAGGCTGAAAAATCTCCTGTGTTGCTCAAATTAGCAATGCATAGAGCATCAAATCCCCAGAAGGCTCAGGCAAGCCACCTACAAATCTCTTGCTTGAAGTGGAAGCCAAAAACCCAGCTCCCTTCTCTGACAGAATATAGCCCTCCATCTGTTGGCTGCTTCAGGTCAGATTCAGTGCTGCAGCTTCCTAGAAAGCCAGATTAACTTCACCTAGAGGGACACCCCCCAAAACACTGCCATGTGCCTCCAGCTGGCTTTCTTCCTCCTCCACACAAAGTGTAGCCAGGGAGAGCCCTGTGCCACTGCTGGGAGACTCCTCGTGCTCCCTAGGCAGCACTTCCCCACACCACATGCTCTAGCTTCATGTGATCCAAAAGCAGGTGGCTGCTTCTCCTGGGTGGAACCCAGGACCAGAGAGAGACTCCCACTGTGGGAACACATCCAGATCAGAGGATGTTGGGGATTTGGTAGGGACCTCTGGAGATCTTCCAGACCAACCTCCCCTGCCACAGCAGGACCACAGAATCCAGCACAGGTCACACAGGAACACATCCAGACAGGGCTGGAAAGGCTCCAGAGAAGGAGACTCCACAACCTCTCTGGGCAGCCTGTTCCAGTGCTCTGTGAGCCTCACAGTGAAGAAGTTCCTCCTCATGTTGAGGTGGAACCTCCTGCACTGTAGTTCCCATCCATTGCCTCTTGTCCTAACACAGGACACAAGTGAGCAGAGCCTGTCCTTTGCATCCTGACCCCCAGCCCTCAGACATTGATACTGATTTCTTAGTGGCCCTCTCAGTCTCCTCCAGAGCTTGGAGATCAGTTGTCAGCAGTGGGAAGGGGACCTTGCCAGCAGTAGTGACAGCCCAGGCTTGCAAGGCACACAAACAATGCTGCACCACGGACTGACGACGTCCCCTCCCCCTGTCTGTAATCCGGGTTAAAAATAGATTCTGCAGGCTCCCCCTGGAGCATGATCCATTCAGTAATTCAGATGGCATTCCATATGTGAGGGTGAGAGGAAGGTGGAAACGGTGGGAGTCAGGGGAAGGAGGCACTGCCCGATCCTGAATCCAGATCCTTACAGCGTTTGGGTTCAGTCAGTTCCATGGGGGGTGAGCGGTGTAACGTGAGCAGATGGAGTGCTTCACAGCTATGTGCTGTGTGTATGTATACACACACACACACACAGAGAAGCAGCTCTCTAGCACTGGATTCCAAGGGGCTGCACTGAGGCTTTACCAACCATGTAGCCTGGGGGAGAGGATGGCAGTGTTCAGTGGTGGGCTGGGATGAGGGATGGGTTGAATGCTGGGATCCCCAAACCATGTGAGGTCCCACAACCTGCCTTGGTGTCAGCTTCAAGATGTCTTTCCTAAGGTTGTCCTGCCTCACAGTATCCCAGGAGCCCAGAACTGGATGGAATAATCCAGGTGAGGTCTCAGCAGGGCAGAGTAGAGGGGGAGGAGAACCTCCCTGGATCTGCTGGACACACTCCTCTCAATGCACCCCAGGATCCCATTGGCCTTCTTGGCCGCCAGGGCACATTGCTGTCCCATGCACAACTTGCTGTCCACCAGCACTCCCAGGTCCTTCTCCCCAGGGCTGCTCTCCAGCAGATCCCCTCCCAACCTGTACTGCTGCAGTTTCTTCTTCCTCCCCAGGTGCAGGACTCTGCACTTCTCCTTGTTGAACCTCACTGGGCTCCTCTGTGCCCAGCTCTCCAGTTCAGTCCCTGTCCCACAGCTCCTTCTGTTTCCATGGCACTTCCTCTGCCTCAGCTTCCACCACTGCCCCTTGTGCTGGCATTGGGCATCCCCCAGCAGAGCCTGGCTCCAGCCTCTGGGCACTCACCCTGCACATCTTTAGCAACAGCAATGAGGTCACCTCTCAGGCTCCTCCTCTCCAAGCTCCAGAGCCCTCAGCTCCCTCAGGCTCTCCTCATGAGGAAGATGTTCCACTACCTTCATCATCTTTGTGGCTCTGTTCTGGAGTCTCTCAAGCAGTTCCTTGAGGTCCTTCCTGAACTGAGGGGCCCAGAACTGGACACAGTTTTCCAGTTGTGCTCTCAGCAGGGCAGAGTAGAGAGGGAGAAGAACCTCTCTTGACCTACTAACCACAGCCCTTGTAATCCACCCCAGGATGCCATTGGCCTTCTTGGCCACCAGAGCACATTGCTGGCTCATGGTCAACCTCCTATCCACCAGGACCCCCAGGTCCTTTTCCCTTTCACTTCTCTCCAGCAGCTCGGTCCCCAACCTATCCTGCTCCATGGGGTTGTTCTTTTCCAGGTACAAGACTCTCCCTTTGGCCCTTGTTGAATTCCATTCCTTCTCTCCCTGCCCAGCTCTCAGGCTGCCCAGGTCTGGCTGAAGTGCAGCACAACCCTCCTGTGTCAGCCACTCCTCCCAGTTTGGTGTCCTCAGCAAACTTGCTGGCAGTGCCCTCTGTGCCCTCCTCCAGGTCATTGATGAATATATTGAACTGCTGTGGTCCCAGAATTGACTCCTGAGGGACTCCACCAGACACAGGCCTCCAACTAGACTCTGTCCCATTGAGCACAGCTCTCTGACCTCTTCCCTTCAACCAGTTCCCATCCACCTCGCTCCCTCATCATCCAGACCACACTGCCTCAGTTTAGCTGCAAGGATGCTGCGGCAAAGTGTGTCAAATCTAAAGTCTCAAGCTGCACCAGGGGAGGTTTGGGCTGGATGTGAGGAAGAAATTCTTCCCAGAAAGAGAGATTGGCCATTGGGATGTGCTGCCCAGGGAGGTGATACAGTCACCATCCCTGGAGGTGTTTAGGAAGAGACTGGATGGGGTGCTTGGTGCCATGGTTTAGTTGATCAGACGTTGTTGGGTAATGGATTGGACTTGATGACCTCGAAAGTCTTTTCCAACCTGGTTAATTCTATTCTATTCTAAATGCTTTACTGAAACCAAGACAAACCACATCCACTGCTCAACCATCATCCATCCACCTGCCTTGTGCTTCAGCCACTGCAGATTGGACCCCCAGGTCCCCTCAAGCCCCATGAAATGAATGCTCTGCCCTCCTCTGCTATCTCCTGCTCTTGTGCCTGCCTGCCCTGCCCCCTGTCCCCTCCTGGGGAAGGAGCAGTCTCTGCATACGGAGCAGCCTTGCCTCGTCCTGCTCCCCAGCAGGAGGCCAGCAAACAGGCTGCCGTCCCCGTGCTGCTGCAGCCTTTTGAAGGGTGGAGTAAAGCAGATGGCACTGTGCTTGCACATAATGAGGAGCCAGCAAATGAATAAGCCTATCTGTCAGCTTGGGCTTTGCTCTCTGCCATCTATCCCTTGGTGATGAGTGCTGGAGCCTCTGCTCCTGCTGGGAGCTCTCTGGGGAGAGGTTTGCCTGCAGGGGCCCCTTGCCTTACTTGCCAAAGTCTGACCCTTAATCACAGAGTCAACCAGGTTGGAAAAGACCTCAGAGATCATCAAGTCCAACCTATTCCCTAATACCTAACACCTCCTGACAACTAAAGCATGGCTCCAAGTGCCACATCCACGCCTTTCTTTGAACACCTCCAGGGATGGTGACTCCACCACCTCCCTGGGCAGCACATTCCAATGGCCAATCTCTCTTTCTGGGAAGAATTTTCGCCTCACCTCCAGCCTAAACTTCCCCTGGCACAGCTTGAGACTGTGTCCTCTCCTTCTGTCACTGGTTGCCTGGGAGAAGAGACCAACCCCCACCTGGCTACAGCCTCCCTTTCAGGGAGTTGTAGACAGCAAGAAGGTCTCCCTTGAGTCTCCTCTTCTCCAGGCTAAACAACCCCAGCTCCCTCAGCCTCTCCTCATAGGGCTCAGATTAAGGGCTCACATCAGCTCTTCCTTGAGAGCAGCCAGGCTTCCAGCAGGACATTGATGTAGGGTTGGGCTTCACCTAGGTTGGACTTGATGACCTTGGAGGTCTCTTCCAACCTGGGTGATTCTGTGACTGGCATGTCTGCGATTAGTGCAGTGCCATTTCTCTGGATCTTCAGACAGGACAGAATTAGAGGGGTTTAAATCCATTTCCCTCCTCCCCTTTCCCCCCTCCCCATTCTTCTTAATTAACTCTGTAGGCTAATCTTCAGTTTTGAAGAGCTTGAAGGGGCCTGGCTACATCAGGGATTACACTGTTTTTGACTCAGAGAGAGAGGTAGAGATGTTTGATTTGTTTGGCCCAGGTCAGCACTGACTGTCAGGGGTTTGGATTTGACCGTTCTTTGCTCACCCAGATTTTGCTTGGATGCTTTTGGTTGGGTTTTTTTTGTGTATGTGCTGGAAGGTGTCCAGAGAAGGGCCACAAGGATAAGCAGAGGGCTGGAGCTGCTCTGCTGTGGAGACAGACTGAGAGAGTTGGGGTTGTTCAGTCTGCAGAAGAGAAGGCTCTGAGGAGACCTTCTTGTGGCCTTCCAGTATCTGAAGGGGGCTACAAGAAATCTGGGGGAGGACTTTTGAGGGTGTCAGACTGAACAACCCCAACTCTCTCAGTCTGTCTCCACAGCAGAGCAGCTCCAGCCCTCTGCTCATCCTTGTGGCCCTTCTCTGGACACCTTCCAGCACCTCCAGATCCTTCCTGGAGTAGAGGCTCCAGAACTGGACACAGTGCTCCAGGTGTGGTCTCAGCAGAGTGGAGCAGAGGGGGAGAATCCCCTCCCTGGCCCTGCTGGCCACACTTCTCTTGCTGCAGCCCAGGCTCTGCTTGGCTCTCTGGGCTGCAAGTGCTCACTGCTGGCTCCTGTTGAGCCTCTCATCCACCATACTTTGGGGCTGCGTTGGCACTGAGGCATCAGGCTGCTGCAAAACAGACAAAATGCAAACACCACAAAGATCTTTTGCCCTGCTAGTGGGTGAGGAAGGCCAAACATTTGGGAGTAAAATGCTGGGTTGCAGGAGATGTTCCCTCACCCAGCTTCTGGAAGTTAGGGCAGGGATGTGGGAGCTGTGCTGGGCTCTTGCCTCTGCTGCCAGTCAGCTTCTTTTCCTCTGTTTCCTCCTCCCCCCCCCCATTATCTCCCCTCTTGCATTAATTTCTCAGCAGCTGTTTGTGCAGTGCCCTCCTCCTAAGGGAGCTGAAGACTCTTTGTGGACTTGAGAAGGCAAATACTACTAATGATAATGGCCTGGGCAGTGTGGCCAGGGATCAGCTGTCACTCCCCCTTGGGGTACCCAGGTGGAAGTAAGGAGATTCAAGCCAGTGCCTTTCAGGGATGAAAGACTAATTCAGGATGAGAGAGTCACTAGGGCTTTGCAAAGGGGCAAAACTCTGAACCACTGCAATTAAATAGCAGCATGGGGAGTGGGACTGGAACAAAAATGAAAGGAGATAGCAAAAACACAAACAACCCCTCCCCCCCCAACCCTTAAGCTTTTTAATTGCTCTTGTTCTCAGTGTGTGGATATTAGAATAGAATTTAGCAGGTTGAAAGAGACCTTTGAGATCATCCAGTCCAACCTATCACCCAACACCATCTAATCAACTAAACCATGGCATCAAGCACCCCATCCAGTCTCTTCCCAAACACCTCCAATGATGGTGACTCCACCACCTCCCTGGGCAGCACATCCCAATGGCCAATCTCTCTTTCTGGGAAGAACTTCTTCCTAGCATCCAGCCTAAACCTCCCCTGGTGCAGCTTGAGACTGTGTCCTCTTGTTCTGGTGCTGGGTGCCTGGGAGAAGAGACCAACCTCCACCTGGCTACAACCTCCCTTCAGGGAGCTGGAGAGAGCAATAAGGTCTCCCCTGAGCCTCCTCTTCTCCAGGCTAAGCAACCCCAGCTCCCTCAGCCTCTCCTCACAGGGCTGTGCTCCAGAACTCTCCCCAGCTTTGTTGCCCTTCTCTGGACACCTTTCAGCATCTCAGCATCTTTCTTAAACTGAGGAGCCCAGAACTGGATGCAGGACTCAAGGTGTGGCCTAACCAGTGCAGTGTACAGGGGCAGAATGACCTCCCTGCTCCTGCTGGCCACACTGTTCCTGATGCAGGCCAAGATGCCATTGGCCTTCCTGGCTGCCTGGGCACACTGCAGGCTCATGTTCAGCCTACCATTGACCAATCCCCCCAGGTCCCTCTCAGCCTGGCTGCTCTCAGCCACTCTGACCCCAGCCTGTAGCACTGCATGGGGTTGCTGTGGCCAATGTGCAGAACCTGGCACTTGGATGTGTTCAATCTCCTGCCCTTGGACTCTGCCCATCTGTCCAGCCTGTCGAGGTCCCTCTGCAGAGCTCTCCTACCTTGCAACAGATCAACTCCTGCCCCCAGCTTGGTGTTGTCAGCAAACTTACTGATGATGGACTCAATGCCCTCGTCCAGATCATTGATAAAGATATTAAAGAGCATGAGGCCCAGCACTGACAGGAGGCTTTTATCTTCCAAGGGATACCTGCCTTGTGCTCAGCAGATTGCATGTGGCCTGGAAGAAGGCCTTTGCTGGTTACAAAGAATTCTTTGTCAAGTTACTGAAGTGTAAAATAATTTCCACCTAGGCTTAAGGCAATAAAATAGTTCCCAGATGGCTTTGGCCTTCATTGTATGCTGGAGTCAGTGTGAAGCACTCTGGATGGATGTACTTGGTGATAAACCAGAGCTGCATGGAATGAAAGCTCCTGCAGTTGGTTTCTTGCTTGTTCAAGGGGATAGTAAGAGATAAGAAAAATGAGGAGCCCTGTGGAGAAGGACCTGGCAGTGCTGGTGGACAGCAAGTTCTGCATGGGACAGCAATGTGCCCTGGTGGCCAAGAAGGCCAATGGGATCCTGGGGTGTATTGAGAGGAGTGTGTCCAGCAGATCCAGGGAGGTTCTCCTCCCCCTCTACTCTGCTCTGCTGAGATCTCAGCTGGGATATTGCATCCAGTTCTGGGCTCCCCAGTTCAGGAGGGACAGGGATCTGCTGGAGAGAGTCCAAGGGAGGGCTGCAGGGATGCTGAAGGGACTGGAGCCCTGCCTGGTGAGGAGAGGCTGAGAGCCCTGGGGCTGTTTAGTGTGGAGGGAAGACTGTGAGGGGATCTGATCAATATCTGTCAATATCTGTGGGCTGGGGGTCAGGAAGGGACAGGGACAGACTACTCAGTTGCACCCTGGGATAGGACAAGGAGCAATGGATGCAAACTACAGCAGACGAAGTTCCACCTCAACACGAGGAGGAACTTCTTCACTGTGAGGGTCACAGAGCACTGGAGCAGGCTGCCCAGAGAGGTTGTGGAGTCTCCTTCTCTGGAGCCTTTCCATCCCTGTCTGGATGTGTTCCTGTGTGACCTGTGCTGGATTCTGGCAGGGGGGTGGACTTGACCTTTGGATGTCCCTTCCAACCCCTAACATCCTCTGATCCTGTGACTTTCAGCTTAGGTGGAGAAAGTGGAAAGAAGAAAACCTCCTCTGCTCTCTTTGCTTGTCCTCATGGCAGGTTCACTGAGCTTTTGAAATCTGTTTGCCAACGAGGTCTGGCACATGTGCTAAACAGCCTCTGCTTAGGGATTAGGGCTGACACTGCAAACATATAATTATTTGGGCCTTCTAATATCACTGTGGGAAGATTAAACATCACTTGGTCTGCTTAGGATGAAGTGGGTAAGGGATGAGGGGGCATAAGAGCTGGAGGGTAGAGGAGGCAGGGAATTATAGAAAGGTCCAGGCTGGAATAGACCTCCAAAGCTCATCCAATCCAACCCCTCTGCAGTCAGCAGGGACATCCCCAACTAGATCAGGTCACCCAGAGCCTTCTCCAGCCTCACCTTGAACATCTCCAGGGATGGAGCCTCAACCACCTCCCTAGGCAACCTGTTCCAGTGTTCCACCACCCTCATGGGGCAGAACTTGTTCCTCACAGCCAATCTAAATCTGCTCTGCAGCCTTCTTGTAGCCCCTTCAGGTCCTGGAAGGTTGCTCTTAGGTCCCCCTGGAGCCTTCTCTTCTGCAGGCTGAACACCCCCAGCTCCCTCAGCCTGTCCTCACAGCAGAGCTGCTCCAACCCCCTGAGCATTTTCATGGCCTCCTCTGGACCCTCTCCATCAGGTCCATGTCCTTCCTGTGTTGAGGGCTCCAGACCTGCACACAGGGCTCCAGGTGAGGTCTCTCCAGAGTACAACAAAGTGAAGGGTGTGCCAGGGTGTCCCTGGTGGCTTTGGGGCATGGTGGGGAGTGAGCATTTACATCCTGTGCAGCATGTCCTGGCTGGGGGCATGTGTTCAGCATGTACCCCAGGATCTGCAGCACATGAAGGCAGTGTAAGGTGGCTGTGGCAGGCCTGGGTAGAGGGCAGGCAGAGCCCACAGCAACCACAGTGAGCAAGGTGCTGTGGCAGAGCTGATGGTGGCCTCAAGGACATGGGTGATGGAGAAAGGTGGGAAATTGAGTGGAGGACAATATAGAAGCAACAGAGGTGGGGAAGAGATGGACAGAAGCCAGAGACTTGTTAAATATTACAGCAAATAGATTGAAGGATGGGGGTGGGGGGAAGATGGAAGTAAGGGAGTGCTGCAATGTGAATGTGTATCCCACAGTTAGCTCATTTTAGAGATATTTATATTTGTTTCTATATTTATAGCACAGAAGAATTTCAGAACCAGTCTAAATCTGTCAGGAGAAGACTGTGTTTTCTTAGCCTGGGAGCTCAGAATCATAGAATCACTTGGGTTGGAAAAGACCTTCAAGATCATCAAGTCCCACTCTCACCCCTACTCTGCCAAGTCCGCCACTTTGTGAGATTTGGAGGACAGAGCTGCTCTTGTGCAGTTTTTGCCTCCCTACCATCAGATGTGACCCCTGGGTAATACCTTAGGAAGCAGCAGTCACAGGGTAGGGTCAGCTCATGCATTTTCTTGATTGTTTTAAACAGGTTTTGATGCTTCTGGCTATTCACAGCCTTTTAACTGTGTGTGTGTTACAGAATCACAGAATTAAGCAGGCTGGAAAAGACCTCTGAGATCATCCAGTCACCCAGCACCATCCAGTCAGCTAAACCATGGCACCAAGTGCCTCATCCAGGCTGGTTTTAAACACCTCCAGGGATGGTGACTCCACCACCTCCCCAGGCAGCACATCCCAATGGCCAATCTCTCTGGGGAGAATTTCTTCCTCACATGCAGCCCAAACTTCCCCTGTTGCAGCTTGAGACTGTGTCCTCTCCTTCTGTCACTGTGTGCCTGGGAGAAGAGACAGAATCACAGAAACATTCAGGTTGCAAAAGAGCCTCAGGATCACCAAGTCCAAGCCAGAACCCTACTCTACAAGGATCACC
The DNA here is from genome assembly GCF_026170545.1 of Melanerpes formicivorus. Lineage (NCBI taxonomy): Eukaryota > Metazoa > Chordata > Aves > Piciformes > Picidae > Melanerpes > Melanerpes formicivorus. The sequence continues at coordinate 363,509 of NW_027142357.1, forward strand.
CCTAAACCCCAGCCCCAAGCACCACAGCCAAACCACCTTCAAACACATCCAGCCTTGGGGACTCCACCACCTCCCTGGGCAGCACATTCCAAGCCCTGACCACTCTGGATGGGAAAAAAAATTCTTTCCCCTGTCCACTCTGAACCTGCCCTGCTGCAGTTTGAGGCTCTTCCCTCTTCTTCTATGGCTAATGACCTGTGACAAGAGATCAGCACCAAGCTCTCCACAACCTCCTTTCAGGGAGCTGTAGAGAGCCATGAGGTCTCCCCTCAGCCTCCTCTGCTTCACACTAACCATCCCCAGCTCCTTCAGTTGCTCTTCATCAGATTTCTTCTCCAGGCCCTTCCCAGCTTCCTTGCCCTCCTCTGCCCTGGCTCCAGCACCTCCACATCTCTCTTGTCTTGAGGTGCCCAAAACTGGACACAGCACTCGAGGTGTGGCCTCCCCAGAGCTGAGTGCCAGGGGACAATGCCCTCCCTGCTGCTGCTGGACACAGCATTGCTGATCCCAGCCAGGATGCCTTTGGCTTTCTTGGCCACCTGGGCACACTGCTGGCTCCTCTTCAGCTGCTTGTCCATGAGCACCCCCAGGGCCCTTTGTGCCAGGCAGCTTTCCAGCCACACTGCCCCAAGCCTGTAGCAGTGCTTGGGGTTGTTGTGCCCCAAGTGCAGGCCCTGGTACTTGGCCTTGTTGAAGCTCCTCCTGTTTACCTTGGCCATTGATCTAATCTATCCAAGTCCCTCTGCAGATCCTCCCTACCCTCAACTGGTACAACCTCACATCAGGTAGTTGTAGAGAGCAATAATCTTGCTACCTGCTGTTAAGATCTAGAGTAAAGATAGTGTTTTGGAATTGGGGAAAGGATATCAGGTGGTGTGTTGGCAGTCAGTAGAAGGGACATGTCCAGAGGATGGCTTTTTACCGAGAAGTTACTCTTAAGTCTCTCCAAAAGGTATGAGGACAAGAAAGCCCTTTTGTGCTCTTTATGTGGCTTGCCTCTGTAGTGCTGAACCCTGCCCTCAGCAGCAGCTGAAGAAGACCACAGAGATCTGTGAATGTCAGAGTGGGTAAGAGCAGCAGCAGGAGGAAGAAAATCTCATTTGAGAAAGCTGGTTTCATTAGAGCCTTCCTCCTGATGGACTGGCAGGGCTCAGCAACTGCAAGTGGCCTAAATCCAGCTGGGGGGAGAAGAGGCTGGAGCCAGGCTCTGCTGGGGGATGCCCAATGCCAGCACAAGGGGCAGTGGTGGAAATTGAGGCAGAGGAAGTTCCACGGAAACAGGAGGAAGAATTTTTTCCCCTGTGAGGGTGACAGGGCCCTGGAGCAGGCTGCCCAGGGGGGTTGTGGAGTCTCCCTCTCTGGAGGTATTAAAAAATCTGATAACAAGGTTCTGCTCTACTGGAGCGTGAGGAAGGGCTCATAAATATCCTGAGTTTGGATTCAGTTCTGGGCCACTCACTGCAGGAAGGACATTGAGGGGCTGGAGAGTGTGCAGAGAAGAGCAATGAGGCTGCAGAAGGGCCTGGAGCACCTGGGCTATGAGGAGGGGCTGAGGGAGCTGGGGGTGTTCAGGCTGGAGAAGAGGAGGCTGAGGAGAGACCTCATTGCTCTCTACAGCTCCCTGAGGTTGGAGCAAGGAGGGGGCAGCCTCTGCTCCTTGGTGGCAATGGACAGAAGCAGAGGAAATGATTCCAAGCTGCAGCAGGGGAGGCTCAGGCTGGATGCTAGGAAATATTTCTTGCCAGAGAAGGTTCTCAGACACTGGAATGATCTGCCCAGGGCAGTGATGGAGTCACCATCCCTGGAGGTGCCCAATTAGCCTTGGAGCTGGCGCTTAGGGACATGGTTTGGTGTTGACTCTGCAGTGCTGGGTCTGAGGATGGACTGGATGAGCTTGGAGGTCTCTTCCAACTGGATGTTTTCTGTGATTCTCTGATTTACTAATGACTTCTCTTATTTCTGTACTACAAAATGGAATCTCTGAATAGGAAAGAATAAGAAGTGAGGGTGAAGAGAGGATTGGTAGCTTCCAAAGGAACACACAGGCTGATTGTGGTCCCTTAACAACTCACATATGCAATGAGTAGAGAAGCAATCCTATTGTTCCCCACTAATCCCTTGTCCTGTGAAAGCTGTGTCAGGCAGAAGACACCTATCTGAATGCAGTGTTGAAAGATGGCCACAGAAAGAGAGATTGGCCTTTGGGATGTGCTGCCCAGGGAGGTGGTGAAGTCACCATCACTGGAGGTGTTTAGGAGGAGACTGGATGGGGTGCTTGGTGCCATGGGTGAGTTGATTAGATGGTGTTGGGTGATAGGTTGGATTGGATGATCTCAGAGGCCTTTGCCAACCTGGTTAATTCTGTGTTCAGTCCTGAGGTTTTGTTGGTTTGCATTGACTGGGAAGCAAAAATTGATTAATGAAGGCAGTACAAAATCTTAGGCAGTTTGCAAGTCCTGTGAATCAGGACTGCTGCTATTCAGTGAGGTGAATCCCACACATGAGTGGTCTTGGGCTTTGGCTTCTAGTCTGGCTCAGCGGTGGGAGGTGAGTGTGTGTCTTTGGGGGAGGCTTCTATTGGGCTGGGGGCAATTGAATCACAGAATGGTCTGGGCCAGAAGGGACCTCCAAAGATCATCCAGCCCAACCCCTTCTGCAGTCAGCAGGGACATCCCCAACTAGATCAGGCTGCCCACAGCCCTCTCCAGCCTCACCTTGATAATCTCCAGGGATGAGGCCTCAACCACCTCCCTGGGCAACCTGTTCCACCACCCTCATGGTGCAGAACTTGTTCCTCACATCCAATCTCAATCTGCTGTGCTCTACTTTGAAGCCATTGCCCTTGGTCCTGTCCCTGCAGGCCTTTGCATTCTCTCTGCAGCCTTCTTGTAGCCCCCTTCAGGTCCTGGCAGGCTGCCATTAGGTCTGCCTGGAGCCTTCTCTTCTCCAGGCTGAACACCTCCAGCTCCAATGTACTGTGATGAAGTGACAGAGCAATTCTGAAAAGGCCTTTGTGGTTTGCACTCCCAGATTCCTGGAGCTTGGAAAGGTTTGCCAGAAGAGCTTTGGGTACACGTGCCAATAGTTGGCTCATTTGGAGTTGCTTACCCTAGAAGTGCAAGCTAATGGTTGGTGAGAGGTTGGTAGCAGTCCCTTCTGCAGATGATGCAGGCTGCAGAGTTGCTTTTGTGGGGCTTTTTCCCCCCCTTCTAGTAGGAAATTTATCTGCTCTGATGTTTTCCGTACTGGTTTTGAAGTTGGAGCTTTAATTCATAGAATCACAGAACATTAGAGGTTGGAAGGGACCTCCAGAGATCATCCAGTCCAAGCCCCCTGCCACGGCAGCATCACCCAGGGGAGGCTGCACAGGAATGCATCCAGCTGGGGTTGGAAAGGCTCCAGAGAAGGAGACTCCACAACCTCTCTGGGCGGCCTGCCCCAGGCCTCTGTCGCCCTCACTGCAAAGAAGTTTCTCCTCATGTTCAGCTGAAACCTTCTCTGGTCAAGTTTGTCTCCTTTGGTCCTTGGCTTATTGCTGTGCACCACCCAAAAGATCTTGGCCCTCCCCACTTGACCCCCAGCCCTCAGCTCTTGATAGACATTGATCAGATCCCCTCTCAGCCTTCTCTTCTCCAGACTAAACAGCCCCAGGGCTCTCAGTCTCTCTTCACAGGGCAGATGCTCAAGTCCCCTAAGCATCCTCCTGGCTCTCCCTTGGACTCTCTGCAGCAGGTCTCTGTCTCTCTTGATCTGGGGAGCCCCAAACTGGTCACAGGATTGCAGCTGTGGTCTCAGCAGGGCAGAGCAGATGGGGAGCAGAACCTCCCTAGCCCTGCTGGCCACACTTTTCTTTCTGCCCCCCATTTACTCTCTTGGCCACAAGGACACATTGCTCTCCCATTGCTTATGTTGAAAACAATCCATGGCAGCCTTCTTGGGCTTTCATGAACGTCTTTCCCCCCAACCACGGCAGTGTGCCAGTGAAATTAACATGCCCTTTGTTTGTCTCTCTGCACAATTTGGCTGCTTAGAAACTGTCTTGTGCAAAACTTAAGGCTTTGAAGCAGAGGCAGAGGTAAGTGTGCCTGACTCTACTGCTGATGGGCTTTGAGACTGGATATTAGGAAGAATCTTTTCCCATCAGGAGTGGTCAGGGCTTGGAATGTGCTGCCCAGGGAGGTGGTGGAGTCCCCAAGGCTGGATGTGTTTGAAGGTGGTTTGGCTGTGGTGCTTGGGGCTGGGGTTTAGGGGTGATCCTTGTAGAGTAGGGTTCTGGGTTGGACTTGGTGATGCTGAGGGGCTTTTCCTACTTGAATATTGATTCTGTGACCCTGTGAAAAGCTGCAGATGAGAATTCTTCTATCCACAGTGCAGCTCCTAAGAGGGGACAGCCAGTGTGCTCTGCTAAGAACTGTTGGACCTACCTTGGTCTGCAGGACCAGCTTCCAAAAGCCATGAAAGCTCAAGCTCCCATCAGCTAGTTGTAGAGAATCATCACCATGAGGGAAAGCTCAGAAAGCTGGATGGTTGTTAATCTTTATCCTCTTAATGGTTCCTGAGGCTGAAAAATGGAAACAAGTGACATGAGGACGAACTTTTTCACTGTGAGGGTCCCAGAACCCTGGAGCAGGCTGCCCAGAGAGGTGGTGTAGTCTCCTCTGGAGCCTTTCCAGCCTTGTCTGGATGTGTTCCTCTGTGACCTGTGCTGGATTCTATGGTCCTGCTCTGGCAGAGGGGGTGGATTCAATGATCTCTGGAGGTCCCTTCCAACCCCTAACATCCTCTGATCCTGCGGCACTTTCTGTTTTGCAACAAACTCCTCTCCTTGTTTAATGCTGCTAGTGGAGAGCTGGTGTGTAAAAGGGTGTTGGGTGACACCATCAGCTGAATAAGTTCTTTCAGCTGCCTCTGCCTGCATTAGTCATGAGAATGCTTGCTCTCTTCTTACAAAGGAACCATTTCTTTTAAGCATGGCCCCCTCCTTCCCAGCCTTCTCCACTCCCCCCCAAATGATACCATCATCCCAATTCTCATTACAGTCCTCTTTCATCCCTTTAGCTAATGCTGCCTGAAAATGCCTTTGTCTCCAAGTTCCTTCAATTATTAATGACTCAGTTGTATTCTTTTTGCCAATTGGTGCAGAGAGAACCTTGGAGCAACTCTGTATTAGTTATTCCATTGATTCTCTCCTCTTCATTCCTTCTGTGTTCTTGTGTTTGGTTTTTTTCAGTAGTGGTGCTCTCCTGGTTTTTCACTGGCAGGTTCTGCATGGTTGCTTGCATTTCATGCTCAAACACAAGAGCTGTTGTGCCCCCAGGACTGGCTTTGATTCGGAAACCTCTGAAAAAGAGGTAGGTAGGGAGGCCTCCTGCAGATGCAAGGAGCATTTCACAGGATCAAAGAATGTTTGGGGCTGGGAGGGACCTCAAAAGCTCATCCAGTCCAACCCCCCTGCCAGAGCAGCATCACCTAGAGCAGGTCACACAGGAACACATCCAGGTGGGGTTTCAAGATCTCCAGAGAGGGAGACTCCACAACCCCCCTGGGCAGCCTGCTCCAGGGCTCTGTCACCCTCACAGGGAAAAAATTCTTCCTCCTGTTTCCATGGAACTTCCTCTGCCTCAATTTCCACCACTGCCCCTTGTGCTGGCATTGGGCATCCCCCAGCAGAGCCTGGCTCCAGCCTCTGGGCACTCACCCTGCACAGCTTTAGCAACAGCAATGAGGTCACCTCTCAGGCTCCTCCTCTCCAAGCTCCAGAGCCCTCAGCTCCCTCAGTTTCTCCTCATGAGGAAGATGTTCCACTGCCTTCAGCATCTTTGTGGCTCTGTGCTGGACTCTTTCAAGCAGTTCCCTGAGGTCCTTCCTGAACTGAGGGGCCCAGAACTGGACACAATATTCCAGATGTGGCCCCACCAGGGCAGAGTAGAGAGGGAGGAGAACCTCTCTCCACCTACTCACCACAGCCCTTCTAATCTACCCCAGGATGCCATTGGCCTTCTTGGCCACCAGAGCACATTGCTGGCTCATGGTCAACCTCCCATCCACCAGGGCGCCCAGGTCCTTTTCCCCTTCACTGCTCTCCAGCAGGTCAGTCCCCAACCTGTCCTGCTCCATGGGGTTGTTTTTTTTCCAGGTGCAAGACTCTCCCCTTGGCCCTTGTTGAATTCCATTCCATTTCTCCCTGCCCAGCTCTCAGGCTGTCCAGGTCTGGCTGCATGGCATCACAACCCTCCTGTGTCAGCCACTCCTCCCATCTTGGTGTCCTCAGCAAACTTGCTGGCAGTGCCCTCTGTGCCCTCCTCCAGGTCATTGATGAATATATTGAACAGCTCTGGTCCCAGAATTGACTCCTGAAGGACTCCACCAGACACAGGGCTCCAGCTAGACTCCATCCCATTGACCACAGCTCTCTGACCTCTTCCCTTCAACCAGTTCCCATCCACCTCACTCCCTCATCATCCAGACCACATTGGGAGTTCTTCCTAACATCCCATCGGAATCTACCCACTTCTAGTTTTTTTCCATTCCCCCAGTCCTATCACTCCCTCACACCCTAAAAAGTCCCTCCCCAGCTTTCCTGTAGCCCCCTTCAGATACTGGAAGGCCACAAGAAGTTCTCCCTGGAGCCTTCTCTTCTCCACACTGAACAACCCCAACTCTCTCAGTCTGTCTCCATAGCAGAGCAGCTCCAGCCCTCTGCTCATCCTTGTGGCCCTTTTCTGGGCACCTTCCAGCACCTCCAGATCCTTCCTGGAATAGAGGCTCCAGAACTGGACACAGTGCTCCAGGTGGGGTCTCAGCAGAGTGGAGCAGAGGGGGAGAATCCCCTCCCTGGCCCTGCTGGCCACACTTCTCTTGCTGCAGCCCAGGCTCTGCTTGGCTCTCTAGGCTGCAAGTGCTCACTGCTGGCTCCTGTTGAGCTTCTCATCCCCCAGCATCCCCAAGGCCTTTTCTCCAGGGCTGCTCTCAAGCCAGTCCCTGCCCAGCCTATATTAGTGCCTGGGATTGCCCCGACCCAGCTGCAGGACCTTGCACTTGGTCTTGTTGGACCTCATGAGATTGCCATGGGCTCAGCTCTGCAGCCTGTCCACATCCCTCTGGATGGATCCCTTCCCTCCATCCTGTCTGCTGCACTGTACAGCTCGGTGTCAGCGAGTTCCTCTTCCCACCCTGCACTCTGTTCTTTAGGATGCAGTTGTTTGCTTGTTTTATCTTCAAGCATTGCATACTCTGGAAGTTTTTATTGTGGCTTTTTGGTTTTTAGTGACTGTTTGGGTTTTTTTGTCCTTTAGCTGTCTGAAAACATTGCACTTTACTAGGGAAGATTAGAGGAAAGCTTTCCCAAGCACCTCTCCCTTTGCCTTATCTTTGGCCTCCCCCCAGCTTGCTGCTCTCTCTCTTACTGTGCAAACCATGAAGTGTGGCACTTCTCCAGCTGAGACATCACCACCAACAAAGGGAATTGAGTAATTATCTCAGTGTTTGGGGGATTATGATAACTGAAAGTGATTTGTCCTTTTTCATTTCCCCCCACAGTAAGCCTTTTTCTGCCAAGATACTGCCGAGCTGCATCCTCCTGATTTCCCTGGTTATGTGTTTGAGGCCTGGGCTCTCAATGTGCTTGGTCAGTCCTTGTCTCTCCTAATCTTCTGCTTTCAGATTTGGGAGATGTCCTGCAGTATGCTGCAGTGGTCTTAGGTTCTGCTGCAGTGATCATGGGTTTTGAAGATGCTTTCCTAAGTGTTGAGGCCTGGGCTCTCAATGTGCTTGGTCAGTCCTTGTCTCTCCTAATCATCTGCATTCAGACTGGGAGATATCCTGCAGTATGCTGCACTGATCTTAGGTTTTGCTGCCATGATCTTAGGTTTTGAGGATGCTTTCTCAAGTGTTGAGGCCTGGGCTCTCAATAAATTCAGTCCTTGTCTCTCCTAATCTTCTGTATTCAGATTTGGGAGATGTCCTGCAGTATGCTGCAGTGTTGTGATTGCAGGTTGTGCTGCAATCATCTTGGGTTTTGAAGATGCTTTCCTAGGTGTTGAGGCCTGGGTTCTCAATGTGCTTTTCAGTCCTTGTCTCTCCTAATCTTCTGTGTTCAGATTTGGGAGATGTCCTGCAGTATGCTGCACTGATCTTGGGTTTTGCTGCAATGATCTTAGGTTTTGAGGATGCTTTCCTAGATGTTAAGGCCTGGGCTCTCAATGTGCTTGGTCAGTCTTTGTCTCTCCTAATCATCTGCATTCAGACTGGGAGGTATCCTGCAGTGTGCTGCACTGGTCCTAGGTTTTGAGGATGCTTTCCTAAGTGTTGAGGCCTGGGCTCTCAATAAGTTCAGTCCTTGTCTCTCCTAATCTTCTGTATTCAGATTTGGGAGATGTCCTGCAGTATGCTGCAGTGTTGTGATTGCAGGTTGTGCTGCAATCATCTTGGGTTTTGAAGATGCTTTCCTAGGTGTTGAGGCCTGGGTTCTCAATGTGCTTTTCAGTCCTTGTCCCTCCTAATCTTCTGCATTCAGTCTAGGAGATGTCCTGCAGTATGCTGCACTGATCTTAGGTTGTACTGCAATGATCATGGGTTTTGAAGAGGCCTTCCTAAGTGTGACAAGCTTGTCCCACTCTGGGGTCAAACTCACAGTTTGTAAACGTAACATCAGAAGGGAATGAGATTAATTTGGGATGTTGGGGTGTGTTTTGATTTGGAGACACAGGTGCTCTGATTGTCTGCTGGTTGTTGATATTTAATAGGCTGAACAATTAATAAAAATATCAATGACTTCAATATTTTCTGTGGGATTTGTTTTGATTAATAATAAAACCTCTTTACTGGTTTGAAATATTCAGCTGTGGAACAGATATCTCACCAGCAAGAACATGGAACAATTTAAACAGCATGAGCAAAAATGCAGAAACAACAAACAGGCTGGGGTCAGAGTGGCTGGAGAGCAGCCAGGCAGAGAGGGACCTGGTTGATAGTAGGCTGAACATGAGCCTGCAGTGTGCCCAGGTGGTCAAGAAGACCAATAGTATCCTGGCCTGCATCAGGAACAGTGTGGCCAGCAGGAGTAGGGAATTCATTGTGCCCTGTGCTCAGCACTGGTTAGGCCACACCTTGAGTCCTGTGTCCAGTTCTGGGCCCCTCAATTTAGGAAGGATGTTGAGTTGCTGGAAGGTGTCCAGAGAAGGGTAACAAAGCTGGGGAGGGGTCTGGAGCACAGCCCTGTGAGGAGAGGCTGAGGGAGTTGGGGTTGTTCAGCCTGGAGAAGAGGAGGCTCAGGGCAGACCTTCTTGCTCTCTACAACTCCCTGAAGGGAGGCTGTATCCAGGTGGGGGTTGGTCTCTTCTCCCAGGCAACCAGCACCAGAACAAGAGGACACAGTCTCAAGCTGTGCCAGGGGAGGTTTAGGCTGGATGACTCAGAGCATTTTTGAGACCTTTGTCCCTTCAAGACAACAGAGAACTACTGGAAAGAGTCCAATGGAGGACTGCAAAGGTGATGAAGGGACTTGGCACATCTCTCTTGTGAGGAGAGGAAAAGAGACCTGGGGCTGTTTCATCTGAGAAGATTGAGAGGACTCTTTCCAGGGGTGCCCAGCAAACAGGACAAGGGGCAACAAGCACAAACTAGAGTGCAGGAAGTTTCACCTAAACATGAGGACAAACTTCTTTAATGTGAAGGCAACAGAGGACTGGAGCAGGGCTGCCCAGAGAGGTTGTGGAGTCTCCTTTGGTGGAGACTTTCAAACTCCCCCTAGGTGTGATTCTGCTCAACCTGCTCTGCTTTAGGAGGGGCATTGATCTCCAGAGGTCCCTTGCCAAACACAGCCTTCTGTCCTTTGTCATCAACAAACTCCTGTTGCCAGCAGGATGTTTCCAGTCACCTCCTTGCCCTCTAGGTGCTTGTAAACTGCTTGTTTGTTTTTATCCAGATCTCTGCAAGGATGAGGTCTGAGTGGTTTGTAACTTCCCATGGCCTCCATTCCAGAGACAGTGCAATGAGTGATCTTCTCTGGGATCTGCTCAGAAACCTTCAATACTCCTCCTGGTCAAAGAGGATTCACAAAGTCTTCTAAGCTTTGCCTATCTTGTCCGTCAGCACTGGGGAGGCCACACCTCGAGTGCTGTGTTCAGCTCTGGGCCCTCACTTCAGGAAGGACATTGAGGGGCTGGAGCCTGTCCAGAGAAGGGCAATGAGGCTGGAGAAAGGCCTGGAGCACCTGGGCTATGAGGAGGGACTGAGGGAGCTGAGGGTGTTCAGGCTGGAGAAGAGGAGGCTGAGGGAGACCTCGTTGCTCTCTACAGCTCCCTGAAGGGAGGTCGGAGCGAGGAGGGGACAGCCTCTGCTCCTTGGTGGCAAGGGACAGGAGCAGAGGCAATGGTTCCAAGCTGCAGCAGGGGAGGCTCAGGCTGGATGCTAGGAAATATTTCTTGCCAGAGAGGGCTCTCAGCCTCAGCAGAATGGTCTGCCCAGGGCAGTGCTGGAGTCACCATCCCTGGGGGTGTTAAAGCAGCCTTGGTGGTGGTGCTTAGGGACATGGTTTGGTGTTGACCCTGCAGTGCTGGGTGTGAGGTTGGAGTGGGTGAGCTTGGAGGTCTCTTCCAGCAGGATGCACTCTGTGATTCCATTTTCAGCATTAACAGGTGGGATTGGATCCTACCACTTTAGGAGCCTGGTTTAAGCATCTCTGTGGCTCCTGAAAAGCTTAGTGTATTCTTCCTCTGTACTGCTGGAGTTTGTTGCCAGAGCTGTTAAACTCTCTTGTTGCTCTCCTTCCTTTCTGGAGCCTTGCACAGAGCACAAAACTTTGTCTTTTGAGCTTTCTTTTGTTGCCTGCCAACCTGGATGGAAGTCTTCCAAATCAACCCAGGTAGGGAGGTAGGGAAGCCAAGGCTGACACTTTCTCTGTCCTCACCTCTGCCTTCTCCCTTTTAAATTCCAGATCATGTTATCAGTGCCCTAGTGCTGCAGTGGGGTTACTTGTCTGCTGAACATCACAGAATCACAGAATAGTCTGAGTTAGAAGGGACCTCAAGATTCATCCAGTTCCAACCCCCCTGCCATGGGCAGGGACACCTCACACTGGAGAAGGTTGCTCACAGCCACATCCAGCCTGGGCTTAAAAACTTCCAGGCATGAGGCTTCTACCACCTCCCTGGGCAACCTCTTCCAGTGTTCCACCACCTTCATGGTGCAGAACTTCTTCCTAACATCCAATCTCAATCTGCTCTGCTCTACTTTGAAGCCATTGTCCCTGCTCCTGTCCCTGCAGGCCTTTGCAAACAGTCTCTCTGCAGCCTTCTTGTAGCCCCCTTCAGGTCCTGGCAGGTTGCTCTTAGGTCTCCCTGGAACCTTCTCTTCTGCAGGCTGAACACCCCCAGCTCCCTCAGCCTGTCCTCAGAGCAGAGCTGCTCCAATCCCCTCATCATTTTCATGGCCTCCTCTGTTCCCTCTCCATCAGGTCCATGTCCTTCCTGTATTGAGGGCTCCAGAGATGGATGCAGTACTCCAGGTGGCGTCTCCCTAGAGCAGAATTCCCTCTCTTGAGCTGCTGGCCTCACACATTTTGATGCAACCCAAACTGCCACTGGCCTTCTGTGCTGCAAGCTCACACTGTCTGCTCATGTCCAGCTTCTGATCCTTTCAGTATAGAGTAAAGCAGTGTCCAGGTGGCTGGCAGTAGCTGGAATTCCCATGACAGTTGTTTGAACAGCAGGAGGTTCCCTGACTCACCTGGCAGAGCAGTTGTTTGGGCCTGCCATCTCAAATGCCATTGAGGAAAGTACTGCTTCCTCTGAAAGAAGGTCATGTCCCTTCAGGTCTATCAGATAAGTTCCAAGGTCCTTCCTTTATCTGCACTTCCACTCTGCCTAATGACTCTCTTGTTTTCCATCCCATTGTGATAAAGCAGCTTTGCCTGTAATCAAGTTACACCTCCCAAAATCCTCCCTGGTGAGGGTGATTGGACGTGGCACTCCTGACCTGGTACCCTGAGCTCATGGGCAGCTTGAGTGCTGAGAAACAGCTGCTGCTTTTCACCCTCCAGGCAACTCTCCGGGAGAGATGAGGGAAGTAATTCTCATGTCCAAAGAGCTTTAAAATGGACATAAACTACAGCACAGGAGGTGCAACATCAACATGAGGAAGAACTTCTTTACTGTGAGGCTCACAGAGCACTGGAAGAGGCTGCTCAGAGAGGTTGTGGAGTCTCATTCTCTGGAGACTTTCCAGCCCTGTCTGGGTGTGTTCCTGTGTGACCTGTGCTGGATTCTGTGGCCAGCCCTGGCTTGGACTGGAAGATCTCCTGAGGCCCCTTCCAACTTGGTGAGACCCCACCTGGAGCACTGTGTCCAGTTCTGGAGCCCCTGTTCCAAGAAGGATCTGGAGGTGCTGGAAGGTGTCCGGAGAAGGGCCATGAGGATGAGCAGAGGGCTGGAGCTGCTCTGCAATGGAGACAGACTCAGAGTTGGGGTTGCTCAGTCTGGAGAAGAGAAGGCTCTGAGGAGACCTTCATGTGGCCTTCCAGTATCTGAAGGGGGCTACAGGAAAGCTGGGGAGGGACTTTTGAGGGTGTGAGGGAGTGATAGGACTGGGGGGAATGGAGCAAAACTAGAAATGGGTAGATTGAGATTGGCTGTTAGGAAGAAGTTGTTCCCCATGAGGGTGGTGAGAGACTGGCAGAGGCTGCCCAGGGAGGTGGTGGAAGCCTCATCCCTGGAGGTTTTTCAGGCCAGGCTGGATGTGGCTGTGAGCAAGCTGCTGTAGTGTGAGGTGCCCCTGGCCATGGCAGCGGGGCTGGAACTGGCTGATCCTTGAGGTCCCTTCCAACCCTGACAATTCTGTGATTGTATGATCTTGTGAAAATCTCTTTGGATGCCACTTCAAGACCCAGTGAACCAAACCTGTTTTTGAGTTGCCCAATCCAAGTTTCATTAAAGACTTTTTAATCCTGATGTGGAAACTGCTGCTGGCTCAGTGGACCTGTGGCTGACTTAAATGTGTGTAAGCAAAGAGGGAGTCAGGATCATTGTGTTAACCACAGGAAATCTGCTTTTATAGTGATGAAAACATGAATCAATCACAAGTAGCTAATGAATTAGCCTGCAGTCTCTGCTCTGTTCATTTCACAGTAAATGCAACAGTCAAAATCCATTTAGGAAGCCCGCTGCAGCAGGGTCCTCTGCAGAGAGGCTATCTGCTCTCCCTGTCAGCTCTCCTTCCCTTTCTCTTGAGCACTTCAGCAGTGTGTGTGAAATCATAGAATCACAGAAGTGTCAGAGCTGGGAGGGACCTCAAGGGTCATCCAGTTCAAATCCCTCTGCCATGGGCAGGGACACCTCACACTAGAGCAGCTTGCTCACAGCCACATCCAGCCTGGCCTGAAAAACCTCCAGGCATGAGGCTTCCACCACCTCCCTGGACAACCTCTTCCAGTCTCTCACCACCCTCATGGGGAAGAACTTCTTCCTAACATCCAACCTCAATCTACCCATTTCTCGTTTTGCTACACTCCCTCCAGTCCTATCACTTCCTGACACCCTCAAGAGTCCCTTCCCAGCTTTCCTGTAGCCCCCTTCAGATACAGGAAGGCCACAAGAAGGTCTCCTTGGAGCCTTCTCTTCTCCAGACTGAACAGCCCCAACTCTCTCAGTCTGTCTCCATAGCAGAGCAGCTCCAGCCCTCTGCTCATCCTCATGGCCCTTCTCTGGACACCTTCCAGCACCTCCAGATCCTTCCTGGAATAGAGGCTCCAGAACTGGACACAGTGCTCCAGGTGGGGTCTCAGCAGAGTGGAGCAGAGGGGCAGAATCCCCTCCCTGGCCCTGCTGGCCACACTTCTCTTGCTGCAGCCCAGGCTCTGCTTGGCTCTCTGGGCTGCAAGTGCACACTGCTGGCTCACACTGAGCTTCTCCTCCACCAGCACCCCTAAGGCCTTTTCTGGTCTAAATGCACTCAAGTGAAGGCAGGGCTGCAGGTGCTTTTGGCTGGGCTTTCTCTTGGAGGTCAGAGGGGCTATTAATTTTGGTTGGGCTGCTGGAAATGTGCCGCTGTGAGGGGGAGCAGCTGGTCAGGCTCCTCTCTGTGCCGAGGACTGGATGCCCACGCAAAGAGGGATGGAGCTGTCGCACGGTGCTGGCACAGTGTCACCTCTGTGCCCATGTGGGTCAGGCTGGCTGGTCTGCAGCATCCTCAGAAGGCAGCTTTGGTTGCCTCTCCTTGGCGGCGAGGCCAGAGCCGCTTCCCCTCTGCGGGGCTCAGCTGCTGCTGGCTCTTCCCTGCCTTTCTGCCTGACTGCCTCCGTTACATGAAGTGCTGCTAAGTGAGAAGCTGTTCAAACCAATTCTGCTGCATGTTCCTACATGTTGCTGCACTTTCTAATGCCTGTCTGCTTGCTCTTGCTGTCGAGGAAGAGAAGTGAGTTAATAGAGCTAACCCACTTCAAGGGGAAAAAAAAGGCATTATCTCCTAGGGAAGTGTGGACAAGGGAGGAAATAACTACTGGGAGCTGCTAGGGTGGCAGGAGCTAGCTGCTAGGCAAGATAGCTTTGAATAAAAGGCTGCTCTTCAAACTGACTTAGGAAAACAAATGAGCAGAAACATCTCGCTGGAAGGGAGCTGTGGTGGGTTTGGTAATCATAGAATCAACCAGGTTGGAAAAGACCTCAGAGATCATCAAGTCCAAACTGGTACCTAATACCTAACACCTCCTGACAACTAAACATTCTTGGGAAGCTTCTCATCCTGTGATAACCTCTTACAAGAGAAACTGGGAGGAGTGGCTGACAATCCAGAGAGCTGTGCTGCCATTCGGGGACATTAAGCCATAGCTCCAAGTGCCACATCCAAGTCTTTTTTGAACACCTCCAGGGATGGTGACTCCACCACCTCCCCAGGCAGCACATTCCAATGGCCAATTACTCTTTCTGGGAAGAACTTTCTCCTGATCCAGCCTAAACCTCCCCTGGTGCAGCTTGAGACTGTGTCCTCTTTTTCTGGTGCTGATTGCCTGGGAGAAGAGACCAATCCCTACCTGGCTACAACCTCCCTTCAGGTAGTTGTAGAAAGCAATAAGGTCTCCCCTGAGCCTCCTCTTCTCAGCACCCCTCCCACCCTGCTGAAACATGAATGTGAGGAATTACCACCACAATAAATCACCAGGCTGGCTCAGAAGGTTTTGGAAGCAAAGGAAGCTCTATTTACAAGCAAACTAAAATGTCTAGGAACATGAAATGCAATGAATGTGTAAAATCTACACCATGTATCAAGAACAGTGTGGCCAGCAGGAGCAGGGAGGTCATTCTGCCCCTGTACACTGCACTGGTTAGGCCACACCTCGAGTACTGTGTCCAGTTCTGGGCCCCTCAGTTTAGGAAGGAGGTTGACTTGCTGGAACGAGTCCAGAGAAGAGCAACAAAGTTGGTGAGGGGCTTGGAACACAGCCCTGTGAGGAGAGGCTGAGGGAGCTGGGGCTGCTTAGCCTGGAGAAGAGGAGACTCAGGGGTGACCTTATCACTCTCTACAACTCTCTGAAGGGAGGTTGTAGACAGGCAGAGGTTGGTCTCTTCTCCCAGGCACCCAGTACCAGAACAAGAGGACGCAGTCTCAGGCTGCGCCAGGGGAGGTTCAGGTTGGATGTTAGGAAGAAGTTCTATACAGAGAGAGTGATTGCCCCTTGGAATGGGCTGCCCGGGGAGGTGGTGGAGTCGCCGTCATTGGAGGTGTTCAGAAGGAGACTTGATGGGGTGCTTGGTGCCATGGGTTAGCTGTTTGGGTGGGTTGGATTGGTTGATGGGTTGGACACGATGATCTTGAAGGTCTCTTCCAACCTGGCTTGGTTTATTCTAATAATAAAGGTTATATGTGTGTGTGTGTGTATATATATATCTGTGTCACAGTGTATTAGAGGTTGGAAGGGACTTCCAGACAACATCCACTCTAACCTCCCTACCAGAGCAGCATCACCCAGGGAAGTCTGCACAGGAATGCATCCAGGTGGGGTTGGAAAGGCTCCAGAGAAGGAGACTCCACAACCTCTCTGGGCAGCCTGCTCCAGGCCTCTGTCACCCTCACTGGAAAGCAGTTTCTCCTCATGTTGAGCTGAAACCTTCTCTCTTCAAGTTTGTCTCCATTTATTTACATTTCATAGAATCTTAGAGTGGTCCAGGCTGGAAAGGACCTCCAGAGGCCATCCAGTCCAAGCCCCTCTGCAGTCAGCAGGGACATCCCCAACTAGATCAGGTCACCCAGAGCCCTGTCCAGCCTCACCTTGAATATCTCCCAGGATAGGGCCTCAACCACTTCCCTGGGCAACCTGTTCCACTGTTCCACCACCCTCATGGTGCAGAACTTGTTCCTTATATCCAATCTCAATCTGCTCTGCTCTAGTTTGAAGACTTTGTCCCTTTTCATGTCCCTGCAGGCCTCTTGTAGCCCCTTCAGGTACTGGAAGGTTGCTCTTAGGTCTCCCTGGAGCCTTCTCTTCTCCAGGCTGAACACCCCCAGCTCCCTCAGCCTGTCCTCACAGCAGAGCTGCTCCAAGCCCCTGATCATTTTCATGGCCCTCCTCTGAACCCTCTCCATCAGGTCCATGTCCTCCCTGTGTTGAGGGCTCCAGACCTGCACACAGCACTGCAGGTGAGGTCTCAGCAGAGCAGAGCCAAGTGTCAGAATCACCTCTCTGGCTCTGTTGGCAATGCTGCTTTGGATGCAGCCCAGGCTGCCCTTGGCCTTCTGTGCTGCAAGCTCACACTGCCTGCTCCTGTCCAGCTTCTCCCCCACCAGCACCCCCAAGTCCTTTTCCTCAGGGCTGCTTTCCATGGCATTTGTGCTGTTTTCTAGGGAATTTTCCTAGGCATCAGCCTGAACTGCCACAGGAGCACAGGTGCAAAAGGCATTTGAGGAAAGCCTCCTGTTTTCAGTACCACATTTTGCTAGGTGCCAGCCCCCTGCAGGCTGGAACAGAGCTTGAAATGTTTTGCTGCCTTGTTGTCCTAAATGTAAATGCCATCTAAGCTGAATTGGTGCCCAAAACCCTGGGATGAGCCAACACAGAGAAATCTGTGTGTTTTACACTGCACTCATCACTTTCTCTGTGTTTAAGGCCCCGCTGGTACAGAGTTTATATTTGAATTGCCTAGCGTGCCAAATCTGATTCAACAAATGATTAATGAGTTTGAAACCTCCTCTTTGACACAGAGTGATAATCAAAGCTGCTGTTCCTGAGGTATGGCATGACAGTGAAGTGAAAAACAGGAGGTTAGGTGGTTGAGTGAAGTACAGAGTGGCATTTGAAGATATCCTGCCACAGCAAGCGTGATATTTCACTGCCAGCAAGTTTTTTGTCTTGAGTCACCACCCCACTGGTAGGTCAGGAGAGGGAAAAGAAGTGGTAAGGTTTCTATCTGCAGTGTTTTCTTAGTCATAAGGCAGGAGATTGCCCATTGGAATGCGCTGCCCAGAGAGGTGGTGAAGTCACCATCCCTGGAGGTGTTTAGGAAGAGACTGGATGGGGTGCTTGGTGCCATGGTTTAGTTGCTTAGATGGTGTTGGGTGATAGGTTGGACTCCATGATCTCAAAGGTCTCTTCCAAGTTGGTCTGGTCTATTCTATTCTATTCCTCCCCTCCCCTCCCCTCTTCCTCTCCTCTCCCTCTCCCTCTCCCTCTCCCTCTCCCTCTCCCTCTCCCTCTCCCTCTCCCTCTCCCTCTCCCTCTCCCTCTCCCTCTCCCTCTCCCTCTCCCTCTCCCTCTCCCTCTCCCTCTCCCTCTCCCTCTCCCTCTCCCTCTCCTTCTCCTCCCCCTTCTTCCTTTTCTCTTCAAAGATAGGATGGAGAAGTGCTTCAGCATTAACTGATTGACTGGACCCCCCACCTCTTCCTTTCCCTTGCTTCACTTTACAGATGCCTTCGTTATTAGTGTGGTTTAAGGTTTCCCAGAGTCCAAAAGCCCAAGTGGAACCGATTTAGGCTGCCTCCCCTCTCCCTTTTCCCCAATAGGGGAAAGCAAACTTAGGCAGGAGGAGGAAAGAGAGGTAAAGTCATGAAAGAAGCAGTCTGGAATCGATTTGGAAGTGAAAAGATAAAGTTTAACAAACTATCAAAGACATCAGAGGAAAAGGGAAGTTACAAAGGTATAAGGGAAAAAATATACAAACCCAGGCCCAGCTGGCAAAGGATTCTCTGGATGCAAATGTGGATTCTCTTTAGATGCAGTCCTTAGGAGCTTGGCTGCAGCGTGGAGCAGTTCTCACCACGTGGTTACAGCAACAGCAGGGAGCAGCAGGAGCAGCCTCTGGGGCAGGCAAGGAGCAGGGGAAAGAGAGAGACCATAGGAAATGGCTCCCATTTAAGAGGCTGGGGTGGACAGGAAGAGGCAGTGGAATAGACTTTGACTGGGGGACCCCTTTCCCTGGGAGGAGGGACCAAGTCTCTCTGCCCAGCTGGATCAGGTTTCTTTGTCCACCTGGGGGCTAGGTTCTTTTCAGCCCAGTCACTCCTGGGCTGGGTGTAACCTGAGTGAGTGGTCCAAACTGGACACTGCTGCCAGCTGGGCTCTAAGGAGTAAGGAATAAAAAGGTTACTCACATCCCTGAACCTATAGTCTGTGCCTCTCTACACCATACCCCAGGATACTGCTGACCATTTCTGCTGTTGGATAATGCTCAGCTTGCTTCCAGCCCACAGACTGTCCAGAGAGCCATGAGGATGATCAGGGGGCTGGAGCACCTCCCCCATGAGGACAGGCTGAGGGAGTTGGTGTTGTTCAGCTGGGGAAGAGAAGGCTCTGAGGAGACCTAATTGTGGCCTTGCAGTCTCTGAAGGGGACTACAGGAAAGCTGGGGAAGGAATTATTAGAGTCATGAAAAGAGTAGGAGCAATGGATCCAAGCTAGAGGAGGGGAGATTGAGATTGGATATTAGGAAGAAATTCTTCCCCAGGAGGGTGGTGAGACAGTGGAAGAGGTTTCCCAGGGAGGTGGTGAAAGCCCCATCCCTGGAGGTTTTGGAGGCCAGGCTGGATGTGGCTGTGAGCAAGCTGCTGTAGTGTGAGGTGTCCCTGCCCATGGCAGCGGGGTTGGAACTGGATGATCCTTGAGGTCCCTTCCAGCCCTGACATTTGTGTGATTCAGTGAAGCACTCAGTGTGTCTGCAGGGTGCACATGGTAGGACAGACTTTCATGTGCACACCCACAAGGAGAGGGACTGTGGGTACTCAAGGGCTGCCAGAGCACCTGTGGCTGCGTTGAGGCTCTGGCTAGCCTTGAGCAGAATAGTTGCCAACTCTCAGAAGTGTGTCTGAGGCATAACAGGCAGACTGATCATGGCAAGCTGTGACTCAGAGAGGGACCTGGGAGGTCTGGTTGACAGTTAAGCAAATATGAGCCAGCAGTGCCCAGGTGGGCAAGAAAGCCAATGGCATCCTGGCTTGGATCAGAAGCAGGGTGGGCAGCAGGGACAGGAAGTGACCATCCCCCTGTGCTCAGCACTGCTGAGGCCACACCTCGAGTGCTGTGTTCAGCTCTGGGCCCTCACTCCAGGAAGGATATTGAGGGGCTGGAGCCTGTCCAGAGAAAGGCAACAAGGCTGGAGAAAGGCCTGGAGCACCTGGGCTATGTATGAGGAGAGGCTGAGGGAGCTGGGGGTGTTCAGGCTGGAGAAGAGGAGGCTGAGGGAGACCTCATTGCTCTCTACAGCTCCCTGAAGGGAGGTTGGAGCAAAGAGGGGACAGCCTCTGCTTCTTGGCGGCAAGGGACAGGAGCAGAGGAAATGGTTCCAGGCTGCAGCAGGGGAAACTCAGGCTGGATGCTAGGAAATATTTCTTGCCAGAGAGGGCTCTCAGCCATTGGAATGGTCTGCCCAGGGCAGTGCTGGAGTCACCATCCCTGGGGGTGTTCCAGCAGCCTTGGAGCTGGTGCTTAGGGACATGTTTGGTGTTGACCCTGCAGTGCTGGGTGTGAGGTTGGAGTGGGTGAGCTGGGAGGTTTCTTCCAGCTGGATGAATTCTGTGATTCTGTTTTCAGCATTAACAGGTGGGATTGGATCCTATAGGTTTAGGAGTCTGGTTTAAGCATCTCTATGAAACAGTAGTTTGTGAGTGGGTTGGGCAATCACTTTCCTTCCTTCTTCAAGCAGAGCATGAAGGGCAGAATTGCCTCTATAAGACAGGATGAAGATGTGGAGGAAGGACTAATGCAGGCAAGCAGAGTAAGGAACAGAGTGATCAACAGGTTCCATGCAGCACATGCTCTTCAGGCTCTGCCTTCTCTGTGTCCTTTACCTGATTGGGAGGCACAGGTTGATAGGGGGAAGCAGCAGAAGGAGGGAGATAAAGGAACTATGAGCAAAGAAGAAAAGGCAGTGGTGGAAGAGAAAGGGGAGGAATCAGAAACAAGAGAGGAGGAATGAAGAATGAATCAGCATTTGGAAGAGGCTTTGGAGCCAGGTAGTAGCCTCCAGGTAGGACTAAGTGGAATGGATCCAAGCTAGAGGAGGGGAGACTGAGATTAGACATTAGGAGAAGTTGTTCCCCATGAGGGTGGTGAGACACTGGCAGAGGTTATCCAGGGAGGTGGTGGAAGCCTCATCCCTGGAGGTATTTAAGGCCAGGCTGGATGTGGCTGTGAGCAAGCTGCTCTAGTGTGAGGTGTCCCTGCTCATGGCAGGCGGGTTGGAACTGGCTGATCCTTGAGGTCCCTTCCAACCCTGACCATTCTGTGATTCTAAGGGGGGGAGTTGAGAACTGGAGAAGTGGTTGGTTACTCTGTCAGTGAATTTTGCTTTCCTTTTCTTTCATTCTCACTGTCTCTGAACTAGAAAGCAAGGATTTCCTAAGACAACTCAAAAATAGTGCTGATCTGGGAGCTTCAAAGGGCTCTGTGCAGAATCCTTTGTTCTGAAAAGCAAGCCTGGGGGGATTTGAATAGCCCACATCTTCCAGCTTGATTTCAGTGACACGCTGGCACAGAGCAAAATGGAAACAGGAGATCCCTTTCTGGGTATTCCTCATGTTTATCCTTTAATTGCTAAGAACCAGCCCAGTTTCATAAAGGAGAGATGATGCCTGAAAGCAAATAAGCTGAGACAGAGGAAAGAGAGGACAGCATTTGGGTTGTGAGTTCTCATTGCTGGCACCATGTTAGACAGAAGCCCACATTGTGGCAGTCTGGGGGCTCATGGGTGGAAGAGAGCTGACTGTGATACTCAGTATGAAGGGAGTCCTTCCATGGCTGCTGGGACAGGGCAATGGCACAGTACATTAGAAGATGGAAGAGACCTCCAGAGATCATCCACAGCAGCATCACCCAGGGGAGTCTGCACAGGAAAGCATCCAGCTGGGGATGGAAAGGCTCCAGAGAAGGAGACTCCACAACCTCTCTGGGCAGCCTGCTCCAGGCCTCTGTCACCCTCACTGCAAAGAAGTTTCTCCTCATGTTCAGCTGAAACCTTCTCTCTTCGAGTTTGTCTCCATTGTTCCTTGGCTTACTGCTGTGCACCACCCAAAAGAGCTTGGCCCCCTCCACTTGACCCCCAGCCCTCAGCTCTTGATAGACATTGATCAGATCCCCTCTCAGCCTTCTCTTCTCCAGACTAAACAGCCCCAGGGCTCTCAGTCTCTCTTCACAGGGGAGATGCTCAAGTCCCCTAAGCATCCTCCTGGCTCTCCCTTGGACTCTCTCCAGCAGGTCTCTGTCTCTCTTGAACTGGGGTGCCCCAAACTGGACACAGGATTGCAGGTGTGGTCTCAGCAGGGCAGAGCAGAGGGGGAGCAGAACCTCCCTAGCCCTGCTGGCCACACTTTTCTTGCTGCCTCCCAGGATCCCCTTGGCTCTCTTGGCCACAAGGGCACATTGCTGTCCCATGCAGAACTTGCTGCCCACCAGCACTCCAAGGTCTTTCTCCATGGAGCTGCTCTCCAGCAGGGCATTCCCTAACCTGTCCTGGTGCCTGCTGTTACTCCTCCCCAGATGCAGGACCCTGCACTTGTCCTTCTTGAACTCCCTGAGGTTTGGCTGCAGCCAGCTCTCAGCCTGTTCAGCTCTGGTTGGATGGCAGCACAGCCTGGCAGGTGTCAGCCACCCCCCAGTTCTGTATCATCAGGAACTTGCTGATGGCACACTCAATGCCCTCAGTCAGGTTGTTGATGAAGATATTGAACAAAACTGGACCCAGTACTGACCCCTGGTACAGACCTGCTTTATTGGTAGCCTGGGGGAGAGGTCAGTCAGATCCCAAAAAGTTGTTGAAATTGGCTGTGGATAGAAAGCTGCGGGCAAGGAGAGAGCACAGCTGAAATGATTCTGGTGGGGCTGGCTGCACAAGATGTGAGGACATCATCTCCCCCACACTGTTCCAAAAACAAACCCAGGACCTTCCTGCACCCTGAAACTTTCTAACCTGCCTTAAAATTTAGTTATGAGGTCTGTGGTGACAGGTTGGACTTGATGATCTTTGAGGTCTCTTCCAACCTTGGTGATTCTGTGATTCTGTGTGAAAATCCTCTGCACCTTGTTACCCACAGAAGCTACCAGCTGAGCCTGCAGCTTTTCTTACCTCCTCCCCAGCCCTCAATACTCTGTTACCAGTAACCATAGAGATCCAGATGGTGACTCCAGCCTCAGCCTTCCACCCTGTGTAGCCCTAGTGGAAGAGCTACTGTGCTGCATCTGTTTTTCCCAGGGTTACTTAACAGCCTTCCCTTTTGTATTTCACCCCACACCCACTCCTCAAGGGAGATCAAAGGAAAGCAAGGCTGTCCCTCAAACAGTTGGTCAGAGGGGATAGTCTGATGCTTATTACTGCTGCAGAGGAATCATAGCATTGTCAGGGTTGGAAGGGACCTCAAGGATCAGCCAGTTCCAACCCCCTGCCATGGGCAGGGACCCCTCACACTAGAGCAGCTTGCTCAGAGTCACATCCAGCCTGGCCTTTGCACAGCCTGCTGAGCAATCCGTCTCCCCTCAGCCTCTCCAGCAGGCAGCCATCCCCAGCACTGTTGCGTGTGGTAAGACAATAGAGGCTGGGAAGAAAATTCCCTGTGCCAGGGCTATTTTTACCAGAGTGGTGCAGTTTGTGTTCAGCAGACTTACTCCTCTTCATCTACCTCACTGATGATACTGGATGCTATTTTAGGCCTTGCAGAAAATGTTCGCTCGGTCTCTGCTAAAAGGGAAGCAACCAACCCCACAAGGCCTTTGTTAAAGGCAGTGGTTTGGATGGAGAGATCTTAGGCTGAGGAGGCTCCTGGGGGAGGTCTTCCAGCTTGGCTTGGCAACAGAGGTTTGTGTGTGACCTTGAATCATAGAATTGAATCAGAGAATTGTCAGGGTTGGAAGGGACCTCAAGGATCAGCCAGTTCCAACCCCCCTGCTATGGGCAGGGACACACACAGTATCACAGTATCACAGAATCACAGTATCGCCCAGGTTGGAAGAGACCTCAAAGATCAGCAAGGCCAACCTGTCCCCCAACACCTCATGACTACTAAACCATGGCACCAAGTATCACATCCAATCCCCTCTTGAACACCTCCAGGGATGGTGATGCCACCACCTCCCTGGGCAGCACATTCCAATGGCAAACGACTCTCTCTGGGAAGAACTTTCTCCTCACCTCCAGCCTAAAATTCCTCTAGAGCAGCTTGCTCACAGCCACATCCAGCCTGGCCTGAAAAACCTTCAGAGATGAGGCTTCCACCACCTCCCTGGGCAACCTCTGCCAGTCTCTCACCACCCTCATGGGGAATAACTTCTTCCTAACATCCAATCTCAATCTACTCATTTCTAGTCTTGTTCCATCCCCCCCAGTCCTATTATTCCCTGACACCCTCAATAGTTCCTCCCCAGCTTTCCTTTAGCCCCCTTCAGACACTGGAAGGCCACAAGAAGGTTTCCTTGGAACCTTCTCTTCTCCAGACTGACCCAGTATGCAGCTGGATTTTCTAAGGTCTCCTACAGTGCACTAATGAAACTCCCTGACATGAATGAGAGAATGAAAGAGAAAACCCCAGCTGAATATGCAGAATCTTTCAGAGAGTAGAGCAGGCTTCAGCTACAGTCTCACCACATCCTTTGTGGAGACTGGAAATGTCTTTTTCCCTCTGTGAGGGGTGCTGTGCTGAAAATATCGTTGCTGCTGAGCATGACTTTGTCATTTAAACATTGCCAAGACCTCGGCTTTGCCAATTTCCTACTGTTTCTATTTGCTTTGTGCTCTTTCCTTCCACTGGGCTGTGCTCACTTGAAGTGAGGAGTCTGCTAGGGTGGCTGATGCTGCCTTCTTGGCTGAGTCAGGAAAGCATGAGGTTAAATCTCAGACAGGGATGGGTGTTCTCTGTGCTCCAGCATCTACCTGGTTTAGAAGCTGTGTCTTAGAATCACAGAGTCCTAGAATTGACAGGGACTCTGGGACTCTATGGCTCTGTCTCTGGGACTCTGTGACTCTGTCACTCTATGACTCTGTGACTCTATGACTCTGTGACTCTATGACTCTGTGATTCTGTGACTATGATTCTGTGACTCTGTGACTCTATGACTATGATTCTGTGACTCTATGACTCTGTGACTGATTTTGTGACTCTGATTCTGTGACTATGATTCTGTGACTGTGATTCTGTGACTGATTCTGTGACTCTATGATTCTGTGACTATGGTTCTGTGACTCTGTGCCTCTGTGACTATGATTCTGTGACTGTGATTCTGTGACTCTGTGATTCTGTGACTCTGATTCTGTGACTATGATTCTGTGACTGATTCTGTGACGCTATGATTCTGTGACTCTGATTCTGTGACGCTATGATTCTGTGACTCTATGACTGTGACTCTGATTCTGTGACTCTGATTCTGTGACTATGATTCTGTGAGTATGTTTCTGTGACTCTGACTCTGTGACTCTATGTCTCTGTGACTCTGATTCTGTGACTATGATTCTGTGACTATGACTATGACTCTATGACTGTGACTCTGTGACTCTGATTCTGTGACTCTATGACTCTGTGACTCTATGACTCTGTGACTCTGATTCTGAGACTATGATTCTGTGACTCTATGACTGTGACTATGATTCTAAGACTGATTCTGAGACTATGATTCTGTGACTATGACTCCGTGACTCTGATTCTGAGACTATGATTCTGTGACTCTATGACTCTGTGACTATGATTCTGTGACTATGATTCTGTGACTCTATGACTCTGTGACTCTGATTCTGAGACTATGATTCTGTGACTCTCTGACTCTGTGACTCTGATTCTGTGACTCTGACTCTGTGACTCTATGACTCTGTGACTCTATGACTCTGTGACTCTGATTCTGTGACACTGATTCTGAGACTATGATTCTGTGACTCTGACTCTGTGACTGATTCTGAGACTATGATTCTGTGACTCTATGACTCTGTGACTCTGATTCTGAGACTATGATTCTGTGACTCTATGACTCTGTGACTCTGATTCTGAGACTATGATTCTGTGACTCTGACTATGATTCTGAGACTATGATTCTGTGACTATGATTCTGTGACTCTATGACTCTGTGACTATGATTCTGAGACTATGATTCTGTGACTCTGACTATGATTCTGTGACTCTGATTCTGTGACTCTATGACTCTGATTCTGTGACTCTATCACTCTGTGACTATGACTCTGTGACTCTATGATTCTCTGACTCTGATTCTGTGACACATGATTCTGTGATTATCATTCTGTGACTCTGTGACTCTATAACACTGTGACTCTCTGATTCTGTGACTGTATGTTACTCTGTTTCTAGGACCTGGGGGTCCTGGTGGATGGGAGGTTGACCATGAGCCAGCAATGTGCTCTGGTGGCCCAGAAGGCCAGTGGCATCCTGGGGTGGATTAGAAGGGCTGAAGTTAGTAGGTCAAGAGAGGTTCTCCACCCCCTCTACTCTGCCCTGGGGAGGCCACATCTGGAATATTGTGTCCAGTTCTGGGCCCCTCAGTTCAAGAAGGACCTCAGGGAACTGCTTGAAAGAGTCCAGCACAGAGTCACAAAGATGAAGGCAGTGGAACTCTTCCTCATCACGAGAGCCTGAGGGAGCTGAGGGCTCTGGAGCTTGGAGAGGAGGAGCCTGAGAGGTGACCTCATTCATGTTGCTAAAGATGTGCAGGGTGAGTGCCCAGAGGCTGGAGCCAGGCTCTGCTGGGGGATGCCCAATGCCAGCACAAGGGGCAGTGGTGGAAGCTGAGGCAGAGGAAGTTCCATGGAAACAGGAGGAAGAATTTTTTCCCTGTGAGGGTGACAGAGGCCTGGAGCAGGCTGCCCAGGGGGGTTGTGGAGTCTCCCTCTCTGGAGATCTTGAAACCCCACCTGGATATGTTCCTGTGTGACCTGCTCTAGGTGACCCTGCTCTGGCAGGGGGGTTGGACTGGATGAGCTCTGGAGGTCCCTTCCAACCCCTAATATTCTGTGATTCTGTGATCCTTCCCTTGGGAACCACATGAGGTCCATCAGGAACATCTGAGAGAACTTACAGACCAGTTTGCAGGACTTCATGCTACTCCTCCACCATCCCAACTCTGTGACCGTGTTTTTGGGACCTCTCAGAGCTCCTGGTTGCTTTTGGGGAGGAGTGGTTGGTGGAGAGGAGCTGTGGAAGTTCAGGAGGGGTGGCAGCAATGCTGTGAATGAGCAGCAACTGTTAAAAGGTGGAGCTGAGGAAGAGGAGGGCAGAATTAGAGTTTTCTTGCATTCTGCAGAGGCTGAGCTCTGCAGTGGGAGGTTTGGCAGCAGCATGCACCCCTTCTGATGAGTCACATGAGGCTTTCTCAGAGGAAAGGTCTAAGAACTGTGCTGGTGCTGCTCTTGCTGGTGTTTTTTATGTTCCTTCTGAAGGCCTTTTTGCTGCCATACAGCACCTGCTCCACCATCCTTCTCGTCCCATGCAAGCAGGCTGTGGGGGCTACCTTCTTTCATTCATTGTCTTCCTCACTGCTGTGGTGATTCAGAGGGTGGGGAAAGACTGTCAGGTCAGCACAGATGTGCTCTTCAGGCACTCAGATCTGTTTATAGCAGTAAGGGTGAATCTTCTGGGTGATGCAAGGCTTGATGGATGTGTGAAAAGTCATCTTGTCACGGTGGTGGGGGAAGGCAGAAGGGAATCAACTCCATTTTGAGCCCCGACTGAAGAGGAGCCAGCAGTGTGCCCAGCTGGCCAAGAAAGCCAAAGGCATCCTGGCTGGGATCAGCAATGCTGTGTCCAGCAGCAGGAGGGAGGGGATTGTCCCCCGGCACTCAGCTCTGGGGAGGCCACACCTCCAGTGCTGTGTCCAGTTTTGGGCACCTCAAGGCAAGAGAGATGTGGAGGTGCTGGAGCCAGGGCAGAGGAGGGCAAGGAAGCTGGGAAGGGCCTGGAGAAGAAATCTGATGGAGAGAGACTGAAGGAGCTGGGGATGGTTAGTGTGAAGCAGAGGAGGCTGAGGGGAGACCCCCTGGCTCTCTACAGCTCCCTGAAAGGAGGTTGTGGAGAGCTTGGTGCTGGTCTCTTCTCACAGGTCATTAGCCATAGAAGAAGAGGGAAGAGCCTCAAGCTGCAGCAGGGCAGGTTCAGAGTGGACAGGAGGAAGAATTTTTTCTCATCAAGAGTGGTCAGGGCTTGGAATGTGCTGCCCAGGGAGGTGGTGGAGTCCCCAAGGCTGGATGTGTTTCAGGGTGGTTTGGCTGTGGTGCTTGGGGCTGTGGTTTCGGGGTGATCCTTGTAGAGTAGGGCTCTGGGTTGGACTTGGTGATCCTGAGGCTCTTTTGCAACCTGAATGTTTCTGTGATTCTTTACCACTGAAATTTTGAGAGAGAAGCCCTAGGAATCCATGGGAGATTTGTTGCTTCTTCCTGCAATCCCCTTTGTCCCTCTCAAAGGTAAATGCTATTTGTTTGACCTCTCCCAGATTATGTGGTAGGGAGACATTTCCTGCTCCTGGTAATGTCCTTCTCTCTGAAGGGCTCTGGGGTTGTGGGGACTGGGAAAAACCAGCTTGGGAAGTGGATCTAGTTGGCTTGTGGGCCCTGGCTGCAGAGAAATGTAAGCTTTTCTTCAGCCCTTTAAGAGTGCTGGGCTCAGTGTTTACTCTTGACTGCTTGTTTGCTGCTTATGACAGGTTGGACTTGATGATCTTTGAGGTCTCTTCCAACCTTGGTAATTCTGTGATTCCTTGACCAACTTAACAGTGCTTGAAAACAGACCTGTTTAATCTCTCTACTTTTCCTCACTCTCTTTCTCTCTTGAAAAAAAAATGTCTCCATGTTCCCCTCCCCCTCCACTCCTGCCCTTCCCTAATGTGCCTGTCTCTTCTCCCAAAACACTGGCTGATTTCACAGGTCCCTTGTCCTAGTCTGATTAAAATTGTTCTGTAGGAATGCTTGGAGTAGGGAGGTTGAGACCAAGGCAGAAGAGAGGCAGTAAAACCGGACCCCTCACAGGAACTCATTTGTTCTTTACTGAGGCTGGAGCCAGGCTCTGCTGGGGGATGCCCAATGCCAGCACAAGGGGCAGTGGTGGAAGCTGAGGCAGAGAAAGTGCCATGGAAACAGGAGGAAGAATTTTTTCTCTGTGAGGGTGACAGAGGCCTGTAGCAGGCTGCCCAGGGGGGTTGTGGTGTCTCCCTCTCTGGAGATCTTCAAACCCTACCTGGATGTGTTCCTGTGTGACCTGCTGTAGGTGATGCTGCTCTGGCAGGGGAGGTGGATTGGATGAGCTTTGGAGGTCCCTTCCAGCCCCTGACGTTCTGTGGTTCTGTGAGAGAGTGGTGAGGCATTGGAACAGGTTGCCCAGAGCGGTGGTGGAGTCACTCAGGATATGATTTAGTGGTCGTGGTAGTTTGGTTATGGTTGAACTCGATGATCTTGAAGGTCTTTTTCAACCTTAATGATTTTGTGACGATTCTGTGCTGAGCCATGCAGTGAGCCCTCTTCCTCTGCTGTTCTAGTCCTGAAGCCTCCCTGCTCCAGCCCTGCAGTGCTTCTGCTGCGTTTCCCCTGCTTTTAGTGCCCTTTGGTGTGGCAATAAGCAAATGCAAGGCTCGGGAAAGAAGAGCACAGGCGAGCCGCGGCTCCAACACGTGTGCATGAGCACTATGTGGAGAAATCAGGGCGGGGGGGAATGGAGCTTGTATCGCCCTCCTAATCCGTGCTGCAGAAAACGCTAAAGCCCTCCAAGTCCTGCTCCCGGCGGCGGAGCCTCCGTAGGGCACCTGTGCGGGGCTGGGCGGCACGGCGGAGCCCCGGGCTGCGCCGCTTGCCTGTGCGCGCCTGGCAGCGCCACAAAAGGCACCCGCCGGTGATATTCAGAGGCTTGAAGGCCCCGGTTCCCGGGGACACACTTGGTTGGATGCAATTAAAATGCCTGTCAGGCGAGCCCTTGACAAAACCGCTCCAGCCGCCGAGGTGCAGCATCCTATTGTAAGCGGCTGCTGGCGGAGCCGGCTGGTTTGTCATCCTTCTGGAAATTTCTGCGGCCAGTGAGCTCCCTCTTCCTCTCCCACTCACCCTCTTTTCCTTCTCACCACTGCGGGGACTTCTCCTAATTTGCAGTTTCCCTTTCCCCCCTGACGTACACATGGTAGATAGGAGCCGGTGTGGCTCGCAGACTGCGGCTGTCTGGAGCTCGGCAGGCAGCCGGCGGAGAGCGGCGCTCCGGGAAGGATGATTCTGCAGCACTTCTTGAGGGATAGGCTTGTGTGGTATGGCAGCATATGAGCTGGTAATGATTGTTTTTTCTCATTCCAATGGCAGCTTTTGTTTGCTCGGTGGGGGCTGGAGGCGATACCTTCGTGCCGTGGCTTTTTTTTTCGAGGTGGGGGGGGTGAGGAAGGTTTTAGCGTCTGCCGAAGGTGAAATTCCGTAGCGGTTGCTCACTGGATTGATTGGAAATGTAGAGGATCATAGAATTGTCAGGGTTGGAAGGGACCTCGGCGATCATCCAGTTCCAGCTCCCCCTGCCACGGGCAGGGACACCTCACACCAGGGCTGCTTGCTCACAGCCCCATCCAGCCTGGCCTGAAAAACCTCCAGGCATGAGGGTAATGAGGTGGTGAACTTCAGGGGGGCTTGCTTGTGGTCGGATTTGATGCATCCACACCTTCATGCTTGTGTGGATCTGTTTATGCAGCGATGTCTTTGTATAATGGGGGGGGGGGGGGGGGGGGGGAGGGGGGCTGGCTTTTCTCATAGCTGAAAACTGTGGTGTTTTTTTTTTTTCTCAGGAAAAAAAGCCAAACCAGATCTTTTCAGAGCTTTTTTTCCCCCCACTTTTGTTTTGATGTGAACAGATTCTGCAGTCCCCAGCCTTGGACCTGACACGCTGACAGGAACCTGCTTGTTGAGAGATCGGGAAGGTAGGACACCTCTGTAGCTGAAGGTGGTTTGGAGGGATGTGGGAGGGGAGGCAGCGCAGGGTGTGGGCTGCTCGGGGGGTGCTGTGGTTGTTTTGCATCCAGACAATAGTTGTTGTTCTTTGTTGTATGGCGCTGCCTTCGATTAGCAGCTTTGAATAGATCTTCAGACTGTTGTGGCAGACTCTTGTGAAGTTATTTTCCGAGGCTGTGCAATCTGCTGTAGCTGTCTCATTAGTCCTTTGCAGCTGCAGTTTCACCCAAGGGGGGGGAACACAGCCCTGAATGCTTGGCCGCTGCCTTGGCTTAGCAAGCACGGAGGGGCGCAAAGCTGTCTCCTGCCACGTCCAGCTCGGGGTGGTCTCTAATGCTCGGTTTAGCCCCAGCAAGGGGAGGGTTAAACTGAGGGGCTTGCTCAGAGCAGGTAGAAGGAGCGCGCAGCAGAAAGCATAGTGCTGGTTTAGTACTGTAGCGTTTTCCGTGGAGGAGGGCAAACTTCTTTTAACCCTTTGCCTGCTGCCTCTCAGCAGGCGGGCAGGGTGGGGCAGGGCTGGAAGAGCACCTGTCTGATGGCTTCCTCACCTATCACTGGCGCTTCAGAAATGGTTCGTCCTGTCAGAATGAAGGACTGAGTCCTTTGATTTCATTTTGGTTTGGACAGTGTCACTGCTAGCTCCCAAGAGAAATAGATTGTTACAGAATCATAGAATCAACCAGGTTGGAAAAGACCTCAGAGATCATCAAGTCCAACTTATTCCCTAATACCTAACACCTCCTGGCCACTAAACTATTATCCTCTTCCCCCTCTTGGGTTCTTTAACCCTTTGATGCTGTAAAGGAAAGGGTGAGATAAACCCCTGCAGAATGATACTAAAACATTAAGTGACTTGGTTCATAGATTCATAGAATGGTTTGGGTTGGAAGGGACCTTGAAGACCATAGAGTTCCAACCTCCCTGCCAGAGCAGGGTCACCTTCCCCTAGACCAGGTTGCTCAAGGCCTCATCCAACTTTCTTTGTATTGACCTTTGTGATGTCCAGTGGTTAAGGAGTGCAGATCAGTGGTTAAGGAATACAGATCAGTGGTTAAGGAGTGCAGATCAGTGGTTAAGGAGTGCAGATCAGTGGTTAAGGAGTGCAGATCTCATTGGTCTGAAGTGAGGACTGTACCCTGTCCTACAGGTGACTCATCCTTCTTAGCTCTGCTCTTAGACCTGGAGGGAATATGTGTGTTTGTAGGGCAGCCAGTCAAAAAAAACACATCTGTGTGGCTCTAGTCTGAAGTTTTCAGAGTGCCTTTTGAAACCCAGAAAAGAGAGGTGAGAAATTGTCCAGGCTAAAAACAGTTGTGTTTCTAACTGGGAGTGTAATGGTGATCCTGGTCTGCTGAAACGACCAGTGTGGGGTCCCTGCCTGTCTTCAGTGCTAGCTGCAGTACCATCACTCTGAAACGTGGAGAACAGCTCCCTTTCACTGCAGGAAATGGCTAGGGCTGAGTGAGAGAAGCTGTTTCCCAGGGGAAAGCATTGCTGATGTTTTCAGGATTATTCCCTCTCCTGTTTTCCTTATGTGCAGTTCAACCTGCAACCCTTCTGAGTGAGGCTGGAGCCAGGGCTAGGGCATGGTCCTTTCACCCTTTGTCCTACAGACCACCAGGAATATCAGTGGGAAGCATCACCCCCATGAAGTCCCTGCATCTTTCCACAACCTTGGGCAGAGGGCAAAGGATGGTGACCACACAGAGGCAATGGGGAGAATGAAGCAGAAAGGACAATCCTTGAACCTGGAGCCCCTCTGCTATGAGGACAGACTGAGAGAGTTGGGGTTGTTCAGTCTGGAGAAGAGAAGGCTCTGAAGAGACCTTCTGGTGGCCTTCTGTGGTGGGTGGAAGGGTAAGGCCGAGAAGCCTCCTCCCTTCCCCCTTGTAAGGTAAAGGGAAAGAAACTTGAAGGGAAAGGAAAAAAAAACTCGCAAGCTGAATTAGCAAAGCAGTGGAGCTATATTTACAAAGCGATGTAGGGTTTGCAGGGGATTATTTACAAATTTACAATATCTACAATATATACAAAGATATACAACAGAGTAACACAGAAATGAGAGTAATCCCTCTCGGCAGAGAGGGGTCCCCCACCTCCGCTCTCCCCTCTCTCCCCCCCTTTCCCCAGAATGGGATAGAAAGAGAAAGAGAGGAAAGAAAGAAGTTAAAAGCAGTTTTGTGTTAATTGGAAGGGAGTTAGTATACAGGCCTGTTATCTGGTTTTCAAGGCCGAGGCCTTGGCAGAAAGCCCAGGACAGAAAGCTGTTGCCTGAAGAAGAGGCGGAAGCAAGACTGACTGAGAAGTGCTGGAAATGTCCAGTATAGTCCCAGCTCAGAAGTGCTTCCTCCCACTCGTCCAATGAAATTAGTTTAGACTATTCCTTCCGTTTACCAACTTCCGTCCACCATATTCCCTTTCTTAAGGGGGCAACGTCAACCGGCCACAGTCCACCCCTTCTAAACAATTTCATTGGCTGTTCACACTGTCCATCTAATCCAAAACGATATTTACAGTTCGTGAGTAAAGTTCATAGTCCATTCCGGCTATGCTCAGATGTAGATGATTCAAAAGTCCAAGAAAATCAGAAAATGAGAAAAATGGAAAACAGTTCATTTCTTCACCGATGAAGCGAAGAAAAGGGAAACAGGGAAATCTCAGGGTCTCTTAGTTGACTCAGGGCTCTCAGGGATCTCAGGGTTCGTGCACCGTAGATTCCTCGTTGATTCTTCCTTTGGACGCGATGTAGCTGTACAACAGTTCAAAGTTAACCTCTTTCAGCTAAAGTTAAATTTCTTTGTGGAATACACTGAATTTCACCATTCTCTTGCATTACCCAATAAGTGTGACCCAGACCTTCAGCTGAAACCACCCCTCGGACAGGTTTAGCCTCTCCTGAGGGTGAAAATACCCAAACAGTTTTACCTAACAGATTCTTTTCTCTAACAACAGGAACTCTATCACCTTCCACTTTCCGTAGCAGATCTGAATGTGCAGGTCCAG
Source organism: Melanerpes formicivorus (assembly GCF_026170545.1). Classification (NCBI taxonomy): domain Eukaryota; kingdom Metazoa; phylum Chordata; class Aves; order Piciformes; family Picidae; genus Melanerpes; species Melanerpes formicivorus. Next base: position 396,880 of record NW_027142357.1, read on the forward strand.
CTCGGTTCACTGAACCTCTACTATTTACCAGCCAGGTTGCTTGTGCTAAATGTTTTTCCCAGTTTTTCAAAGATCCACCCCCCATGGCTTTAAGAGTGGTCTTCAACAAACCGTTGTAGCGTTCAATCTTCCCTGAAGCTGGTGCATAGTAGGGAATGTGGAATATCCACTCAATACCGTGCTCTTTTGCCCAGTTCTTTACAAGGCTGTTCTTGAAATGAGTTCCGTTGTCTGACTCAATCCTCTCTGGAGTTCCGTGTCTCCACAGGATCTGTCTCTCCAGACCGAGAATGGTGTTGCGTGCAGTTGCATGTGGAACTGGATAAGTTTCCAACCATCCAGTGTTTGCCTCTACCATAGTAAGCACATATTGCTTACCAGAACGAGAACGTGGTAGAGTGATGTAGTCAATCTACCAAGCTTCACCATACTTGTACTTGGACCATCTGTCACCATACCACAAGGGCTTAAGTCGTTTTGCCTGCTTAATAGCAGCACAAATGTCACAGTCATGGATGACTTGTGTGATAGCATCCATGGAAATGTCTATGGATCTGTCACGAGCCCATTGGTATGTTGCATCTCTGCCTTGATGTCCTGACGAATCATGAGCCCACCGAGCTAAGAATATCTCACCTCGGTGTTTCCAGTCGAGATCAAGATTAGAGTCCATGTCTACTTGAGAAACTCTTGCAGCTAGATCTGCCTGATGGTTGTGTTGCTGTTCCTCAGTAGCTTTGCTCTTAGGAATGTGAGCATCGATGTGTCTCACCTTCACTGGAATTCTCTCGATTCGGTCAGCAATGTCCTGCCATAGGTCTGCTGCCCAAATGGGTTTTCCTTTTCTCTGCCAACCACTCTTCTTCCAGTTCTTTAGCCAACCCCATAGAGCATTGGCTACCATCCATGAGTCGGTGTAGAGATAAAGCTTTGGCCATCTCTCACGTTCAGCCACGTCGAGAGCTAGCTGGACAGCTTTTACCTCTGCGAACTGACTGGATTCTCCTTCTCCATCTCTCGCCTCTGCAACTCGGCTTGTTGGACTCCACACTGCAGACTTCCACCTTCGCTTGTTTCCAACAAGACGACAGGAACCGTCTGTGAACAAAGCATATTTCTTTTCATCATCAGAAAGGTCATTGTAAGGAGGAGCTTCCTCAGCACGAGTTACTTTCTCCTCTGGAGGTTTGGCACAGTTGATACCTTCAGGCCAACTTGAGATCACCTCCACTAGAGCAGGTCTTTCAAGATTTCCCATTCGAGCTCTCTGTGTTATCAGAGCCATCCACTTAGACCAGGTTGAGTCTGTGGCATGATGTGGTGTGGAGCCTTTGCCTTTGAACATCCAATTCAAAACTGGTAATCTGGGAGCTAGAAGAAGTTGTGATTCAGTTCCAATCACTTCAGAAGATGCTTTTACTCCTTCATAGGCAGCTAAGATTTCTTTCTCTGTTGGAGTATAATTAGCCTCTGAACCTCTGTAACCTCGACTCCAGAAACCAAGAGGTCGTCCACGTGTCTCACCTGGAGCTTTTTGCCACAAGCACCAGGTTGGACCATTGTCACTTGCAGCCGTGTACAAAATGTTCTTAATGTCTGGACCATCTCGGACAGGTCCCAGACCCATTGCTTGAATTACCTCTTGCTTTATCTGGTCAAAGGCTGCTTGTTGTTCAGGTCCCCAGTGGAAATGGTTTCTCTTTCGAGTCACATCATACAGAGGTTTCACAATCTGGCTGTATCCAGGAATGTGCAGTCTCCAAAATCCCACTATCCCCAAGAAACGTAGGGTCTCTTGCTTGTTTGTGGGACTTGCCATGGTAGAGACTCTATTTACCACATCCACTGGAATGTGTCGGCGTCCATCCTGCCACTTCACTCCCAGAAACTGAATCTCTGTGGTAGGTCCTTTCACCTTGTCTCTTTTGATGGCAAAACCTGCATTCAGAAGAATGTCAATGATTTTGTTACCTTTCTCAAAGACTTCCTCAGCAGTTTTACCCCAGACGATGATGTCATCGATGAACTGGATGTGTTCTGGAGCACTGCCTTTCTCCAGAGCATCGTGGATCACTGCATGACAGATGCTTGAGCTGTGGATCCAGCCCATTGGCAATCTGTTGAAAGTGTACTGGATTCCTCTCCAGGTGAAAGCAAACTGAGGCCTGCATTCCTCTGCTATGGGAATAGAGAAAAATGCATTAGCAATGTCTATGGTAGCATACCATTTGGCCTCTTTGGATTCCAGCTCATACTGTAGCTCCATCATGTCTGGTACTGCTGCACTCATAGGTGGTGTCACTTCATTCAGGGCTCGGTAGTCTACCGTCAGACGCCAGTCTCCATTCTGCTTCCGCACAGGCCACACTGGACTGTTGAAAGGTGAATGAGTTTTGCTGATGACTTTCTGACTCTCCAACTGACGAATCAGATTCTGAATGGGCAACAAAGAGTCACGGTTGGTTCTGTATTGTCTGTGATGCACAGTCTGAGAAGCAACCGGCAATTTAATGTCCTGTATCTTATGTTGTCCCACAACTGCAGATTCATCAGAAAGTTCAGGTCTGGCAGACAGCTTCAATTTTTGTCCATCAATTTCTATAGAAGCTACTCCAAAAGCCCATTTGTAACCTCTAGGGTCTTTGAAACGCCCTTCTCTCAGAAAATCAATTCCCAAAATACAAGGTGCATCAGGTCCGGTCACAACTGTATGCTTCCTCCATTGTTTACCAGTTAGACTTATATTAACCTCTACCTTACTTAACTCTTGAGATCCACCAGTGACTCCCAGAATAGTTATTGACTCTGATCCCTGATAATTTGATGGTATTATGGTGCACTGAGCTCCTGTGTCAACCAAGGCCCTGTACTTCCGAAATTGTGAAGTGCCAGGCCACTGGATGTACACATCCCAATAGATTCTGTTATCTCTGTTATCCCTCTCCTCCCCCTGGCGGGAGGCAGGGCACCCCTAGTTATGGGGAACATGCGCACATGTGCTTTGCACATATTGTGCAGGGTTATAACTTTGCATGTTATAACTGGAGCCACTGTTGGAGCCATAAGAATCATTCTGGGGAACTGTGGAAGTAACAGCTACCCTTCTGGTATTGCTACCTCGGGTTCTGCCACTTTGCAATTCCCTCAGTCTCCTGAAAAGATTAGAAGTTGGTTGGCCATCCCAGCGGTTCATGTTCTCACCAAACTGATCACGCAGAGTTATCCAAATAGTTCTACGTGATTGCCTTGGTGGTCTGTTTTGGAATGACCTGTTTTGGAATGTCCTGTTTTGGAATGACCTCCTTGGAGGACGTGTATTCCTCACAGATGAAACTTGTACCCACCTGGAGGAAGAATTGAAACTATCTCTTTGCGCCAATTGGTATATGGAATTTCTAAATTCATCTTTTAACTCTCTCATGCAATTCTCAATTTTTCCAGACAAAGTTTCAATGGCTGAAACCAAAGAACCACGTGTCATGCTATCCTCCAATTGTCTCATTTGATCACTGAATTGGCCAACCGTGGGAGAAGCTCCACCATAACTTCTTGACACAATTCTGCTTGCCAGAATGTTTGCATAATTAGAAGGAGCAAGTTTGATGATCTTTTTAGCAAGACCAATACCCACAGGAACGTCATCAGGATTCAGAGTTTCATGTTCACCATAGAGTAGCTCTCTAACAGCAAATTCTCTCAAGCGCTTAATTCCCTCATCTATGGTAGTCCAGGGTTTAGGATTCCAGGGAAGATCATCTCGGGAAGGGTATCTCAGGGCAACCGCTATTAAGAGGCGTATCCACAGATTAACCTTACCGAGAGCTTCGCCTAGATGTCTATCTATTCCATTGTCCCTTGAGAGAGTTCCTAACTGAGCTGCTGACTTGTCTCCAACTGTTAGAGCTGAAGCACCTGTATCATAACACCTACTAAGCCAAGCTAGAACTGGCTCCTTATCTGCCCTGGTGAAATCTTTACGGACATTTCTCAATTCTTCCCGTGGTGACGAACAGTCTGTAATGTCATCTTCTTCATCTCCCTGAATTCTTTGCCCGTAAAATCCTGCTGTCATTCTCCTAAGGATCTCTTTAAGCTGAGAACCACCTTTGCCAGCTGCTTTCCTAGCTTCATCTCTATCCTGCTTTGATCTCACTAGGTTAGCTAGATCTTTAAAACAAACCTTCTCTTCCTCCTGAGCAGGATCTTTTAGAGTAGAGGGCCCCTCACCAGGATCAGTCTCCACCTCTTCTTCTCCATCTTGGGCCTTTGCAGCTCTAGTCTTTAAAGGAGCCATCTTAACTGGAGCTGTGTTTGAATTTACAGCCACCTTAATGGAAGTTGACAGGTCCTGAGATAAATCAGCTGCTGGGGCAGTGACTTCCGGTCCCACTGAGGGAGTGGGTGGAAGTGACGTTGCTCCATTACTGGCCGACGGAGAAGAAGAAGAAGGAGAAGGAGTGGGAGAAGGAGTAGGCGCCATGTTGATACCAGCCGATGCCCTTGGCTGCTTGCCAGAATCAGCAAAGTCATTTAGAGCTGCTTTACCAATTAACTTTTTAGCCTTCTTTTTAACTGACACGGGTTCTCCACAGTCCTCGTCACTAGATGACTCTGGGACTGATCGAGAGCCACGGCGTTTCCTTTTTGATCTAGTTTTAATAACAAAGCACGCCCTGGACACCTTTCTCTCTCGCTGCAAAGAAATCAGGAGATACACGATAATTATCACCAGCAGCAGAATTATAGACATGAGATAAATCACCTTTGGATCCCAGGCATCACCTAAAGTTACTGTCTCCTCAGGCGGAATCTTAAAACTCTTTATCTCAATTGGGAGAGTGGTGGAGGTAACATTCCTGTATCTCACTGGCCATAATAAATTAATACATTTTCCATACCATAATTTAACTCTATACATAACCCACATATAAATTGTCCGCACCAAATATTTACCCAGGTAATCCAAAATCAAACCCAAACAATACCTGTAAACCAGAGCCCCAAAAATTGAAAAGAATAATCGCTCCACAAACCACAATACCTTCATGTTTGCTAATTCAGCTGGAAAACACTAAATCAATCAAATAATAAATTAAATTAATTATCTGCCCCACGTTGGGCGCCAATAAAAAAAATGTGGTGGGTGGAAGGGTAAGGCCGAGAAGCCTCCTCCCTTCCCCCTTGTAAGGTAAAGGGAAAGAAACTTGAAGGGAAAGGAAAAAAAAACTCGCAAGCTGAATTAGCAAAGCAGTGGAGCTATATTTACAAAGCGATGTAGGGTTTGCAGGGGATTATTTACAAATTTACAATATCTACAATATATACAAAGATATACAACAGAGTAACACAGAAATGAGAGTAATCCCTCTCGGCAGAGAGGGGTCCCCCACCTCCGCTCTCCCCTCTCTCCCCCCCTTTCCCCAGAATGGGATAGAAAGAGAAAGAGAGGAAAGAAAGAAGTTAAAAGCAGTTTTGTGTTAATTGGAAGGGAGTTAGTATACAGGCCTGTTATCTGGTTTTCAAGGCCGAGGCCTTGGCAGAAAGCCCAGGACAGAAAGCTGTTGCCTGAAGAAGAGGCGGAAGCAAGACTGACTGAGAAGTGCTGGAAATGTCCAGTATAGTCCCAGCTCAGAAGTGCTTCCTCCCACTCGTCCAATGAAATTAGTTTAGACTATTCCTTCCGTTTACCAACTTCCGTCCACCATATTCCCTTTCTTAAGGGGGCAACGTCAACCGGCCACACCTTCCAATATCTGAAGGGGGCTACAGGAAAGCTGGGGAGGGACTTTTGAGGGTGTGAGGGAGTGATAGGACTGGGGGGAATGGATCCAAGCTAGAGGAGGGTAGATTGAGATTGGATATTAGGAAGAAGTTGTTCCCCATGAGGGTGGTGAGACACTGGAAGAAGATGCCCAGGAAGGTGGTGGAAGCCTCATCCCTGGAGGATTTTAAGGCCAGGCTGGATGTGGCTGTGAGCAAGCTGCTGTAGTGTGAGGTGTCCCTGTCCAAGGCAGAGGGGTTGGAACTGGCTGATCCTTGAGGTCCCTTCCAACCCTGACAATTCTGTGGTTCTGTGTGATTCTGTGATTCCTCACCTCTTTCTGTTCTCCTGGCCCTTGCATTGCTTCCCCCCACCCCGTCTTTGGCAGAAGACTTGTTACTTACTGCTAGGTTTTCCTGGCTAAATAAAATCCTTCAAAGGAAAGTTGTTGTTTTCTCTTAGTGGCTTGTAATGCTATTTTCTTCTGGTATCAATTATCTCCTAGGCTCAAACAGAGAAGCCTGAAGTAAGGAGTGTATAAAAATGCTTTAAATTCTTGAAAAATGCATTCATGAGCAGGTCCCTTCCTTCCTTCCCTCTACTTTTCATTTCATTTCCATTATCCAAGGGCAGCAAGCCAAACTGCAGTCTCATTCTGATTTCATTAATGTTTTGCAAACTCCGTCTCAAGGACTGAAGCTGCTTGCTGGGCTCGCTGTCAGAAGCCAAGGTTTTGCTGCAGCATTGGGGAAGGGGAAAGGAAGGCTCAGGAAGGGCATAGAAAGGCTCAGGAAGGGGAAAGGAAGGATCAGGAAGGGGAAAAGAAGGCTCTCTCACAAACAGAAGGGATGGCACCGATAGCAGCTGAGCAGAACCGCCTGGCTTGTCCTGTGTGGGACCCCACCTGGAGTACTGCATCCAGCTCTGGAGCCCCTATTAAAAGAAGGATTTGGAGGTGCTGGAAGGTGTCCAGAGAAGGGCCATGAGGATGAGCAGAGGGCTGGAGCTGCTCTGCTCTGGAGACAGACTGAGAGAGTTGGGGCTGTTCAGTGTGGAGAAGAGAAGGCTCTGAGGAGACCTTCTTGTGGCCTTCCAGTATCTGAAGGGGGCTACAGGAAAGCTGGGGAGGGACTTTTTCGGGTGTCAGGGAGTGATAGGACTGGGGGGAATGGGTCCAAACTAGAGGAGGGTAGATTCAGATTGGCTGTTAGGAAGCATTTCTTCCCCATGAGGGTGGTGAGACACTGGCAGTGGTTGCCCAGGGAGGTGGTGGAAGCCTCATCCCTGGAGGTGTTTGCAGCCAGGCTGGATGTGGCTGTGAGCAAGCTGCTGTAGTGTGAGGTGTCCCTGCCCATGGCAAGGGGGTTGGAACTGGCTGATCCTTGAGGTCCCTTCCAACCCTAACAACTCTCTGATTCTATGACTGCAGTTTGTTGACGAGGTGTCCCCTCAGAATGGCTCTCATCTCCAGTGGAGATGCCTCTTATCTCTTGTGCACAGCATCCTTTCAGGTCTCTGTGGCATCCTGAAAACAAAGGAAAGGGTGGCAGCCATTAGTGAATAAATCAGAGCTTGTGAGGAGATTGGGGGTCTCTGGGTTTGTTGTTTTAGTTTTTTTGTTGGTTGGTTTGTTTGTTTTTTTCCTAAGAAATGCATCCCTTGTTTCTTGCACTTCTGATTTCTCAGTCACTTTTACCTCCTTCTTTGATCTGGGCTTTCAAGATTCACATCACAGATTGTTCATGCCAGCTGCAAAGAAGCAAATGAAAAGACATGCTGGAAAAAAAACCAAACCAAAATAATAAAGGGAAATGATTTCAAACAATATCATTTCCTTAAAGTAGATGTCAGGGGTGCTTAACACTGCAAGGAGAGAATTAATTCCAGGTTGATAGGACTTGAAGACCATCTGGCTTCAGGGGTGGCATAAGATGGCTGGGAACATCAAAACCAACACTGTTTTCTTAGCTGGTAACAGAAAGGCAGCAGAAGGCAGAGTGTGCAGTGGTAGTGAGGGGTGTTGGATGGCAGTGTGAGGACTCCAGAGTGCTGTGTGGCAATCATAGAATCACAGAATGATAGGATGATAGAATCATAGAATGGTCTGGGTTGGAAGGCACCTCCAAAGCTCATCCAGTCCAACCCCCTCTGCAGTCAGCAGGGACATCCCCAGCTAGATCAGGTTTCCCAGGGCCCTCTCCAGCTTCATCTTGAATATCTCCAGATATCGCCTCAACCACCTCCCTGGGCCACCTGTTCCAGTGTTCCACCACCCTCATGGTGAATCACAGAATTCTTAAGGTTGGAAGGGACCTCAAGGATCATCCAGTTCCCCCTACCATGGCCACGGACATCTCACACGAGCAGATTGCTCACAGCCACATCCAGCCTGGCCTTCAAACCTCCAGGGATGAGGCTTCCACCACCTCCCTGGGCAACCTGTGCCAGTGTTCCATCACCCTCATGGTGCACAACTTCTTCCTAACATCCAATCTAAATCTGCTCTGCTCTACTTTGAAGCCATTGCCCCTGGTCCTGTCCCTGCAGGCCTTTGCAAACAGTCTCTCTGCAGCCTTCTTGTATCCCCCTTCAGGTCCTGGCAGGTTGCTCTTAGGTCTGCCTGCAGCCTTCTCTTCTGCAGGCTGAACACCCCCAGCTCCCTCAGCCTGGAGGAGACCTTCTCCAACCCCCTGAGTTTTCTCATGGCCTCCTCTGGACCCTCTCCATCAGGTCCATGTCCTTCCTGTGCAGAGTTCACCGTGCTCCTGCAACGTCAGTGTGTTCTTCACTGTTGATCTCATGTCTATCTAAAGTTAATTGGAGATTTTTTTTGGGGAAAAAAAATGGGGTGGGGGGAAGGAATGTAGAAAATTGAGGAGAAATGAGGCTGGGAAGTTTTCAAGTGAAGCAAAGTGCAGCTGAATGTGCTGTGCAGTCAGCTTCTCACTCGTGGCACAAGCTCTGCTTAGAGCCAGCCTGCAGCTCCTGCTCTGTGTGCTCTGATTACCCAAAGGAAGGACAAAGACAGCAGTTGTGTAATCTTTTCTGGGGTGTACCAACATGGTGCTGAAAGCAAAGGAGCATTAGATGCCAATGAGTCAGGATGGCACTGATAATTTTCCTTTTCATGGTCGAGATAAGACAGAAGTTAAAGCAACTAATTGGGATGCTCAGTAACGTGCTGAATGCCCTCAGAGAAGATAGCAATCTGACACAGAAAACTTTATGATTCCCTCCTCAGCCCACAGTCCTGTACCAAAGGAGCCTCCATCTCTCTTCAAAACCCCCTGGGATGCTCAGAGGTTTGTGCTCTCAGTGCCTGCTGCGTGGGCTCACTGCACTCAAAGGGGCTCTTGGTGTCCCTCCCGCCAAGCAGGAGCTTGCTTTCTCCAAGGGATGGATGCTCAGTGCCTGGGAGAAGTGAATCCTTCTCCTTGGAAAGCTGCCACGTAGTGCTGCTGCTGCAACAACCACCAAGCATATTATTAATGATCATTAAAATGAGAATTGCTGCTGTTATTTGTAGTGGTGATGTTATGTAATGAGTGGTAAGAGAGGAGCAGTGTTTGTGACAGGAGCTGTGAGACAGAGAGAGAACTGCAGAGCTGGGCAGAGAGGAACCTAATGAGGTTCAACAAGGAGAAGTGCAGAGTCCTGCACCTGGAAAAGAAGAATAAACTGCAGCAGTACAGGTTGGGAGGGGATCTGCTGGAGAGCAGCCCTGGGGAGAAGGACCTGGGAGTGCTGGTGGACAGCAAGTTCTGCAGGGGACAGCAATGTGCCCTGGTGGCCAAGAAGGCCAATGGGATCCTGGGGTGCATTGAGAGGAGTGTGTCCAGCAGATCCAGGGAGGTTCTCATTGCTGTCCCATGCAGGGATCTTCCACAGAGAGTCCAAGGGAGGGCTGCAAGGATGCTGAAGGGACTGAAGCGCTGCCTGGTGAGGAGAGGCTGAGAGCCCTGGGGCTGTTCAGCATGCAGAGGAGAAGACTGAGAGGGAATCTGATCAATGCCTATCAATATCTGAGGGCTGGGGGTCAGGAAGGAAGGGTCAGGGACAGGATCTGCTCACTTGCACCCTGTGATAGGACAAGGGGCAATGGATGGAAACTGCAGCACAGGAGGTTCCACCTCAACATGAGGAAAACTTCTTCACTGTGAGGGTCACAGAGCACTGGAAGAGGCTGCCCAGAGAGGTTGTGGAGTCTCCTTCTCTGGAGACTTTCCATCCCTGTCTGGATGTGTTTCTGTGTGACCTGTGCTGGATTCTATTCTCCTGCTCTGGTAGCAGTGTTCTCCAGAGGTCCCTTCCAACTCCTAACATCCTCTGCTCCTGTGAACTGCTTACAGCAGCCATCTTGGCTGCAAAGCACACAGAAAGCCTTTGAGGATTTAGAATCATCACAGAATTATCAGGCTTGGATGGGACCTCCAGGATCATCCAGTTCCAACCCCCCTGCCATGAGCAGGGACACCTCACACTAGGGCAGCTTGCTCACAGCCACATCCAGCCCGGCCTGCAAAGCCTCCAGGGATGAGGCTTAATTTAAATGAGTGTGCTTCATTCTTGGCTTTGTTTGTGTTTGGTGCCCATTAGGAAAAAGATTTGTTCAGCAAACCTTTGTGGAAGGAATTGCACAGAAGTAAATTCGAGGCTGGTGGTCTACAGCTCCTCATAGTAGTTCTGACAACTGGCTCACTAACCAGCATGGGTGAAAGCTTTCAGTCCCCTGCTATGCATTACTCAAAAGCAGGAAACCTGACCACTTGAGTCATTAATTATAGAAGAGGAGGGATGCAAACCATGCTCTGTGGTGCAAGTAACACATCCCTGTGGTTTGCAAACAGTATACAAATCCAGAATGACTCCCTGCAAGAACTCACTGCAGAATGTTTCAGTTAAACAAATGAGCAAACAAGAGGATAAGAAACAAATCCTCAGTGGCTGTGTTACAGCCTGAAGGAGACTGTGGTCTCGTGAACTAGGCTTCCCCCAGGGCTCAGTTTTGGGGCCAGGCTTGTTGGATGTCTTTACAAATGATCTGGAGGAGAGAATTGAGTTCCCTCCTCAGTAAGTTTGCACTGACATAGGCTGGGCACTGATACAGGGGACGTTTGCCAACACCTGTCCAACACCACACCTGTGATGAAAATGACATGGACCAGGGGCTGTTCCTAAGCTCTTCTCTTTATCCTGTGCTGGTATCCCAAGGGGACTGCCCATCCCACCCACCCAAGGCCCTCACTGCCTTGCAGGGCAGAATGCACTACACATTTATCATGCAGTTCCAAATGTGCTAGGGAATGAAAGTTCAAATACAGCTGAATTTCAGCTGCTGTTGATGTGGGCAGTTAATGCCTTCAAAGCACTGCAGGGAAAGGAGGCAACCTCATGAGTTCAACAAGGCCAAATGCAAGGTCCTGCAGCTGGGTCAGGGCAATCCCAGGCACTGATACAGGCTGGGCAGGGACTGGCTTGAGAGCAGCCCTGAAGAAAAAGCCTTGGGGGTGCTGGGGGATGAGAAGCTCAACAGGAGCCTGCAGTGAGCACTTGCAGCCCAGAGAGCCAAGCAGAGCCTGGGCTGCAGCAAGAGAAGTGTGGCCAGCAGGGCCAGGGAGGGGATTCTTCCCCTCTGCTCCACTCTGCTGAGACCCCACCTGGAGCACTGTGTCCAGCTCTGAAGCCTCTACTCCAGGAGGCTCTGGAGGTGCTGGAAGGTGTCCAGAGAAGGGCCATGAGGATGAGCAGAGGGCTGGAGCTGCTCTGCTGTGGAGACAGACTGAGAGAGTTGGGGTTGTTCAGTCTGGAGAAGAGAAGGCTCTGAGGAGACCTCCCTCTGGCCTTCCTGTATCTGAAGGGAGCTACAAGGAGGCTGCAAAGAGACTGTCTGTAAAGGCCTGTAGGGACAGGACCATGGGCAATGGCTTCAAATTAGAGCAGAGTAGATTGAGATTGGATGTTAGGAAGAAGTTCTTTCCCATGAGGGTGGTGAGAGACTGGCAGAGGTTTCCCAGGGAGGTGGTGGAAGCCTCACCCCTGGAGGTTTTTCAGGCCAGGCTGGATGTGGCTGTGAGCAAGCTGCTGTAGTGTGAGGTCTCCCTGGCTATGGCAGGGGGGTTGGGACTGGATGATCCATGAGGTCCCTTTCAACCTTAACAATTCTATGATTCTATGATCTGCCTGAAGGTGGGAAGGCTCTGCAGAGGCATCTGGACAGGCTGGGTTGGTGGTCCAAGGTCAGTTATATGAGATTCAACAATGCCAATTTCTGTGTCCTCCACTTTGCTCACAGCAACACCATGAATGCTCCATGCTAGAGACAGGGTGGCTGCAAAGCTGCCTGGTGGAAAGGGACCTGAGGGTGCTGGTTGACAGCAGCTGAACATGAGCCAGCAGTGTGCCCAGGTGGCTAAGAAGGCCAAAGGCATCCTGGCCTGGATCAGGAATAGTGTGGCCAGCAGGAGCAGGGAAGTGACTGTGCCCCTGTGCTCAGTGCTGATAAGGCCACACCTTGAATGCTGACTTCAGTTTTGTGGCATTCACTCCAAGAGGGACATTGAGGTTCTGGAGCATGTCCAGAGAAGGGAACAAAGCTGGGGAAGGGCCTGGAGAGGAAGTCTGATGAGGAGTATAAATCTGATGAAGAGCAACTGAAGGAGCTGGGGATGGTTAGTTTGAAGCAGAGGAGGCTGAGGGGAGACCTCCTGGCTCTCTACAGCTCCCTGAAAGGAGGTTGTGGAGAGCTTGGTGCTGGTCTCTTCTCACAGGTGATTAGCCATAGAAGAAGAGGGAAGAGCCTCAAGCTGCAGCAGGACAGCTTCAGACTGAACAGTAGGAAGAGGCTTTTTCCCATCCAGAGTGGTCAGGGCTTGGAATGTGCTGCCCAGGGAGGTGGTGGAGTCCCCAAGGCTGGATGTATTTGAAGGTGGTTTGGCTGTGGTGCTTGGGGCTCTGGGTGTGGTGCTTAGGGGTGAGCCTTGTAGAGGATTGGGCTCTGGGTTGGACTTGGTGATCCTGAGGGTCTTTTGCAACCTGAATGGTTCTGTGATTGTCTGTCTGTACAGAAGGTCTGCCTGGGGACAGCCTCATCTCTGCAGGGAAGTGAGCAGCCCTTGTGCAGCCCTCTGCCATCCATGGCAGCTTCTTTCTGCCGAGGCTCAGAAATCCAAGGAATCCCTGAGCTTGCCAGGCTGGCCTCTGTCTTCCCAGTGCTCATCTGCCTGTCCCACAGCTTTATGCTGCTTTGTCCTGGGGTCCTGGAGCATGTTAGAAGAAAAAGAAGCAGAGCTTATCACTGCTGGACAGGAGCATCTGTGCTGGGCTCTGCTTGTTTTGTGCTTGAGAGAGAGAATGAGCAGATTTGTAAGGGAGAGGGTGGAAGGGAAAGCTGTGACCTCTGCACCTGCTTCAGGTTAGAGGGCTCCACACCATGGGAGTGGAGCTTTGAACTGGCACACATCCCGAGCTTGGGTGGGCCTAGGAAGATGACTTAGCTGTTTAAATAGACTTGATGGCTGTTGTGCAGCTGCCATCTGTCCTCTTTCACACAGGATGGCTTGGGTTTAGGATTGTCTTTAACCATGTCTTGCTAGGGTCCCCAAACACCTGGGCAGTCTGCTTCTCATTATTGCCTGAAGGAGCTGCCACTTTTCTTAACAGAAGAGAATCCCACTGTAATAGTGGTACCTGAGCCTTGTCCTCCCCTGTTTGGCACCACTACTTTTATGCAGAAGAAATGTGATTGATAGCAGGAGCTTTCCTGCTGCCCTGCTGAGACCTCACCTGGAATATGGCATCCAGTTCTGGGCTCCCCAGTTCAGGAGGGACAGGGATCTGCTGGAGAGAGTCCAAGGGAGGGCTATAAGGATGCTGAAAGGACTGGAGCCCTGCCTGGTGAGGAGAGGCTGAGAGCCCTGGGGCTGTTTAGTGTGGAGAGGAGAAGGCTGAGAGGAGATCTGATCAATGTCTATCAATAGCTGAGGGCTGGGGGTCAGGAAGGAAGGGACAGGGACAGGCTCTGCTCATTGGTGCCCTGTGATGGGACTAAGGGGCAATGGATGGAAACTGCAGCACAGGAGGTTCTACCTCAACATGAGGAAGAACTTCACTGTGAGGGTGACAGAGCACTGGAACAGGCTGCCCAGAGAGGTTGTGGAGTCTCCTTCTCTGGAGCCATTCCATCCCTGTCTGGATGTGTTCCTGTGTGACCTGTGCATGGTTTAGTTGATTAGGTGGTGTTGGATGATGGGTTGGACACAATGATCTTGAAGATCTCTTCCAATCTGCTCTGGTCTATTCTATTCTATTCTATTCTATTCTATTCTATTCTATTCTATTCTATTCTATTCTATTCTATTCTATTCTACTCTACTCTACTCTACTCTACTCTACTCTACTCTACTCTACTCTATTCTATGCTGGCTTCTATGGCCCTGCTCTGGCAGAGGGGTTGGACTTGAAGATCTCCAGAGATCCCTATCATCCTATCATCCCTATCCAGTCCCTATCATCCTCTGATCCTGTGTGCTGCATTTATGATCTTGCTTCATCACTTCAGCAGGCTGTGTGAAACAGGATCTGGTAGCCACACAAACAGTAGCTGCAGCAGCATTAAGCACCGAAAGGCAAAAGACATTTTATGATTTAATATATTAGGATGGCAACAATTGCAAGGCTTGGAGGAGAAGTGGTGCTGGATGTGAAGGATGCTTCAGGGAACTGTGTCAGAAATGCTGCCAGCAAGAGTGAAGAGGCTCAAAACAGCTTCAGCAGGGGCTAAGGAAGCGTAGTGGCAAGTGTGGAACATGTTGTAGGCTCTGCTCGTCGTGCCAGTCGGTATCCAAGGCAGTCTGCTCACCTGCTGTCAGGGGAGGAGGCCACTGATTCATCAGCCAGTGGCTGCTTCTGCTGTCTGCACACCAGTATTGAGCAGACTGAAGGTCTTTGCATCCCTGGACTGCATCCAAAGCCAGTTGTGTTGTGGTGGGTTGAAAATTGCCCCCCCAACAGCAAACTGCCAGAGCAGCTCAGTTGGAAGCAGGTGAAGCTGAATTTACAATCAAAGCTGCAGTCTAGAATGAAATGCAATGAATATTGGATGTGGCACTTGGTGCCATGGTTTAGTCATGAGGTCTGTGGTGACAGGTTGGACTTGATGGTCTTTGAGGTCTCTTCCAACCTTAGTGATTCTGTGAATATGTACAAAGTGACAATATTGACAGGTATTGACAGTTTACAGCATCTGCTCAGTTGCACCCTGGGATAGGACAAGGGGCAGTGGATATAAACTCCAGCACAGGAGGTTCCATCTCAACATGAGGAGGAACTTCTTGACTGTGAGGCTCCCAGAGCACTGGAAGAGGCTGCCCAGAGAGGTTATGGAGTCTCCTCCTCTGGAGACGAGGGGATTGAGTCCACCATTAGTAAGTTTGCAGATGACACCAAGTTTGGGGGCAGGAGTTGATCTGTTAGAGGGTAGGAGAGCTCTGCAGAGGGACCTTGACAGGCTGGACAGATGGGCAGAGTCCAAGGCATGAGATTTAGCACATCTAAGTGCTAGGTACTACACATTGGCCACAACAACCCCATGCAGAGCTACAGGCTGGGGTCAGAGTGGCTGAGAGCAGCCAGGCAGAGAGGGACCTGGGGGTGCTGGTTGCTAGTAGGCTGAACATGAGCCAGCAGTGTGCCCAGATGGCTAGGAAGGCCAATGGCATCCTGGCCTGTATCAGGAACAGTGTGGCCAGCAGGAGCAGGGAAGTCATTGTGCCCCTGTACACTGCACTGGTTAGGCCACACCTTGAGTCCTGTGTCCAGTTCTGGGCTCCTCAGTTTAGGAAAGACATTGAGACACTTGAAGGTGTCCAGAGAAGGGCAACAAGGCTGGGGAGAGGCCTTGAGCACAGCCCTGTGAGGAGAGGCTGAGGGAGCTGGGGTTGCTTAGCCTGGAGAAGAGGAGGCTCAAGGGAGACCTTCTTGATGCCTACAACTCCCTGAAGGGAGGTTGTAGCCAGGTGGGGCTTGGTCTCTTCTCCCAGGCAACCAGCACCAGAACAAGAGGATCTGCTGGACACACTCCTCTCAATGCACCCTAGTGTTGTGGAGTCTCCCTCCCTGGAGATCTTCAAACCCCACCTGGATGTGTTCCTGTGTGACCTGCTCTAGGTGATGCTGCTCTGGCAGGGGGGTTGGACTGGATGAGCTGTGGAGGTCCCTTGCAGCCCCTAACATTCTGGGATTGTGTCATCCCCAGGCAGAAGTTAAGTCTGTGTGAGATCATGGGCTCCCAGCTGCTGTCAGAGGCCTCCTCAGGGACAGGTGACTACAGATGTGTCTTCAGGTGCTCAGCACTGCCTGTTGCTTGTCAGTGCATATCTGGTAATTAAAAATTGGACAGTGTCTTGGCTGACTTGCTAGCTAAAGGATGCACAGTGTTCTGTGCTGACAGGCTTACAGGAAGAGCTGTGTCCTCTGGCACATGAAATGTGGCGATGCTCCCAGGACCTTGCTTCCTTCACCAGAGGTAAAAGTTGGTGCTAGGGTGGATTAATAAACAAACAGTTGGATTTTAAAGCCTTTGCTGTTGTTTATTGGTCTCTTAGTGCCTGTATCTGGGTCAGGGCAATCCCAGGCACTGATACAGGCTGGACAGGGACTGGCTGGAGAGCAGCCCTGGAGAAAAGGCCTTGGGGGTGCTGGGGGATGAGAAGCTCAACAGGAGCCAGCAGTGAGCACTTGCAGCCCAGAGAGCCAAGCAGAGCCTGGGCTGCAGCAAGAGAAGTGTGGCCAGCAGGGCCAGGGAGGGGATTCTCCTGATAAGGATCCTCAAGGATCAGTGCTGGGCCCCATCCTATTCAGTATCTTCACTGATGATCTGGATGAGGGGGTTGAGTCAGTCATCAGTAAATTTGTGGATGACACCAGGTTGGGGGCAGGAGTTGATCTGTTAGAGGGCAGGAGAGCTCTGAAGAGGGACCTTGACAGGCTGGACAGATGGGCAAAATCCAACAGGATGGAATTCAAGTCCAAGTGCCAGGTGCTGCACTATGGTCACAACAACCCCATGCAGCACTACAGGCTGGGGTCAGAGTGGCTGGAGAGCAGCCAGGCAGAAAGGGACTTGGGGGTACTGGTTGATAGTAGGTTGAACATGAGCCAGCAGTGTGCCCAGGTGGCCAAGAAGGCCAATGGCATCCTGGCCTGCATCAAAAATAGTGTGGCCAGCAGGAGCAGGGAAGTCATTGTGCCCCTGTACTCTGCACTGGTTAGGCCACACCTTGAGTACTGTGTCCAGTTCTGGGCCCCTCAGTTTAAGAAGGACATTGAGACACTTGAAGGTGTCCATAGAAGGGCAATGAGGCTGGGGAGAGGCCTTGAGCACAGCCCTGTGAGGAGAGACTGAGGGAGCTGGGGTTGCTTAGCCTGAAGAAGAGGAGGCTCAGGGGAGACCTTCTTGCTCTCTACAACTCCCTGAAGGGAGGGTGGGGTAGCTCTACAATGCTTTTCATAAAGAAGGTACTGTTACACTGAACTGCTTCCAGGAAGGTTGTGTTTTTTTCTCTCTTTGCTTGCTCTGTAACCTGGGATGAGTAATCTGCTTCCTGTCCCCACATCTGTCTCTCTTACTCAACAGTCTTCCCTAGAATATGTGTGGAAACCCCCAAAACCTTCATGTATCTGGAGGCTGTGAGGTAGATAACTCAAACATTTGCATTTCTGTAGTTCTCTGGGCTGCTGTGCCAAGAGGGAGGGGAGAGGCTCTGCTCAGTTGCACCCTGGGATAGGACAAGGGGCAGTGGATATAAACTACAGCACAGGAGGTTCCACCTCAACATGAGGAGGAACTTCTTCACTGTGAGGCTCACAGAGCACTGGAGCAGGCTGCCCAGAGAGGTTGTGGAGTCTCCTTTTCTGGAGCCTTTCCAGCCCTGTCTGGATGTGTTCCTGTGTGACCTGTGCTGGATTCTATGGTCCTGCTCTGGCAGGGAGCTTGGACTTGAAGATCTGGAGATCACTTCCAACCCCTAACATCCTCTGATCCTGTGATCTAAAAGCTATACATCCTCTGCACTGGTTTGAAACTGGAGTGGCCAAGGTTGGTCACTTGCCAAGACTGGACCTATATCTTGTAGAAGGCTCCCAGGGGATTCTCAGGTTGAAGGCTCTGCAGTGAGAATTCTACTGTTGATGGGGTAAGTGCAATGAGCCATGTGTTCTGTTTGGAGCAATCTGTGGCATGGAGGGCACCCTCCTACTATAAGCAGCACAGGGGATTGCTTTTACTGTGACAGTTAAAACACCAGAGGTAAACATTTTACATGCCTGCAATTTGCTGTATGTAAAAATTGATTGTAGAGCTAAAGGTGTGTTCCTCCCTGTGTGTTCTGTGGAGCATGAGGAGAAACTTCTTTCTAGTGAGGGTGACAGAGGCCTGGAGCAGGCTGCCCAGAGAGGTTGTGGAGTCTCCTTCTCTGGACTCATTCAATCCCCACCTGGTTGCATTCCTGTGCAGACTCCCCTGGGTGATGCTGCTCTGGCAGGGGGGTTGGACTCAAGCACCTCTGAAGGTCCCTTCCAACCTCTAATCTACTGTGATACAGAGAGCAAATCCAAAACAGAGACTCACAGAATGTTAGGGGCTGGAAGGGACCTCAAAAGCTCATCCACTCCGATCTTCCTGCCAGAGCAGCATCACCTAGAGCGGGTCACACAGGAACACATCCAGATAGGGTTTGAAGATCTCCAGAGAAGGAGACTCCACAACCCCCCTGGGCAGCCTGCTTCAGGCCTCTGTCACCCCCACAGGGAAAAAATTCTTCCTCCTGTTTCTCTGGAACTTCCTCTGCCTCAGCTTCCACCACTGCCCCTTGGGCTGGCATTGGGCATCCCCCAGCAGAGCCTGGCTCCAGCCTCTGGGCACTCACCCTGCACAGCTTTAGCAACAGCAATGAGGTCACCTCTCAGGCTCCTCCTCTCCAAGCTCCAGAGCCCTCAGCTCCCTCAGTTTCTCCTCATGAGGAAGATGTTCCACTGCCTTCAGCGTCTTTATGGCTCTGCACTGGACTCTTTCAAGCAGTTCCCTGAGGTCCTTCTTGAACTGAGGGGCCCAGAACTGGACACAATATTCCAAATGTGGCTTCAGCAGGGCAGAGTAGAGGGGGAGGAGAACCTCTCTCCACCTACTCACCACAGCCCTTCTAATCCACCCCAGGATGCCATTGGCCTTCTTGGCCACCAGAGCACATTGCTGGCTCATGGTCAACCTCCCATCCACCAGGACCCCCAGGTCCTTTTCCCCTTCACGGCTCTCCAGCAGCTCAGTCCCCAACCTCTCCTGCTCCATGGGGTTGTTCTTTCCCAGATGCAAGACTCTCCCCTTTGGCCCTTGTTGAATTCCATTCCATTTCTCCCTGCCCAGGTCTGGCTGAATGGCAGCACAACCCTCCTGTGTCAGCCACTCCTCCCAGTTTGGTGCCATCAGCAAACTTGCTGGCAGTGCCCTCTGTGCCCTGCTCCAGGTCACTGATGAATACATTGCAGAGCTCTGGTCCCAGCAGGTTAGATTGGCACAGCACCATCCTGTGCGTGGCTGGTGACGGCGTAGCTGTGGTGTGCCTGTGGAGGTGTTTAGTTACAGGCTCTGCTTACACAAGTGGAGGTGTTTTAATTCACACAGCCACACAAGTCTAATGAACCCGTAGGCAGTAATTGTGATGGACTTGGCTGAGTGTTTGAAGGTAAGAATGGTGAGGGGAAATAACAGAGAGGCTGTGTGAAGCCCTATTCTGTTTCCTTCCAAGCGATTTAATGGCCACACGTGGGCTCAGCCTGCACAATTAAACTCATGGTGAAATCCTTTCACGCCCTACTCAAACAGGGTTGTGTGCCTTTATTGGCTGGTTGCAAACACTACGTTCACTGGCTCACAGGATCTTAAGGGTTGGAAGGCACCTCTGGAGATCTCCAAGTCCAACCCCCCTGCCAGAGCAGGACCAGAGAATCCAGCACAGGTCACACAGGAACACATCCAGACAGGGATGGAAAGGCTCCAGAGAAGGAGACTCCACAACCTCTCTGGGCAGCCTCTTCCAGTCATCTGTCACCCTCACAGTACAGAAGTTCTTCCTCATGTTGAGGAGGAATCTCCTGTGCTGTAGTTTCCATCCATTGCCCCTTGTCCTATCACAGAGTGCAACTGAGCAGTGGCTGTCCCTGTCCCTTCCTTCCTGACCCCCAGCCCTCAGCTCTTGATAGACATTGGTCAGATCCCCTCTCAGTCTTCTCCTCTCCACACTAAACAGCCCCAGGGCTCTCAGCCTCTCCTCACCAGGCAGGGCTCCAGGCCCTTCAGCATCCTTGCAGCCCTCCCTTGGACTCTCTCCAGCAGATCCCTGTCCCTCCTGAACTGGGGAGCCCAGAACTGGATGCCATATTCCAGGTGAGGTCTGAGCAGGGCAGAGTAGAGGGGGAGGAGAAGCTCCCTGGCTCGGCTGGACACACTCCTCTCAATGCACCCCAGGATCCCCTTGGCCTTCTTGGCCCCCAGGGCACATTGCTGTCCCATGCAGGACCTGCTGTCCCCCAGCACTCCCAGGACCTTCCCCATGCGGCTGCTGTATCCTTGAGGTCCCTTCCAACCCTGACAATTCTGTGAGTAGGGTTACTTGATTGTTTCTTTTCCCTTATTTCTCTTGGGAATAATGAGTTTGGAACAAGCCCCTCACAACATGCTGTGTATCCAAACGAATCTCTCTTCCAACCCCTTCAGTCCTGTAAGCACTCATTAGTCTCCTGGCATTAAAGCAGCCACTTGGAGGGGTGTCAGTGAGACTCTTTCCTCACGGATTGTTTATCAACAACTGAAAATAGCTGAGGCAAGTTTGTTGCAAGTGCACACATAGCTACAGGGAGCTTTTGTGGGACCTTTGTTTTTGCTTTAAGCAGTTCCTTGCACACCAAATGTGCTGAGTTTTCCTTTCAGTGTTTCTTTGTTTTGCTTTCATCGGAGTTTCTTCTTCTTAGAATCTCAATCTACCCATTTCTAGTTTTGTTCCATTCCCCCCAGTCCTATCACTCCCTGACACCCTCAAAAGTCCCTCCCCAGCTTTCCTGTAGCCCCCTTCAGATACTGGAAGGCCACCAGAAGGTCTCCTCGGAGCCTTCTCCTCTCCAGACTGAACAACCCCAACTCTCTCAGTCTGTCTCCACAGCAGAGCAGCTCCAGCCCTCTGCTCATCCTCGTGGCCCTTCTCTGGGCACCTTCCAGCACCTCCAGATCTTTCATGTGATAGAAGTTGGGTGGCAGGAGGAGGATGTAGCCTAATTAAGGCAAATTGATTCTTTAATGTGTGACACTGAGCACATGGCCGGGGTTACAGGAGATTCATTCCATCTTCAGTTTCCCAGACTTTCTGGTCCCACTGGCACACCTGCTCAGGAAGGGTTGTGTCTGTATTTATAGAATCACAGAATGGTCTGGGTTGGAAGGGACCTCCAAAGCTCATTCAGTCCAACCCCCTCTGCAGTCAGCAGGGACATCCCCAACTAGACCAGGTCACCCACAGCCCTCTCCAGCCTCACCTTGAATGTCTCCAGGGATGGGGCCGCAACTACCTCCCTGGGCAACCTGTTCCAGTGTTCCACCACTCTCATAGGAAAGAACCTATTCTTAACATCCAATCTCAATCTGCTCTGTTCTACTTTGAAGCCATTGTCCCTGGTCCTGTCCCTGCAGGCCTTTGCAAACAGTCTCTCTGCAGCCTTCTTGTAGCCCCCTTCAGGTCCTGGCAGGCTGCTCTTAGGTCTCCCTGGAGCCTTCTCTTCTCCAGGCTGAACACCCCCAGCTCCCTCAGCCTGCCCTCATAGCAGAGCTGCTCCAACACCCTGAGCATTTTCATCACGCTCCTCTGTTCCCTCTCCATCAGGTCCATGTCCTTCCTGTGTTGAGGGCTCCAGACCTGCACACAGCACTGCAGGTGAGGTCTCAGCAGAGCAGAGCAAAGTGGCAGAATCACCTCTCTGGCTCTGCTGGCAATGCTGCTTTGGATGCAGCCCAGGCTGCCCTTGGCCTTCTGTGCTGCAAGCTCACCCTGCCTGCTCCTGTCCAGCTTCTCCCCCACCAGCACCCCCAAGTCCTTTTCCTCAGGGCTGCTTTCTATCCCCTCCTCCCCCAGCCTGTATTGACAGCGAGGATTGTTCCAGCCCAGGTGCAGAACCCTGCACTTGCTCTTGTTGAACCTCATGAGGTTCCCCTGGGCACCACCTCTGCAGCCTGTCCAGGTCCCTCTGGATGCCATCCTGTCCCTCTGGGGTATCAACATCACCACTCAGCTTGGTGTCTGGTGGAGCCTGCTAATGTGACACCTCCTGCCTCTGCAGAATTCAAGCACACTTCTTTGGCAGTGTCTTTTTGATGGCAGCATCTCCTCTCTTTATGCCTTTGCTACTCCTGAGTTAAGGAACACTGTTGTAATTCTGCCTTCACATCTCACACTGGGCTTTGCAGCTGTTGGTGAGAGGACTTTAAACTTCTGTGTCTCAGCTTTAATTCCTGTCTCTCACTTTCCTCATTGTTAAACTGAGATGCAGCACTCACCTCTGGGTTCTTTGGCCACAGGAGGGAACGTTATACTTTCTCTCCAGTGTGATACAGAATGGGATGAAATGGGATGTGATGTGATGGGATGGGATGAGATAGAATGGAATGGAATGGAATGGAATGGAATGGAATGGAATGGAATGGAATGGAATGGAATAGAATAGAATAGAATAGAATAGAATAGAATAGAATAGAATAGAATAGAATAGAATAGAATAGAATAGAATAGAATAGACCAGGTTGGAAGAGACCTTCGAGATCATCCAGTCCAACCTATCATCCAACGCCACCTAATCAACTAAACCATGGCATCAAGCACCCTATCAAGTCTCCTCCTAAACACCTCCAATGACAGTGACTCCACTACCTTCATAGCTAATTGAAGGAGGTTTCCATTCCTTCCACACCTCTGGTTTGGCTGCTGCCTCCCCTAGCCTGCTGGCAGCCTGACCCACACACCCTTCAGCACCTGGAAGGAGAAGAATGAGACTTGCACCGAGAAGGAGAGGCCAGGCAAAGCTCCCTGCTCCTTTCCTGCTCCTTTCCTGTTCTCCTGTACTTGCCCAACTCCTCCAAACCCAGCAGCCACACGTGTCTCTAATGCCTGAGAGTCAGGAGGGCCACTGAACTGGGATGTCTTAGTTTGCATGCCAAGTGCCACGTTTTCTAATCACCTCAGCGCAGCAGACAGGAAAGCTCCTTCCAGAGGGATTTCACCAGAGGTCACAGGGTTTCCTCTGAGTGCTTCTAAAGGAGCTTAAGATAAACTTCCAGCCTATGGCCTGGAGGATCTGTTTACTGCAGGCAGAGGCTGGAGGCCTTTGCTGAGCTCAAGCAGTGATTCTGGTGTTACAGCTCAGATTGGGGCTCAGGAAACCTTGCCTGTGCTCCCCTGATGTGCTGCAGAGCCTCTGCCTGTTTCATCTGCCTTGGCCTCCATTCATAATCTTCACAAAAGTAATCATAAAATGATGTAGATGTGGGCACAATACAGCACAGCTCTCAAAATACTTCCCATGAGAAGGAATCCAGAGATTAGCCTCAAATGTCAGAGGCAGGGAGCAAGCAAGAGCAACAACAGCTGGGGAGCAGGAGACAGGTTATGGAAGACCAAAGGCAGGTAACCTTCATAGTTTCATAGTTTCATAGTTTCATTCAGGGTTGGAAGGGACCACAATGATCATCTAGTTCCAACCCCCCTGCCATGGGCAGGGACACCCCACACTAGATCAGCCTGGCCAGAGCCTCATCCAGCCTGGTCTTAAACACCCCCAGGGATGGGGCCTCGACCACCTCCCTGGACAACACATTCCAGGGTTTCACCACTCTCATGGTGAAGAACCTCCTCCTCACCTCCAGCCTGAATCTCCCCACCTCCAGCTTCATTCCATTCCCCCTAGTCCTATCACTACCTGATATCCTGAGAAGTCCTTCCCCAGCCTTCCTGTAGGCCCCCTTCAGATACTGGAAGGCCACAATGAGGTCACCTCGGAGCCTTCTCTTCTGCAGACTGAACAGCCCCAACTCCTTCAGTCTGTCCTCATAGGAGAGGTGCTCCAGCCCTCTGATCATCCTCGTGGCCCTTCTCTGGACACGTTCCAGCACCTCCACATCCCTCTTGTAATAGGGGCTCCAGAACTGGACACAGTACTCCAGGTGGGGTCTCACCAGGGCTGAGTAGAGGGGGAGGATCACCTCCCTCGACCTGCTAGCCACACTTCTCCTGATGCAGCCCAGGATCTGATTGGCTTTGCGGGCTGCAAGTGCACACTGAGAGCTCATGTTGAGCTTTTTGTCCACCAGCACCCCCAAGTCTCTCTCCTCAGGGCTACCCTCCAGCCAGTCACTGCCCAGCCTGTATTTGTGCCTGGGATTGCCTCGACCCAGATGCAGGACCCTGCACTTGCTCTTATTGAACCTCATGAGGTTGGCTTGTGCCCACCTCCCCAGCCTGTCCAGGTCCCTCTGGATGGATCCCTTCCCTCCAGCGTGTCTGCTGCACCACACAGCTTGGTGTCATCAGCAAACTTGCTGAGGGTGCACTCAATGCCACTGTCCATGTCCCCCACAAAGATGTTGAACAAGACAGGTCCCAGGACTGATCCCTGAGGGACTCTGCTTGTCACTGGCCTCCACTGGGACATGGAGCCATTGACAGCCACTCTTTGGGTGCGGCCATCAAGCCAGTTCCTTATCCATCTAGTGGTCCACCCATCACACCCATGTGTCACCAGCCTGGAGACCAGGATGTGGTGCGGGACAGTGTCGAAGGCTTTGCTCAGGTCCAGGTAAATGACATCAGTTGCTCGCCCCTCATCTATTAATTTTGTCACCTGCTCATAGAAGGCCACCAGGTTGGTCAGGCAGGATTTGCCCTTGGCAAAGCCATGCTGACTGTTCCCAATCACCTCTTCACTATTCTTTTGAGCAAGTAGTGACTCCAGGAGGATCTGCTCCATGATCTTTCCAGGCACAGAGGTGAGACTGACTGGCCTGGAGTTCCCTGGTTCCTCCTTCTTGCCCTTTTTGAAGATGGGGGCAATGTTTCCAATACCTGAATGGCTGCAGAGGGACTTTTAACAAGAGTGTCCACCCATAGGACAAGGGGAAAGGGATTGAAACTGAAGGAGAAGAGGTTGAGATTGGATCTTAGGAAGAAGGTCTTCATTATGAGGGTGGCAAGGCTCTGGCATGGATTGTCCAGAGAGGTTGTGGCTGCCCCCTCCCTGGAGATGTTGAAGGCCAGGTTGGATGGGGCCTGGGGTAACCCAGGCTGGTTGAGAGGTGTCCCTGCCCATGGCATGAGGGTTGGATTAGATGAGCTCTAAGGTCTCTTCCAGCCTGAGCCATTCTATGATTTCATGGGGCCTCCATGTCATAAATAGGGGGTCATGGTAACAACTGGGGGTTCCTTTTCTAGAACAGCCAAACAGAAAGAGACTTGGGGGTACTGATTGACAGACACCTAAACATGAGCCAGCAGTGTGCCCAGGTGGCCAGGAAGACCAATGGCATCCTGGCCTGCATCAAAAATAGTGTGGCCAGCAGGAGCAGGGAAGTCATTGTGCCCCTGGACTCTGCACTGGTTAGGCCACACCTTGAGTCCTATGTCCAGTTCTGGGCCCCTCAATTTAAGAAGGACATCGAGACACTTGAACATGTCCAGAGAAGGGCAACAAGGCTGGGGAGAGGCCTTGAGCACAGCCCTGTGAGGAGAGGCTGAGGGAGCTGGGATTGCTTAGCCTGGAGAAGAGGAGGCTCAGGGGAGACCTTCTTGCTCTCTACAACTCCCTGAAGGGAGGCTGTAGCCAGGTGGGGGTTGGTCTCTTCTCCCAGGCAACCAGCACCAGAACAAGAGGACACAGTCTCAAGCTGCACCTGGGGAAGTTTAGGCTGGAGGTGAGGAGAAAGTTCTTCCCAGAGAGAGTTGTTGGCAGTTGGAATGTGCTGCCCAGGGAGGTGGTGGAGTCCCCATCCCTGGAGGTGTTCAAGAGGGGATTGGATGTGGCACTTGGTGCCATGGTTTAGTAGTCATGAGGTGTTGGGTGCCAGGTTGGACTTGATGATCTTTGAGGTCTCTTCCAGCCTTATTGATTCTATGATTCTATTTCCTCTGTGTCTCCATTGGGCTACCAACTCTCCAAGGCCCAATGCCCTTTCTCAGCATGTGCACTGTCTGCTGTCCTGGGTCCTGCTCTCAGCCAAAGCTTGCATGCTGTAAGGATGTGCTTAGCACCTCGGTATAAGCTAGGAGTAAGGAGGATTGGATCCTACAGGGTTGTTGGTGCTTCCTTTGATGATGAGAGCTGAGGGAGCCATGGGATGCAGAACTCAAAGGCAGCTTGCTGGGGAAAAAGATAAATAAGTCTCTCAGGCCCTGTGGTTGAGAGGAAAATCTGCTTTTACTGAGCTCAGGATCCTTAGTTCTGAGCTACCAGAAGACGACTAGAAAAGCTTGAGCAGGGTTAGCTCTGTAACCTGCAGCGCAGGGCTGTTGTGATTTAAGCTTTGCTTGACTCCTAAAGCCCAAATGGAACAGATTTAGATTGCTTCCCATCTCTCCTTTCTCTTTTTTTTCCCCTCCTGGTAGGGGAAAGCAAATTAGACAGGAGAAAAGAGAGGTAAAATCACCAAAGAAACAGTCTAGAAGCGATTTGGAAGTAAAAAGTGAAGTTCAACAAAATATCAAAGGCCTTTGAATGAAAGGAGAGTTACAAAGGGATAAGGAGAAAAGGGTAAATACAAATATATGCAAACCCAGGCCCAGCTGGCAGAGGATTCTCTGGGTGCAAATGTGCTGCCCAGGAAGGTGGTGGAGTCCCCAGGGCTGGATGTGTTTGAAGGTGGTTTGGATGTGGTGCCTGGGGCTGTGGTTTGGGGGTGATCCTTGTAGAGTAGAGTTCGGGGTTGGACTTGGTGATGCTGAGGGTCTCTTCCAACCTGAATGTTTTCTGAAGGTGTGGGGCTGTGAGTAACCACTGCAGCCTGCTCCTCAATGTCCTCTCCAGTAAGCCAAGTGCAGCTTTCAGCCCATAAAGCATTTCCTGAGCTTAGCCAAAAGCATTGTCACTTGAATGCCTTTTGATGCAGTCAGGAGGCTGTGATGCTGAGAGGGAATTATGATTTTCTTTAGAGGGATTTAGTTTCAAGAAGGTAGAACTCTCTGTTCTGCCTGTTTTGCTGCTTGGCTTTGCTGCTTATTGCTCTCTACAACTCCCTGAAGGGAGGCTGTAGCCAGGTGGGGGTTGGTCTCTTCTCCCAGGCAACCAGCACCAGAACAAGAGGACACAGTCTCAAGCTGTGCCAGGGGAGGTTTAGGCTGGATGCTAGGAAGAAGTTCTTCCCATAAAGAGAGATTGGCCATTGGGATGTGCTGCCCAGGGAGGTGGTGGAGTCACCATCACTGGAGGTGTTTAGGAGGAGACTGGATGGGGTGCTTGGTGCCATGGTTTAGTTGATTAGATGGTGTTGGGTGATAGGTTGGACTTGATGGACAGGTCTTTTCCAACCTGGTTAATTCTCCTCTCCTCTCCTCTCCTCTCCTCTCCTCTCCTCTCCTCTCCTCTCCTCTCCTCTCCTCTCCTCTCCTCTCCTCTCCTCTCCTCTCCTCTCCTCTCCTCTCCTCTCCTCTCCTCTCCTCTCCTCTCCTCTCCTCTCCTCTCCTCTCCTCTCCTCTCCTCAGATGCACCATGCAGTTCCTTTTTTTTGGGGAAGGAAATAAGGCTTTTTACTCAGGGATCACTGCTGGTCCCAGTTCTGTTCAGTATCTTTATCAACAACTGGCTGAGAGCATTGAGTGCACCCTCAGCAAGTTCCTGATGATACAGAACTGGGGGATGGCTGACACCTGCCAGGCTGTGCTGCCATCCAACCAGAGCTGGGCAGGCTGAGAGCTGGCTGCAGGCAAACCTCAGGGAGTTCAACAAGGACAAGTGCAGGGTCCTGCATCTGGGGAGGAGTAACAGCAGGCACCAGGACAGGTTAGGGAATGCCCTGCTGGAGAGCAGCTCCATGGAGAAGCTGTAAAGGAGGAGAAATCTTCTGCAGCTAGAGGTGGTCACTGTCACAGGTGCAGCTGGAATCATGGAAGCGTTTGAGTTGGAAATGACCTCTAAGATCATCAACTGTCACCATCCTCTAACAGTGCTAGGTCTAGTGCTAAATGATGGCCCTCAGCACCACATCTCTGCATCATTTAAACACCTCCAGAGAGGAGGTGCTGCTGATTTCCATAGGATTTCTAGACCCACGAGCACAGGAAGTTGTCCCAAAATGCAGGGACCTC
This sequence comes from Melanerpes formicivorus, assembly GCF_026170545.1. NCBI lineage: Eukaryota > Metazoa > Chordata > Aves > Piciformes > Picidae > Melanerpes > Melanerpes formicivorus. The sequence continues at coordinate 425,023 of NW_027142357.1, forward strand.
AACACAGCTTCTGGCTTCTCACAAAGGTACTTACAAGTTAGCATTATATTTTAATTATGTGGAAAGAAAGATCATAGAATCACAGAATGGTCTGGGTTAGAAGGGACCTCCAAAGGTCATCCAGTCCAACCCCCTCTGCAGTCAGCAGGGACATCCCCAACTAGATCAGGTTGCCCACAGCCCTCTCCAGCCTCACCTTGAATATCTCCAACCACCTCCCTGGGAAACCTCTTCCAGTGTTCCACCACCCTCATGGTGCAGAACTTCTTCCTCACATCCAATCTAAATCTGTTCTGCTCCATTTGAAGCAATTACCCGTGGTTCTGTCCCTGCAGGCCTTTGCAAACAGTCTCTCTGCAGCCTTCCTGTAGCCCCCTTCAGGTCCTGGCAGGTTGCTCTTAGGTCTCCCTGGAGCCTTCTCCTCTCCAGACTGAACACCCCCAGCTCCCTCAGCCTGTTCTGGATCAGAGCTGCTCCAACCCCCTGAGCATTCTCATGGCCTCCTCTGGACCCTCTCCATCAGGTCCTTGTCCTTCCTATGTTGAGGGCTCCAGACCTGCACACAGCACCGCAGGTGAGGTCTCAGCAGAGCAGAGCAAAGTGGCAGAATCACCTCTCACCATCTGCTGCCCACAGTTCCTTGTGAAACCACAGGATAGTGGTCTCCCACTTCTGGCAGCTTCCAGCTGTTTCAAACCCCTGTGAAAGATGGAGGGCATTTTATTAAAGTAAACAGAGCTCTCTGAACTGAGTGCTCTAAAAGGAAAACACTCCTGGCTTGACTAAATCCCTCCAGTTGAATAAGGACACACAAGTGTGGATTCTTTATGGGTATGCTGGCCTCAGCTTGACCTCAGCTGGCCATCTGGATCCCTATTTCTTAATAACAAATAGGCTGCTGACTGTGGATTTTATGACTTATGGCTTAAGCTATTAAATACAGAACATTTGGCTTCACAGGAACTCCATCAGTTTCAAATAAACAAGTGGTTGGTGCATATACGTTACAGGAGGCAGTCCTCCCACCAAGCTCTGCTCCCACATGAATGCAGGACACTTGCAACAGGGCCAGGTGCAAGGTCCTGCAGCGGGGTTGGGGCAGATCTTGAACAGAAATGGGCTCAAGCCAACCTCATGAGGTTCAACCAAGACCCAAGTGCAAGGTCCTGCAGCTGGGTCAGGGCAATCCCAAGCACTGATACAGGCTGGTCAGGGACTGGCTTGAGAGCAGCCCTGGAGAAAAGGCCTTGGGGTGCTGAGGGATGAGAAGCTCAACAGGAGCCAGCAGTGAGCACTTGCAGCCCAGAAAGCCAAGCAGAGCCTGGGCTGCAGCAAGAGAAGTGTGGCCAGCAGGGCCAGGGAGGGGATTCTCCCCCTCTGCTCCACTCTGCTGAGACCCCACCTGGAGCACTGTGTCCAGTTCTGGAGCCTCTGTTCCAGGAAGGATCTGGAGGTGCTGGAAGGTGTCCAGAGAAGGGCCATGAGGATGAGCAGAGGGCTGGAGCTGCTCTGCTGTGGAGACAGACTGAGAGAGTTGGGGTTGTTCAGTCTGGAGAAGAGAAGGCTCTGAGGAGACCTTCTTGTGGCCTTCCAGTACCTGCAGGGGGCTACAGGAAAGCTGGGGAGGGACTTTTTAGAGTGTGAGGGAGTGATAGGACTGGGGGAAATGGAGCAAAACTAGAAATGGGTAGAGTGAGATTGGATGTTAGGAAGAAGTTCTTCCCCATGAGGGTGGTGAGAGACTGGCAGAGGTTGCCCAGGGAGGTGGTGGAAGCCTCATCCCTGGAGGTTTTTGCAGCCAGGCTGGATGTGGCTGTGAGCAAGCTGCTGTAGTGTGAGGTGTCCCTGGCCATGTCAGGGGGGTTGGAACTGGATGATCCTTGAGGTCCCTTCCAACCCTGACAATTCTGTGATTCTGTGCTCTGCTTCTGCATATGCAGGTGCTGGAGAGTCCTGTTTCACACTGGAAAATTCTCTTCCTGGCAGGTGCTCATATCTCACTCTCTCTGGCATGGAGCATGGCTCATTTACTTAAGTCAACAGCAGGTTACTGTTTTTTCCACAAAGCAGGAACCAGATGCATGCTAAGGGGAATTTTATGCCAGGTGTGGCTGCTTCAACAGTGCCTGGCCTAGGAGAGAGAGCTCATTTCTGTCAGAACTGGCACCGGGCAGGCAGAGAATGAAGGGCTACTGTATTTCAGGTTTGGGAATGGATCTTGTCTGAGAGAGAAGGAGCTGAATTTTGTTCTAGGATTGTGACAATCCTACATGTAATCCTTTCTCACCTTCCATGACACAGCATCACGGTACATTAGAGGTTGGAAAGGAGCTCCAGAGGTCACCCAGTCCAACCCCCCCTGCCAGAGCAGGGTCACTCAGGGTAGTCTGCACAGGAATGCATCCAGCTGGGCTTTGAATGTGTCCAGAGAAGGAGACTCCACCACACCTAGCTTCCTGGGGTGTGCAGTCCCAAGTGGTTGTCTGGCTCTTCGTGCCCTGTTTCTCCTAGAGCAGAACAGATTGAGATTGGATGTTAGGAAGAGGATCTGCACCATGAGGGTGGTGGAACACTGGAAGAGGTTGCCCAGGGAGGTGGTTGAGGCCCCATCCCTGGAGATATTAAAAGTGAGGCTGGAGAAGGCTGTGGGCAATCTGATCTGGTTGGGGATGCCCCTGATGAATGCAGAAGGGGTTGGATTGGATGAGCTTTGGAGGAGGTCCCTTCCAACCCAGACTATTCTGTGATTCTACTATTTTGTGATTTGATGATTCTGTGATTCTAGGATTCTACTGCTCCTCCTTCTTGCCTGACACACAAAGCCCTGTGGGGGATAGTGGAGGAGCAGCAAGGGACACCATGTCATGGGCCTCTGGAGAACTCAGGCATGCTAGGTGGACTTCCTGACCCAGTGAGTGTGAGCTGAGGTTTATGAGGAGTCACAAAGTCAAACACGCAATGCACCTGCAGCCATCTTCCCCAGCACTCTGCCTGTCAGGCAGGGCACCTCCTGCAGCAGACCTGAGCAGTTGGTGTGGGACAACTGTGTCTTAACCATGAGAGCTGTCTTGACTAGACTGCATCTGTCCAGAGCAGGGTGATTCCATCCTCAAGGGCTGCTATCATACCCTGTCCTCTCCTAAGCCACCACTCTCTGTGCCTTCTTGCTGCAGGCCTGGATGATAGAATAGAGTAGAGTAGAGTAGAGTAGAGTAGAGTAGAGTAGAGTAGAATAGAATAGAATAGAATAGAATAGAATAGAATAGAATAGAATAGAATAGAATAGAATAGACCAGGTTGGAAAAGAACTTTGAGATCATTGAGTCCAACCTATCATCCAACACCATCTAATCAACTAAACCATGGCACCAAGCACCCCATCCAGTCTCTTCCTAAACACCTCCAGTGATGGTGACTCCACCACCTCCATGGGCAGCACATCCCAAAGGCCAGTCTCTCTTTCTGGGAAGAACTTCTTCCTAACATCCAGCCTAAACCTCCCCTGGCACAGCCTGAGACTGTGTCCTCTTGTTCTGGTGCTGGTTGCCTGGGAGAAGAGACCAACCTCTGCCTGGCTACAACCTCCCTTCAGGGAGTTGTAGAGAGCAAGAAGGTCTCCCCTGAGCCTCCTCTTCTCCAGGCTAAGCAACCCCAGCTCCCTCAGCCTCTCCTCACAGGGCTGTGCTCCAGACCCCTCCCCAGCCTCATTGCCCTTCTCTGGACACCTTCCAGCAAGTCAGCATCTTTCCTAAACTGAGGGGCCCAGAACTGGACACAGGACTCAAGGTGTGGCCTAACCAGTGCTGAGTAAAAGGGGAGAATGACCTCCCTGCTCCTGCTGGCCACACTGTTCCTGATGCAGGCCAGGATGCCATTGGCCTTCTTGGCCCCCTGGGCACACTGCTGGCTCATGTTCAGCTGCTGTCCACCAGCACTGCCAGGTCCTCCTCTGCCTGGCTGCACTCCACTCTGACCCCAGCCTGTAGCACTGCCTGGGGTTGTTGTGGCCAAAGTGCAGCTCCCGACACTCAGACTCGTTGAATGCCATCCTGTTGGACTCTGCCCATCTGTCCAGCCTGTCAAGGTCCCTCTGCAGAGCTCTCCTACCCTCTAACAGATCAACTCCTGTTCTCAACTTGGTGTCATCTGCAAATTCACTGATGATGCATCAGTCTCTTGGTCTCTGGTTCCTCTGGTGAGCTCTGCCCTGAAGTCCAGCCTGTAGATGTCATTTTGTGGAGGGATCTGGCACCTCAGAGACTTCCCCACAGCCTCTGAAGCTGCATGAGGGAGTTTTTTTCCTTGGTTGTCCTGTTTAGCAGCTCCCTCCATGGCGTGGCATGACCTGATTAGACTCATAGCAGTATGTAGATGCTGCCTGGCTGGGATGTGCAGGAGGTGGCAGCAGGGATTTCAGGCAGAACTCAAGGAAGCGATGGCAGGGGGGTGCCTGGAAAACCCTCAGCAGAGCAAGCAAAAAGCTTCCAGTTGCCAAGTGCTGGAAGACTTTGCTTAATTCCACTTCACCCTGTGACACTGATTCCAGGCTTGCTAATGGCCCTAAGCAGTTTAGAGGTGGTTTAAAAGATAAAAGGTTTAAAGCCTCTGAGGACTTTGCCATGCAGGGTTGGCCTGTGCATGGGGACCTGCCTGTCAACAGCACCACGAGCAAAGAGATGAGGTCCTCTCCACATCAGCACCAGCATAAAGCTTCCATAGAGTCACAGTATCACAGAATCACCAAGGTTGGAAGAGACCTCAAAGATCATCGAGTCCAACCTGTCACCACAGACCTCATGACTAGACCATGGCACCAAGTGCCACATCCAATCCCCTCTTGAACACCTCCAGGGATGGTGACTCCACCACCTCCCTGGGCAGCACATTCCCATGGCTAACAACTCTCTCTGGGAAGAACTTTCTCCTCACCTCCAGCCTAAACCTCCCCTGGCACAGCCTGAGACTGTGTCCTCTTGTTCTGGTGCTGGTTGCCTGGGAGAAGAGACCAACCCCTTCCTGGCTACAACTTCCCTTCAGGTAGTTGTAGAGAGCAAGAAGGTCTCCCTTGAGCTTCCTCTTCTCCAGGCTAAACAACCCCAGCTCCCTCAGCCTCTCCTCACAGGGCTGTGCTCAAGGCCTCTCCCCAGCCTCATTTCCCTTCTCTGGACACCTTCAAGTGTCTCAATGTCCTTCTTAAACTGAGTGGCTCAGAACTGGACACAGGACTCAAGGTGTGGCCTAACCAGTGCAGAGTACAGGGGCACAATGACTTCCCTGCTCCTGCTGGCCACACTCTTCCTAATGCAGGCCAGGATGCCATTGGCCTTCTTGGTCACCTGGGCACACTGCTGGCTCATGTTTAGGCCATGATGCACTCTGGGCTGTGGGCAGTGCTGCCACAGTGCTGCCAGGCTGGGGTGCTGCCAGGTGGAGGTCTTCAGGCAATGTCCTCATGGCATTTGAGTTTCTCTCAGGCATCACCCTATGGGCTGACCTGCTGGAGAGCAGCCATGGGGAGAAGGATCTGGGAGTGCTGGTGGACAACAAGTTCTGCATGGGACAGCAATGTGCCCTGGTGGCCAAGAAGGCCAAGGGGATCCTGGGGTGCATTGAGAGGAGTGTGTCCAGCAGAGCCAGGGAGGTTCTCCTCCCCCTCTACTCTGCCCTGCTGAGACCTCACCTGGAATATTGCATCCAGTTCTGGGCTCCCCAGTTCAGGAGGGACAGGGATCTGCTGGAGAGAGTCCAAGGAAGGTCTGTAAGGATAATGAAGGGCCTGGAACCCTGCCTGGTGAGGAGAGGCTGAGAGCCCTGGAGCTGTTTAGTGTGGAGAGCAGAAGACTGAGAGGGAATCTGATCAATGTCTATCAATATCTGAGGACTGGGTGTCAGGAAGGAGAGGACAGGGACAGGCTCTGCTCCGTTGCAACCTGTGACAGGACAAGGGGCAATGGATGGAAACTGCAGCACAGGAGGTTCCACCTCAACATGAAGAAGAATTTCTTCACTGTGAGGCTCCCAGAACACTGGAGCAGGCTGCCCAGAGAGGTTGTGGAGTCTCCTTCTCTGGAGCCTTTCCATCCCTGTCTGGATGTGTTCCTGTGTGACCTGTGCTGGATTCTATGGTCCTGCTCTGGCAGGGGGCTTGGACTCGATGATCTCCAGAGGTCCCTACCAAATTCACAACATCCTCTGATCCTGTGATCATCTCTGGTGGCACATCTGCCACAAACCTGGAGCCATGCTTTCAAGGATGTGATTTAGCCAATGTCTTCTGTGCCCCTTCTTCCTGCAGTCTGATGCTTTGGGGTTTATTAGCTTGAATATATCCATCTTAGTGTAAAGCAGCAGCTTAAACTCAGTTACCATGGGTACCACACGATCTGCACAGCCTGCTCTCCTCCAAGTTAACTTTGGAGCATTTAAAATTAGAGATAACATCCAGAAAGCTGTGGACAAGCCCTAGGGTTCTGTGGGTTCCCATGCAGCCTCCTCTGGAGCAGCCCTGATGCCTGAACCGTTGCTCTGATGGAATCATGTAACACAGCATCACAGTTTCACAGGACATTAGAGGTTGGAAGGGACCTCCAGAGATCACACAGTCCAAACCCCCTTCCAGAACAGCATCACCCAGGGGAATCTGCACAGGAATGCATCCAGGTGGGTTTTGAAAGGCTCCAGAGAGGAAGACTCCACAACCTCTCTGAGCAGCCTGCTCCAGGGCTCTGTCACCCTCACTGGAAAGAAGTAGTTTGTGCTAACAGCCATGCTGTGAATGTTTGGTGCTTGGTTACTCCAGGATTATGGAGTTACACACCATGGTACCTCAGGGGGACTCTGGGGATATGTGTCTACCTTATCATTGCAGGCAGGAGCTGAAAGCCTTTGATTGTCACAGAATCACAGAACCATTCAGGTTGGAAAAGCCCCTCAGGATCACCAAGTCCAACCCAGAACCCTACTCTACAAGGATCACCCCTAAACCACAGCCCCAAGCACCACATCCAAACCACCTTCAAACACATCCAGCCTTGGGGACTCCACCACCTCCCTGGGCAGCACATTCCAAGCCCTGACCACTCTTGATGGGGAAAAATTCTTCCTCCTGTCCACTCTGAACCTGCCCTGTTGCAGCTTGAGGCTCTTCCCTCTTGTTCTATGGCTAATCACCTATGAGAAGAGACCAGCACCAAGCTCTCCACAACCTCCTTTCAGGGAGCTGTAGAGAGCCAGGAGGTCTCCCCTCAGCCTCCTCTGCTTCACACTAACCATCCCCAGCTCCTTCAGTTGCTCTTCATCAGATTTCTTCTCCAGGCCCTTCCCAGCTTCCTTGCCCTCCTCTGCACTGGCTCCAGCACCTCCACATCTCTCTTGTCTTGAGGTGCCCAAAACTGGACACAACACTCCAGGTGTGGCCTCCCCAGAGCTGAGTGCCAGGGGACAATCCCCTCCCTGCTGCTGCTGGACACAACATTGCTGATCCCAGCCAGGATGCCTTTGGCTTTCTTGGCCAGCTGGGCACACTGCTGGCTCCTCTTCAGCTGCTTGTCCATCAGCACCCCCAGGTCCCTTTCTGCCAGCAGCTTTCCAGCCACACTGCCCCAAGCCTGGAACATTGCTTGGGGTTGTTTTCCCCCTGCCTCAGGCAGTAACCCACTCTGCTGCCCACAGGAGGTCTCTCACTCTGCAAAGCTGTGAAATGGAATTTTGTTGCTTTCTCATCAGAATCACCTTCTGAAGCTGACAGCCTTGAACTGTTATAATGTCACACTGACATGAGAAGCAAAACCCAGCTCCATTGAAAAGGAAAGTAACTGGCATCTGTTTCTCGTGTCTTGCATTGCATTTCCATCACACCTCTGAAGAACCAAGCTGACTCTTGGAGCTAGGTTGTGATGAGGACATTTTCTGTCTGCCTGGCATATATAGCACAGGAAAATCTGCAAGGTGAGCAGAGCTGCTGAGTTAGAGAAAGATCCTGGGCAGCAAATCTTCAGCTGCTCTAACTCCATGCTTAGCAGTGCTGCAAGTTGCTCTACCCAGCCGTCAATCTTCTTGTGATGCTTTGTCCCCACACTTTGTCCCAGCTGCTTCCCTCCACTCTTCCCTCCCCTTTTAACTCCCTGCAGATTACTCTCCTGTACCACTGGTTGGCACCAGCTTGGCTGTCAAGGCTTTTGTACGGAGCTAGAAGACAATGGTTATTGATCTCTGTGGATGGTGTCTGTCACTCATGGCTGAGACAGAAAGCCCTCTGCACTTGGTGCCATCATGAGGTCTGTGGTGACAGGTTGGACTTGATGATCTTTGAGGTCTCTTCCAACCTTGGTGATTCTGTGACTCAGTCTGGCCACAGCCTGCAAGAGCTGTGCCTGGGAGCAGTCTCATTTCACCACGCTTGCAGTTTTGCATCCTTGAGCTTACAGCTTGTTTCAGACACTGCTGTTAGAGAAGAGGAGGCTCAGGGGAGACCTTCTTGCTCTCCACACCTACCTGAAGGGAGGTTGTAGCCAGGTGGGTGTTGGTCTCTTCTCCCCTGCTCTCCCTGCATCTCCCCATTCAGTTGCAGCATCACAGAAGGCTATCAGATTAGCCAAGCAGGATTTCCCCATGGTAAATCCATGCTGACTACTCCTGGTAACCTTCTTGACTTCTTAGGGGCTGCTTCCCTGAGGAGGAGGCTCAGGGGAGACCTTATTGCTCTCTACAATGCTGAGAGCCCTGGGGCTGTTTAGTGTGGAGAGGAGAAGACTGAGAGGGGATTCAGTAAATGTTTGTAGATGTCTGAGGGCTAGGGGTCAAGAGGGAAGGGACAGCCTCTGCTCACTTGTTCCCTGTGATAGGATAAGGGTCAATGGATGTAAGCTGCAGCACAGGAGCTTAACACCTCAACACAAGAGGAAACTTCACTGTGAGGCTCCCAGAGCACTGGAACAGGCTGCCCAGAGAGGTTGTGGAGTCTCCTTCTCTGGAGACATTCAAGTTCCATCTGGATGTGTTCCTCTGTGACCTGTGCTGGATTCTATGGTCCTGCTCTGGCAGGGGGGTTGGACTTGATGATATCCAGAGGTCCTTTCCAACCCCTGACATCCTCTGATCCTGTGATCCTGTGCGTGAAAATAAAACAAAGCAAAGCAAAGCAAAGCAAAGCAAAGCAAAGCAAAGCAAAGCAAAGCAAAGCAAAACAAAACAAAACAAAACAAAACAAAACAAAACAAAACAAACCCAGAGGCCAGCAATTCATTTCCAGAAGTCTCTTAAGCTATCATAAGAATTGATAGGAACTCCTTAGACAATCAGTCATAGCTATAAAATAGCAGGTGGCACGTCTTCCAAGCAGCATGCCTTGACAATCCATTCTGCCAAGAGCAGCCCCCAGCCCTATCTTCACCAAGCAGCTCCAAAGGAAGTTGAGTTGTGGTTAAGAGCAGTGGTGTGTGAATGACAGGCCTGTGGCAGCAAAGGGGGCAAAATGCCTTCCATGCCTCAGCAGTAGTTGTCATCAGAACAGTTTCTTCCCCCGCTAGTTATAGAATCAGATGAACCCTTTGTAGAGCCCAGACACCAGACTTCCCTTCATGTGCAGCAACTGCCTCTGTCTCTGAGGTTCCTGAAGCAGAACCCCCTGGGCTCCTGGCTGGGCTGCTGGATGCAAGCTGTGAAAATATTGCTGTCAGAAAATACTGCTGTGCTCATTTTCTCCTCTGCTTTCATTGCCCTTCTCCCGTTCCTCTCTTTATTCCTTACATACTGGCAGCCAAGTAACTTCTGTGCCAAGAGGCTGAGGAAACTCTTCTCTCCCAAGCCAGCTGTGCTGACACTGCTAGCCTTGATTCCCAGGAATGATTGAGCAGTGTCTCCAGAGACTGAGAGGGGATTTGATAAATGTTTAGAAATAGCTGAGAGCTGGGGGTCAAGAGGAAGGGGACAGGCTCTGCTCAGTTGCACCCTGGCATAGAACAAGGGGCAATGGATGGAAAGTACAGCACAGGAGGCTCTATCTCAACACGAGGAGGAACTTCTTTACTGTGAGGGTCCCAGAGCACTGGAAGAGAAGACTGAGAGGGGACCCAACTCTCTCAGTCTGTCTCCAGAGCAGAGCAGCTCCAGCCCTCTGCTCATCCTCATGGCCCTTCTCTGAACACCTTCCAGCACCTCCAGAGCCTTCCTGGAATAGAGGCTCCAGAACTGGACACAGTGCTCCAGGTGGGGTCTCAGCAGAGTGGAGCAGAGGGGGAGAATCCCCTCCCTGGCCCTGCTGGCCACACTTCTCTTGCTGCAGCCCAGGCTCTGCTTGGCTTTCTGGGCTGCAAGTGCTCACTGCTGGCTCCTGTTGAGCTTCTCCTCCCCCAGCACCCCCAAGGCCTTTTCTTCAAGGCTGCTCTCAAGCCAGTCCCTGCCCAGCCTGTATCAATGCCTGGGATTGCCCCGACCCAGCTGCAGGACCTTGCACTTGGTCTTGTTGAACTCATGAGGTTGCCTTCTTTCCCTGCAGTGCTTTGAAGGCATTAACTGCCCACATCAACAGCAGCTGAAATTCAGCTGTATTTGAACTTTCATTCCCTAGCAGACTTGGAACTGCATGATAAATGTGTAGTGCATTCTGCCCTGCAGATATCAGGTTATTTTTCTTTGCATCCTGTTGAAAAATGTCTGTTGTCTCATTTTAAGCCTCTGCTGCCCAGGGCAATGCATTGGGGAGGGGGGGGATATGGAGGGTGTAAAGTAGAGAGAAGAATGAGAGTGCAGTGTAGAAGAAAAAAGCTCTGAGATCAGTGTGGAAAGTCTCGGTGTTGATGCACAGAATCCTTTTGCAGCCCCAGTGTTTGCAGGCTGACCTTGTCTTAAGCACTGCTGGGCAAAACACTGAATACTTCAAAGCAAATTGAGGCAGTTTAGGTTTTTCTCATTGCTCTCATGCTGCTCTGGGGGAAGATGTAGCAAAAGATGAGCTCCCAGACTAAAGAGTTTATAGTCTTAAATGAGCCATTCTGCAGGCAGCTTGGTGAAGCTAATAGATCTCTGCAATGCAGTGAGGGCCTTGGGTGGGTGGGATGGGCAGAACCCTTGGGATACCAGCACAGGGAGAAGAGAAGAGCTTAGGAACAGCCCCTGGTCCATGTTATTTTCATCACAGGTGTGGTGTTGGACAGGTGTTGGCAAACACCACCCAAAAGGAAAGAAAGGGGAAATGCTTCTGTAACAGATAGATTTCCCTTCCCTTCCCTTCCCTTCCCTTCCCTTCCCTTCCCTTCCCTTCCCTTCCCTTCCCTTCCCTTCCCTTCCCTTCCCTTCCCTTCCCTTCCCTTCCCTTCCCTTCCCTTCCCTTCCCTTCCCTTCCCCTTCCCCTTCCCCTTCCCCGTCCCCTTCCCCTTCCCTTCCACTGGGGGGAATGGAGCAAAACTCAAAGTGAGTAGATTCAGATTGGATGTCAGGAAGAAGTTCTTCACTATTATAACAGAAACATTCAGGTTGGAAAAGACCCTCAGGATCACCAAGTCCAACCGAGAACCCTAGTCTACAAGGTAAGGGTGCTGAGATACTGGAATAAATTGCCCAGGGAGGTGGTGGAAGCCTCACCCCTGGAGGTTTTTCAGGCCAGGCTGGATGTGGCTGTGAGCAAGCTGCTGTAGTGTGAGGTGTCCCTGGCCATGGCAGGGGGGTTGGAACTGGATGATCCTTGAGGTCCCTGGCAATTCTGTGATGCTGTGATAATACTTTAGGGTAAAAATGCCATCTGGCCATCTGGCATTGGTGTTGCCTGTGTGCCCATCCTTCTGTGAAGGTGCCTGTGGAATGCCTCTGTCTTCTGCTTCTGCCTTTGCCTCTTCCAAGAGGTTGCTTGCACCGGTGGCACATCAGAGGGCTGTTGGGACAGCGAGTGCTGGGCACTCAGCTGTCAAGAGCATCGATCTTTCTGCTGAGCCAGAGCCAATTGAATTAGCTGGGTATTTTCCATTCCTCCTCATCCTGAGAGTGGGCAGCATTGATGCTGCCTGGAGCCTCACTTAATAGAACTAATTATTGCGTGTAAGGGAATGGTGCAGCTCTGCTGCCAGCCTCTGCAGTAAGGGGGAGCAGTCACTTGCTATTGAGCTGCTATCACAACCCTCTGAAACCTAACGGCGTGAGATTGAACACATCCAAGTGCCAAGTTCTGCACATTGGCCACAGCAACCCCAGGCAGTGCTACAGGCTGGGGTCAGAGTGGCTGGAGAGCAGCCAGGCAGAGAGGGACCTGGCAGTGCTGGTTGATGATAGGCTGAACATGAGCCTGCAGTGTGCCCAGGCAGCCAGGAGGGCCAATGGCATCCTGGTCTGCATCAGGAACAGTGTGGCCAGCAGGAGCAGGGAGGTCATTCTGTCCCTGCACACTGCACTGGTTAGGTCACACCTTGAGTCCTGTGTCCAGTTCTGGGCCCCTCAGTTTAGGAAGGAGATTGACTTGCTGGAATGTGTCCAGAGAAGGGCAACAAAGTTGCTGAGGGGTTTGGAATACAGCCCTATAAGGAGAGGCTGAGGGAGCTGGGGTTGCTTAGCCTGGAGAAGAGGAGGCTCAGGGGAGACCTTCTTGCTCTCTACAGCTACCTGAAGGGAGGTCGTAGACAGGCAGAGGTTGGTCTCTTCTCCCAGGCAGCCAGCACCAGAACAAGAGGACACAGTCTCAGGCTGCACCAGGGGAGGTTCAGGCTGGAGGTTAGGAGAAAGTTCTACACAGAGAGAATGATTGCCCATTGGAATGGGCTACCTGGGGAGGTGGTGGAGTCACCATCATTGGAGGTGTTCAGGAGGAGACTGGATGGGGTGCTTGGTGCCATGGATTAGTTGATTAGGTGGTGTTGGATGATAGGTTGGACTTGATGATCTTGAAGGTCTCTTCCAACCTGGTTTATTCTGTTCTATTCTGCTGACTGCAGAGGGACTTGGGCTGGATGAGCTTCGGAGGTCACTTCCAACCCAGACCATTCTCTGATTCTGTGATTCTCTGATTCTGTGACTCTGATTCTCTGACTCTCTGACTCTGTGATTCTCTGATTCTATGACTCTAAGATTGTGATTCTGTGATTCTGATTCTCTGATCCTATGACTCTGTGATTCTGGTTCTATGATTCTCTGATTCTCTGATTCTGATTCTCTGTCTCTGACTCTCTGACTCTCTGATTCTATGACTCTATGATTCTGTGATTCTGATTCTATGATTCTCTGCTTCTGGTGTTGAGTTCATGCTGCATTCACTGCTCAGAGACTAACCTGAGTGTGTATTCCTCTGTTTCTTTACAGGAACTGAGAGCTGCCCTTAAGTTTAACAGCCAGACACAGCATCCTATCATCTGCTTAAACAGGTATGACCTTTCTACTTGCTAGCATAGTTTCATGAGGAGGCTGCTTCCACAAACCAAGGAGGCTTGAGAAGAGAACAACACTAGAACTCTGGATAGTGTCTGGTTCACTTCATATTGCTGGGGTTGGTTCCCCATTTTGTTAATCCCCTTGGGTTTTATTTTGAAAGCCTAATGTTGTCTGAGCCACCATGCACACTGCCAGTGCAGCACTCGTTTGGCTTAGCAAGAACCTCCTCACAGCTCTGGGTGGGAAGGTCCTAAGATGATGGTGCTGTAAAGACACAGCAGCTGAGAGGGGTGAGGGTGTTGCTGCCTGCTGCTGTGGTTTGGCTGCAGCCAGTCACCAGAGCTGGACCACCACTAAACCGTGGCCCTCAGCAGCACCCAAAGGAGCAGCCAGAAAGTATCAAGATGACATTCAACAAGTCCAAGTGCCAGGTGCTGCACTCTGGCCACAGCAACCCCATGCAGAGCTACAGGCTGGGGTCAGAGTGGCTGGAGAGCAGCCAGGCAGAGAGGGAGCTGGGGGTGCTGATTGACAGCTGCCTAAACATGAGCCAGCAGTGTGCCCAGGTGGCCAAGAAGGCCAATGGCATCCTGGCCTGCATTAGGAATAGCGTGGCCAGCAGGAGCAGGGAAGTCATTGTGCCCCTGGACTCTGCACTGGTTAGGCCACACCTGGAGTCCTGTGTCCAGTTCTGGGCCCCTCAGTTTAGGAAGGACATCGAGACACTTGAAGGTGTCCAGAGAAGGGCAACAAGGCTGGGGAGAGGCCTTGAGCACAGCCCTGTGAGGAGAGGCTGAGGGAGCTGGGGTTGCTTAGCCTGGAGAAGAGGAGGCTCAGGGGAGACCTTCTTGCTGTCTCCAACTCCCTGACTGGATGAGCTCTGGAGGTCCCTTCCAGCCCCTAACACTCTGTGATTCTGGGTTTGGTTTTGTTGTTGTTGTTGCACTGAGTGCCAGCCCCTCCTTTTGGAAAGCCTGGGACAAGCAGCCCAGCAGCTTGGGCAGGAGCATTCACCTTCTGGATGGAGAGCTGTGGGAGGACAGAAGCTGCCCCAGCATTTTCTCACGTCAGGGGGAGGGAGCGCAGGCAGCGACCCAGCAGGGCTGCAGGCTGGCTCCCAGCCAGTGTCTGCCAGGGTGAAGGGCAGCAGAAGGCTGCTTTACAGTGATCCTTCATGCTTCAGGAATTTTTCCCATGGCCCCAGAGTACCCTTGCAGCAGCATGCAAGTAGTAAATGAAGGATTAAATTAGACTTAAAGTCTAGACTTAAAGTGATGGGCAGTGTTATTGCATCCACCATTGCCTTGTGGAGAATATTCCACTGATGATGAAGTTAACACTCAGGACAACAACAGTGTCAGTCTCAAACTGTCTCTGCAGGTCCCTTCTTTAACTGACAGCCCTGAACTACTGCTCTTGAAATAAAAGAGTATAGCTGGGGAGTGCCCCCTGGCTTCTTAGAGTCACAGAATTGTCCGGGTTGGAAGGGACCTCAAGGATCAGCCAGTTCCAACCCCCCTGCCATGGCCACGGACACCTCACACTACAGCAGCTTGCTCACAGCCACAGCCAGCCTGGCTGCAAAAACCTCCAGGCATGAGGCTTCCACCCTCCCTGGGCAACTTGTTCCAGTGTCTCACCACCCTCATCGGGAAGATTTTTTTCCTGACATCCAAGCTGAATCTACCCATTTCTAGTTTTGCTCCATCCCCCCAGTCCTATCACTCCCTGACACCCTCAAAAGTCTCTCCCCAGCTTTCCTGTAGCCCCCTTCAGATACTGAAAGGCCACAAGAAGGTCTCCTTTCCAGCCCCTAACATTCTCTGATTCTGTGATGCAAACCTCCTTCATCCTCTTAGAAATAGTCCTGTGCCAACTGGTAGGCTGCTCAGCAATCTCACCTGCAGGGAGCCTCTCACTTTGAGCTGAAACTCAACAATAGCCACAGTGTCCTTGTCCCAAACTAGCCTTTGGGCTTTCCTCCTTTGTGTTAGAATGGAATGGAATGGAATGGAATGGAATGGAATGGAATGGAATGGAATGGAATAGAATAGAATAGAATAGAATAGAATAGAATAGAATAGAATAGAATAGAATAGAATAGAATAGAATAGAATAGAATTAACCAGGTTAGAAAAGACCTCAGAGATCATCCAGTCCATCTTGTCACCCAACACCATCTAATCAACTACACTGTGGCACCAAGCACCCATCCAGTCTCTTAGGAATGCCCTGTGGGATCACAGACTCACAGACTGTTTATCCCTTGTCATCAATCTGCCTTTTTCCTCTTTTGAAATGAGGGCTGTCATGGATTTTATAATCAAGATATCTCTGACCTCCTGTCATCTGATTATCCTGAGAGCCATTGCTTGAATCACAGAGTGTTAGGGGCTGGAAGGGACCTCCATAGCTCATCGAGTCCAACCTCCCTGCCAGAGCAGGGTCACCTAGAGCAGGTCACACAGGAACACATCCAGGTGGGGTTTCAAGATCTCTAGAGAGGGAGACTCCACAACCCCCCTGGGCAGCCTGCTCCAGGCCTCTGTCACCCTCACAGGGAAGAAATTCTTCCTCCTGTTTCCATGGAACTTCCTCTGCCTCAGCTTCCACCACTGCCCCTTGTGCTGGCATTGGGCATCCCCCAGCAGAGCCTGGCTCCAGCCTCTGGGCACTCACCCTGCACAGCTTTAGCAACAGCAATGAGGTCACCTCTCAGGCTCCTTCTCCCAAAGCTCCAGAGCCCTCAGCTCCCTCAGGCTCTCCTCAGGAGGAAGATGTTCCACTGCCTTCAGCATCCTTGTTGCTCTGCACCATCTTTTGCTTCAAAACACCTGTTCTGTACACAGCCCACAGAGGCAGAACACTGTGTGGTGTTTATCAGCTATCAAAGGTAGCATTTGCTTCATTTTGAAAGGATTCAGGTGTGGTTGTTGATGGTGTTAGTAATAATCCTACCTGTCAGGCTGAGTCACCAGTAGATGCTAAAAACTTTTTTACAGCCAAGTTGTTCAGGCAGGAATTGGCAGGCAGAGGTTGCAGGAGGTTTTGGTAATCATCTCCTCAACTTCTTGGATGCAAGAAGTGGCCAAGAAGGCGAATGGCAACCTGGTCTGGATCAGAAATAGTGTGGCCAGCAGGAGCAGGGAGGTCATTCTGCCCTGTGCTCAGCACTGGTTAGGCCACACCTTGAGTCCTGTGTCCAGTTCTGGGCCCCTCAGTTTAGGAAGGATGTTGAGATGCTGGAAGGTGTCCAGAGAAGGGCAACAAAGCTGGGGAGGGGTCTGGAGCACAGCCCTGTGAGGAGAGGCTGAGGGAGCTGGGATTGCTTAGCCTGGAGAAGAGGAGGCTCAGGGGAGACCTTCTTGCTCTCTACAACTCCCTGAAGGGAGGTTGTAGCCAGGCAGAGGTTGGTCTCTTCTCCCAGGCAACCAGCACCAGAACAAGAGGACACAGTCTCAAGCTGTGCCAGGGGAGGTTTAGGCTGGATGTTAGGAAGAAGTTTTTCCCAGAAAGAGAGATTGGCCATTGGGATGTGCTGCCCAGGGAGGTGGTGGAGTCACCATCCCTGGAGGTGTTTAGGAAGGGACTGGATGGGGTGCTTGGTGCCATGGTTTAGTTGATTAGATGGTGTTGGGTGATAGGTTGGACTCGATGATCTCAAAAGTCTTTTCCAGCCTGGTTAATTCTATTCCATTCCATTCCATTCCATTCCATTCCATTTTATTCTTATTCTTATTCTTATTCTTATTCTTATTCTTATTCTTATTCTTATTCTTATTCTTATTCTTATTCTTATTCTTATTCTTATTCTTATTCTTATTCTTATTCTTATTCTTATTCTATTCTATGCTAAAGAGGTAGGCCAGAGGGGAAAGGAAGAGTGTCCCAGCACTGGGCTTGCAATGCTCAGCCATTTAGTGTCCTGCACTGCAAAGCCATTTACAGGGATCAGGTGGGAATGGGATCACTTTTTCCATGAGTGCTTCACAGGCAGTGCCAACTTCCAGCCCCTCCTCTGTCCTCTGTGCTCAGTCATCCTTCCTTTGCCCTCTTTAGTGATGAGTAAAGGAGCTTCATTTTGAGGAAGAGATTGGTCAGTAAGGGAAAACAAACCCTTCTGTGTAGTGCAGATTGTGCTGGGTGCATTGGTTCGGATCAGCACCCACCCCAATACTGAGTTTTTCCATTGCTGTGCACTACTGCAGTTATTTTGTAGAGGGGCAAAATTAAGCAAGGAAAAGGTGAGTTGAGGAAGTGATTTGTGATTTTTGTCAAGACCTGCTGCAGCTGAGAAGTGTGTTTGCTTTTGGAGCTCCAACCAGCTGCTGCAGTGCTCCAGGCTTGGGGCAGTGTGGCTGGAAAGCTGCCTGGCACAAAGGGACCTGGGGGTGCTCATGGACAAGCAGCTGAAGAGGAGCCAGCAGTGTGCCCAGCTGGCCAAGAGAGCCAAAGGCATCCTGGCTGGGATCAGCAATGCTGTGTCCAGCAGCAGCAGGGAGGAGACTATCCCCTGGCACTCAGCTCTGGGGAGGCCACACCTCCAGTGCTGTGTCCAGTTTTGGGCACCTCAAGACAAGAGAGATGTGGAGGTGCTGGAGCCAGTGCAGAGGAGGGCAAGGAAGCTGGGAAGGGCCTAGAGCAGAAATCTAATGAAGAGCAACTGAAGGAGCTGGGGATGTTTAGTGTGAAGCAGAGGAGGCTGAGGGGAGACCTCCTGGCTCTCTACAGCTCCCTGAAAGGAGGTTGTGCAGAGCTTGGTGCTGGTCTCTTCTCACAGGTGATTAGCCATAGAACAAGAGGGAAGAGCCTCAAGCTGCAGCAGGGCAGGTTCAGACTGGACAGGAGGAAGAATTTTTTTCCCATCAAGAGTGGTCAGGGCTTGGAATGTGCTGCCCAGGGAGGTGGTGGAGTCCCCAAGGCTGGATGTGTTTGAAGGTGGTTTGGCTGTGGTGCTTGGGGCTCTGGTTTCGGGGTGATCCTTGTAGAGTAGTGGACTTGGTGATGCTGAGGGTCTTTTCCAAACTCATTGTTTCTGTGATTCTGAAAGGCCTGACCATTGCAAGCCCAGTGCTGGGGCACCTGAGGCTGGGAGCTGAGGCTGAGTTATGTGTATTGAAACAGTTGTGTTAGTAAACATGCTTTGGAAGGAGAGAGTGGGAGTAATAGGAGTGGTGGGGAGCATTCTCCCTGAGAGGAGCTGGAGAGGCACAGATTCATTTGTGTTGAGCAGCAAAGCTTGGGAGAACAACAGATGCTTGACTCATGATGTTCTTTCCAGCACAGTTGATGAAAGAAAACTCTCTTCAGAATCGTGACCAAAAACTACTCCAGTTGCCATCCTTCAGATGAGTCATTGCTCTCCTCTTCTTAATGCCTCTGAGACTTTGGTCCCTTCTGAAGCAGGAAGAGAGAATTCAGTCCAGGCTCTGTCCAGGACACCTTGGGCAGCTGGGATAGTTAGGTTGGGAGAGGATAGTCTGTGCCAGACAATTCATGTGGAGGTGAGATCCTCAGGTGAAAACGGAGAGCCTGGCATCACAGACACAGTTTGTTGTATTCATTCTTTTCCAGAGCATCCTTGAATTCTCAATCAGAAGGCATCAGGACATATTTCTTAGGAAGGCATAAAGTTGTTGGTTGGTCTGCCTCTTGCCATGTCTGAGTGGGGTGTTTGGTGTAGATCACAGGATCAGAGGATCAGAGGATCTTAGGGATTGGAAGAGACCTCATCAAGTCCAACCCCCTGCCAGAGCAGGACCATAGAATCCAGCACAGGTCACACAGGAACACATCCAGACAGGGATGGAAAGGCTCTAGAGAAGAAGACTCCACAACTTCTCTGGGCAGCCTCTTCCAGTGCTCTGGGAGCCTCATAGTGAAGAAGTTCCTCCTCATGTTGAGCTACAACCTCCTGTGCTGCAGTTTCCATCCATTGCCCCTTGTCCTGTCACAGGTTGCAACGGAGCAGAGCCTGTCCCTGTCCCTTCCTTCCTGACCCCCAGCCCTCACGTATTGATAGACATTGATCAGATCCCCTCTCATTTTTCTCCTCTCCACACTAAACAGCCCCAGGGCTCTCAGCCTCTCCTCACCAGGCAGGGCTCCAGTCACTTCAGCATCCTTGCAGCCCTCTCTTGGACTCTCTCCAGCAGATCCCTGTCCCTCCTGAACTGGGGAGCCCAGAGCTGGATGCAATATTCCAGGTGAGGTCTCAGCAGGGCAGAGTAGAGGGGGAGGAGAACCTCCCTGGATCTGCTGGACACACTCCTCTCAATGCACTCCAGGATCCCATTGGCTTTCTTGGCCACCAGGGCACATTGCTGTCCCCTGCAGAACCTGCTGACCACCAGCACTCCCAGGTCCTTCTCCCCAGGGCTGCTCTCCAGCAGATCCCCTCCCAACCTGTACTGCTGCAGTTTATTCTTCCTTCCCAGGTGCAGGACTCTGCACTTCTCCTTGTTGAACCTCATCAGGTTCCTCTCTGCCCAGCTCTGTCTGTCCAAGCATCTGAATGGCCTCACAGCCTTCAGGTGTCTCAGCCAAGCCTCCCAGTTTGGTGTCATCACAAACCTGCTGAGCAGACTCTGTCTGTCTGTCCCCTCATCAATATCATTGATGTAGATATTGAACAGGACTGGACCTAGCACTGATCCCTGGGGGACTCCATTAGCACTTTGCCCAGTAGTCCTTTCTCAGCAATTAATTGATGATGTTATTTGTAGCTATGCAGGGAAGATTATTCTGCAGCATAGCATCACAGCATTGTCAGGGCTGGAAGGGACCTCAAGGATCATCCAGCTCCAACCCCCCTGCCATGGGGGACTGAGAGGCTTCTCAATCACAGCTCCCTGGGTTCCTTGTTTTAGTTATGACTCGTGCAAAACAAAACAACCACAATCTGCTTGCTCCTGCAATGAGTCCTGCACCAGCTTTGCTGCTCAGAAGTGGGAGAAGGCAGAAGAATTGTATTTGTGTTTGATGAGTGCAATGAAAACAGAGTCAGACACAACAGGATCAAGGCTGGCTTACTGCTGGCACGCCTGGGCGCTGGGCACTGCGTGTGGCAGCTCTGGCTGTGATTCCTGCTGATGCTCCCTGATTCACCACCCCAGCTGCCATCATGTGAGCAACCAAGTGGCCAATCTGCATGAGATCACTGCTGCCTGCTCTCACAGCAGAGTTGTGCCAGACCCCAAAGAGCTAACAGTCAAACCTGCAGAGATGGGTGGAGGTATAACGGTGAGGCAGCACTCTGGTGAGACTGGGGTTGTCCCTGGAGTGAGGAGCTCAGAGACTCCTTGGTTCATGCTGGGAAATAGGAGAGAGAATCATAGCATCATAAAATGGTCTGGGTTGGTGGGAAGGGTCTTCCCAAGGTCCTCCAGTACAAATCCATCTGCACCATCAGCAAGGACATCCCCAACTAGATCAGGTTGCCCACAGCCCTCTCCAGCCTCACCTTGAATATCTCCAGGGATGGAGCCTCAACCACCTCCCTGGGCAACCTCTTCCAGTGTTCCACCACCCTCATGGTGCAGAACCTCTTCCTAACATCCAATCTAAATATGCTCTGTTCTACTTTCAAGCCACTGTCCCTGCTCCTGTCCCTGCAGGCCTTCGCAAACAGTCTCTCTGCAGCCTTCTTGTAGCCCCCTTCAGGTCCTGGCAGGCTGCTCTTGGGTCTCCCTGGAGCCTTCTCTTCTCCAGGCTGAAAACCCCCAGCTCCCTCAGCCTGGAGCAGAGCTGCTCCAACCCCCTGATCATTTTCATGGCCCTTCTCTGGTCCCTCTCCATCAGATCCATGTCCTTCCTGTGTTGAGGGCTCACAGCACTGCAGGTGAGGTCTCAGCAGAGCAAAGTGGCAAAATTTCCACCTTCAAACCATAACTGTAGTAATTTCTCAGCAACTTTCAATGTCCTCTCTGCAGTGACCTCACTGTGGTTTAACCAGCACCTGTTTCCTCCTCTGCCTGTGTTTGCTTTTACACTTAATTTGGGCAGAAGGAGGATATGCTTTGGCTGCATGGGAGCTCCGCAGGTACTGAGCAGACCACCAGGACACTGCCAAACATAAGGAATAAGGGCTGAGCTCCTCTCCTAGTATTTCTCTTCATAGAGACATTAATATCTTCTCTCTCCTCTATACCCATCTGTGGGTGTGCTAAGGTGGTAGGTAGGAACTGAGTGTCTTCTGTCAGAGAGGATAGGAATTGGCTGGTGGGATTCACAGCTAGAGATGTGGCTAGACACAGCAGGCAGGGAGAGGAAACCAGAGCACAAACACAATGAGGGAATTAGGGAGCAAGCAGTGTTGGATTGCTTCTACATTCATGCATCTGCAGCCAATTTAACCAGCAGAAATGAGCAGGGGCTTGACCAGGGTGGTTTAATGGCAGAGAGACCTGGGATGTGGTTGTGGAGTCAGGCTGGTGTCAATGACTTGCTACATACCTTGTGATATATAGAGAATCACAGAACATTAGAGGCTGGAAGGGACCTCCAGAGATCATCCAGTCCAAGCCCCCTGACACAGCAGCATCACCCAGGGGAGTCTGCACAGGAATGCATCCAGGTAGGGTTTGAAAGGCTCCAGAGAAGGAGACTCCACAACCTCTCTGGGCAGCCTGCTCCAGGCCTCTGTCACCCTCACTGCAAAGAAGTTTCTCCTCATGTTGAGCTGAAACCTTCTCTGGTCAAGTTTGTCTCCATTGGTCCTTGGCTCATTGCTGTGCACCACCCAAAAGAGCTTGGCCCCCTCCACTTGACCCCCAGCCCTCAGCTCTTGATAGACATTGATCAGATCCCCTCTCAGCCATCTCCTCTCCAGACTAAACAGCCCCAGGGCTCTCAGTCTCTCTTCACAGGGGAGATGCTCAAGTCCCCTAAGCATCCTCCTGGCTCTCCCTTGGACTCTCTCCTGTCCAGCTCTGGTTGGATGGCCTCAAGGGATTTTCTTCAATGGATCCTGGCACTCTGTTGTGTCATTTTTAATTGCTATCAAAGGCAGTACTTGTAAAAGGTATTTTTAGAAGTGAGCATCCATCAGAAGCAGAAATGCAGGAAGCTTTATATAGAACCCAGGAGGAAAGAGTAGAGAAATGTTGTGAAGATGATGCAAAAGAATTAAGTCATGTAGAGACAACCAGCAGCCCTACAGAGCTGAACTAAGAATCTGTTTTTTATGCTCACATCAGCAGCAGAGGCTCTTCAGTATGGTGTGTGGGCTGCAACCTTCAGCAAGAGGTTTCTCACACATATTTTAATAACTGTGGCTGTTCTTGCTAGGCTGAGCAGATCACAGGGAGTTTGAAGAGATCAGGGTTCCATACAGCAGCACTGAGGAGCTAAGTTGAGCTTCTCTGTGCCTTCTTGCTGCAGGCCCAGGTGATAGAATAGAATAGAATTAACCAGGTTGGAAAAGACCTTTGAGATCATCCAGTCCAACCTATCATCCAACACCATCTAAGCAACTAAACCATGGCACCAAGCACCCCATCCAGTCTCTTCCCAAACACCCCCAGGGATGGTAACTCCACCACCTCCCTGGGCAGCACATTCCAATGGCCAATCTCTCTTTCTGGAAAGAACTTCTTCCTAGCATCCACCCTAAACCTCCCCTGGCACAGCTTGAGACTGTGTCCTCTTGTTCTGGTGCTGGTTGCCTGGGAGAAGAGACCAATCCCCACCTGGCTACAACCTCCCTTCAGGTAGTTGTAGAGAGCAAGAAGGTCTCCCCTGAGCCTCCTTTTCTCCAGGCTAAGCAACCCCAGCTCCCTCAGCCTCTTCTCACAGGGCTGTGCTCAAGGCCTCTCCCCAGCCTTGTTGCCCTTTTCTGGACACCTTCAAGTGTCTCAATGTCCTTCTTAAACTGAGGGGCCCAGAACTGGACACAGGACTCAAGGTGTGGCCTAAGCAGTGCTGAGCACAGGGCAGAATGACTTCCCTGCTCCTGCTGGCCACACTGTTTCTGATCCAGGCCAGGATGCCATTGACGTTCTTGGCTTCCTGGGCACACTGCAGGCTCATGTTCAGCCTACTATCAACCAGGACCCCCAGGTCCCTTTTTGCCTGGCTACTCTCCAGACACTCTGCCTAGAAGCTCAGGGACTGCAGCTGTTAGCCAAACCTCAGGGCTGTCTCTCTCCCTAGAGCTGTCTAGCAGGCACACAGCTGCCCCAGATCCCTTCACTTCCCCAGCAGCCTGAAGAAGCAGCTCAGGCTCTGGTGTCCGTGGCCAACGTCGCGGCCCTCTGCATTTCTGTCTCCTTTCCATGGCTGCAAGTTTGCTGTGCTGCCTCCAGGCAGATGCTGTGTCTGATAAATGTCCTTCCTTGAACAAAACTCCCTGAAATCTGGATCCCAAGGCTTTGGTTGGGAGCCAGAGCATCCTCACACATATGGGAAGAGACAGCCCTTGCCCGGCAGTGTTTGCAGCAAAAGCAGGCGAGCTGCAGACAGTGTGAACACTGGAATCTTTGCTTTACAACTGGGAGCACTGAGGCACAGGGTGATCTGTTCACAAGGTCAAGGCCATGGAGCAGGTGAACAGCAGAGCCCTGCACTGAACTCTACACTTAGATCTGGGTGCCTGAGCCGTAAAACTGTTGTGCCTTTCAAAAGGCCCTGGGGGTCTTAGGAATGTCCCCAGGGACCAGTGCTGGGCCCCGTCCTGTTCAATATCTTTATTGATGATCTGGATGAGGGGATTGAGATCATCATCATCAGTAAATTTGCAGATGACACCAAGCTGGGGGCAGGAGCTGATCTGTTAGAGGATAGGAGAGCTCTGCAGAGGGACCTCGACAGGCTGGACAGATGGGCAGAGTCCAAGGGCAGGAGATTGAACACATCCAAGTGCCAGGTTCTGCACATTGGCCACAGCAACCCCAGGCAGTGCTACAGGCTGGGGTCAGAGTGGCTGAGAGCAGCCAGGCAGAGAGGGACCTGGGGGTGCTGGTTGATGGTAGGCTGAACATGAGCCAGCAGGGTGCCAGCAGTGGCATCCTGGCCTGCATCAGGAACAGTGTGGCCAGCAGGAGCAGGGAAGTCATTGTGCCCTGTGCTCATCACTGGTTAGGCCACACCTTGAGTCCTGTGTCCAGTTTTTGGCCCCTCAGTTTAGCAAAGATGTTGAGATGCTGGAAGGTGTCACAGTATCAGAATCACCAAGGTTGGAAGAGACCTCAAAGATCATCAAGTCCAACCTGTCACCACAGACCTCATGACTAGACCATGGCACCAAGTACCATGTCCAATCCCTTCTTGAACACCTCCAGGGATGGGGACTCCACCACCTCCCTGGGCAGCACATCCCAATGGCTAACAACTCATTCTGGGAAGAACTTTCTCCTTACCTTGAGCCTAACCTTCCCCTGGCACAGCTTGAGACTGTGTCCTCTTGTTCTGGTGCTGGTTGCCTGGGAGAAGAGACCAACCCCCACCTGGCTGCAACCACCCTTCAGGTAGTTGTAGAGAGCAAATAGGTCTCCCCTGAGCCTCCTCTTCTCCAGGCTAAGCAACCCCAGCTCCCTCAGCCTCTCCTCACAGGGCTGTGCTCAAGGCCTCTCCCCAGCCTCATTTTAAGTGGCTCCCAAGTAGGCTGTGCTGCTGATTGTTTGCCTTGAAGTGGCTACAGGCTTGGGATGCCAGCTCTGCAGCCTGGCTCCAGGTCAGACTGCAAGAATTTGGTGTCTATAAGCCAGCAAGCCAAAGGTGGTGATGGGACTGTAAAATTCAAAAGACAGAGAAGCAGCCTAGGTGACAGGGTGCTGCCACTGGGATGTCCTGAAACAGTCACACATCTGTCTGAATGTATAAAGGCAGCACATGGATGAACTGGGGTTGGAACCAGTGTGTTTCAGAGCTTTGATTTATCTCAGCACCAAAAATGACAGGACCAGGGGTAATGGTTTCAAACCAGAGCAGAGCAGATTGAGATTGGATGTTAGGAAGAAGTTCTGCACCGTGAGGGTGGTGGAACACTGGAACAGGTTGCCCAGGGAGGTGGTTGAGGCTCCATCCCTGGAGATATTCAAGGTGAGGCTGGAGAGGGCTGTGGGCAGCCTGATCTAGCTGGGGATGTCCCTGCTGACTGCAGAGGGGTTGGACTGGATGAGCTTTGGAGGTCCCTTCCAGCCCAGACCATTCTGTGATTCTATGAAAAACAGATGCTTGTCCTGAGTGGCTGCTGAGGTTGCCCTTCCATGTATATATGAAGCACATCTGCAGCATAGAATGCCAGTGGAAGCCTGGGCTGTAGCAAAAGCACTGTGGCCAGAGATGGAAAAAGGAATCCTGCCTCTCTGCTCTGCTGAGACCTCACCTGCAGTGCTGTGTGCTGGTCTGGAGCCCACAACACAGGAAGGACATGGACCTGATGGAGAGGGTCCAGAGGAGGGCCATGAAAATGATCAGGGGGTTGGAGCAGCTCTGCTCTGAGGACAGGCTGAGGGAGCTGAGGGTGTTCAGCCTGGAGAGGAGAAGGCTCCAGAGAGACCTAAGAGCAACCTGCCAGGACCTGAAGGGGGCTACAAGAAGGCTGCAGAGAGACTGTTTGCAAAGGCCTGCAGGGACAGGACCAGGGACAATGGCTTGAAAGTAGAGCAGAGCAGATTGAGATTGGATGTTAGGAGTAGATTCTTTGATATGAGGGTGGTGGAACACTGGAAGAGGTTTCCCAGGGAGATGGTTGAGGCCCCATCCCTGGAGATATTCAAGGTGAGGGAGGCTGCTCTAGTTGAGGATGTCCCTGCATTCTCCATGGGTGCTGGATGAGATGCACCTTTAGAGGTCCCTTCCACCTCAGTGCCTTCTGTGACTCTCTGTAGCTCATTTTCCAGCTTTCAAACCAGGCCTTGTAACAGGGCGCAGAACATGTCTGTGTGCTTCCTCCTCCTCTGATGGCATCCTGGGGCATGATCCTGCCTGACAACCACACCAACAGCTACAGTTGTTGGATTTCCCCCACACACACACACAGAGAATCAAGCATTCAGTATAATTTATCTGCCTGGGCATCTCTGCTGCCTCTTCCTGCAACAGCAGGTTGTGAAGCCTAGGAAAATGCTGCAATGCAGCAAGTCTCCTACCACTGATTAAAAGTAGATGGTTGTTGTTGTTGTTGTTGTTTTGGTCGTGGTGGTTGTTTGGTTTGTTGGTTTCCAACCCCCCCCAACCCCTCTCCCTCTCCCCTCCCCCTTCTGCAAGTTTGTGGGTGGCATTTAATCAAGTTTTCATGGTAAGGAACGTGATCTAAAATCACTGAAGCCTACAGAATTAGGATTTATTTCATTTTCCCCCCTTCCCCCCCCCCCCCCCCCCCCCCCTTTTCCTTTCCCTGTGTGTGCTTGATGTGGGTGTGAAGCCCTTACAACTGCAGCGATGCCGCTGGTGTCGGCGCTGCTGCTGCAGAGCCGACAGGGGGAAGGCAAAGGGGAAGGAGGCGTTGCTGAGCGCCGAGGCTCTTCGTCATCCTTTCAGCCGTGCTATTGTTGTCTCCTCTGGAAGGAGGGCTGCAGTGCTGCTCCTCACCTTGCTGGGGCCCGGTTTGATGCGTTCCGGCGTCACAGTTACATCACGCTGCCAGCTCCTGAGGGAGGCGGCGGCAAGTGGCAGAGGTTTTGGTGCGCAGTCAGGAAGGTCAGACACCCACCCAAGCACACAGGAAAATGCCCATAATAGGGTAGGGTAGGGTAGGGTAGGATGGGATAGGATAGGATAGGGTAGGATAGGATAGGATAGGATAGGATAGGATAGGATAGGATAGGATAGGATAGGATAGGATAGGGTGGGATGGGATGGGATGGGATAGGATAGGATAGGATAGGATAGGATAGGATAGGATAGGATAGGGTGGGATGGGATAGGATAGGATAGGATAGGATAGGATAGGATAGGATAGGATAGGATAGGGTAGGGTAGGGTAGGGTGGGATGGGATGGGATAAGATAGGATAGGATAGGATAGGATAGGATAGGATAGGATAGGATAGGATAGGGTAGGGTAGGGTAGGATAGGGTAGGGTAGGGTAGGGTAGGGTAGGATAGGATAAGGTAGGGTAGGGTAGGGTGGGATGGGATAGGATAGGATAGGATAGGGTAGGACAGGATAGGGTGGGATAGGATAGGATAGGATAGGATAGGATAGGATAGGATAGGATAGGATAGGATAGGGTAGGATAGGATAGGGTAGGGTAGGGTGGGATGGGATAGGATAGGATAGGGTAGGGTAGCCTAGGCTAGGCTAAGCTAGGCTAGGCTAGGGTAGGCTAGGGTAGGATAGGGTAGGGTAGGGTAGGGTAGGGTAGGATAGGGTAGGATAGGGTAGGATAGGGTAGGGTAGGGTAGGGTAGGGTAGGATAGGATAGGATAGGATAGGATAGGATAGGATAGGATAGGATAGGATAGGATAGGAGAGAACAGAGTAGAATAGAATAGAGTAGAGTAGAAAAGAATAGAACAGAATAGAGTAGAATAGAGTAGAAAATAATTAGAATAGAATAGAATAGAATAGAATAGAATAGAATAGAATAGAATAGAATAGAATAGAATAGAATAGAATAGAATAGAATAGAATTAACCAGGTTGAAAAATACCTCAGAGATCATCGAGTCCAACCTGTCACCCAACACCATCTAATCAACTACACTATGGCACCAAGCACCCATCCAGTTTCTTAGGGATGCCCTATGGGGTCACAGACTCACAGACTGTTTATCCCTTGTCATCGATCTGCCTTTTTCCTCCTTTGAAATGAGGGATGTCATGGATTTTATAATCAAGACATCTCTGACCTCCTGTCATCTGATTATCCTGAGAGCCATTGCTTGAATCACAGAGTGTTAGGGGCTGGAAGGGACCTCCATAGCTCATCCAGTCCAACCTCCCTGCCAGAGCAGCATCACCTAGAGCAGGTCACACAGGAACACATCCAGGTGGGGTTGGGAGATCTCCAGAGTGGGAGACTCCACAACCCCCCTGGGCAGCCTGCTCCAGGCCTCTGTCACCCTCACAGGGAAAAAATTCTTCCTTCTGTTTCCATGGCACTTCCTCTGCCTCAGCTTCCACCACTGCCCCTTGTGCTGGCATTGGGCATCCCCCAGCAGAGCCTGGCTCCAGCCTCTGGGCACTCACCCTGCACAGCTTTATCAACAGCAATGAGGTTGCCTCTCAGGCTCCTCCTCTCCAAGCTCCAGAGCCCTCAGCCCCCTCAGGCTCTCCTCCTAAGTTTCAGTGACTTTTACATATTTTTCAAGCATTATCTTCAATATATGTTGTGGGGGGTCTTTTTTTACCCCAGCCTGCCTACAGGAGATGAACAGCGTAGGAAGTTAACACTGACACCCAAAAATGTCCTTGCCTTGCTTACATGCAGAAGAACTACAACCTTCTGTCAGGAACTGTGTGTCAGGGATGAATCATGCATGTTGGGGATCATGGACCTGTTTGGCTCTGTCATCAAGACCAAGCCCACACCTTCAGACAAGTGTTGCAAGTAGGACCTACAGAAATCTCAGGGCTGTTTGCAAGGCAGAATGCTGCAGGTAGGGGTTGGGGAAGGAGAGAACCATCTCAGCTAAGGAAGAAGGGTCTCCTCCTCTCCCTGGTTTTCCACATAGATATTGCCTGGACTGCTCTGCTTTTCCTTCTCCTCAGCAACACAGAATCACAGAATGGCTTAGGCTGGAAGAGACCTTAGAGATCATCTAATCCAATCTCCCAGCCATGGCCAGGGACATCTCTCAACCAGCCCAGCTTACTCCAAGCCCCATCCAGCCTGGCCTTCAACATCTCCAGGGAGGGGGCAGCCACAACCTCTCTGGACAATCTATGCCAGAGCCTTGCCACCCTCATAATGAAGAACTTCTTCCTAAGATACAATCTCAACCTCTTCTCCTTCAGTTTCAATCCCTTTCCCCTTGTCCAGTGGGTGGACACTCTTGTTAAAAGTCCCTCTGCAGCCTTCCTGCAGGATGCCTTCAGCTATTGGAAAGCAAAGGCTGCAAAGGGTCTGGGTACACATTTTAGTGTATGAACATCCAGCTCTGCCCATTTCTGTCTAATTTGGTCTTGTGTAAACATTTCACAGAGATTCACAGAGCTGGGACACTCCAGGGGCCTTAATGTATTTTGTAGTATAGCTTCTGTGTGGTGCTGACAGGATGGCATCCAGAGGGACCTGGACAGACTGGAGAGGTGGTACCCAGGGGAACCTCATGAGGCTCAACAAGAGCAAGTGCAGGGTTCTGCTCCTGGGCTGGAACAATCCTCACTGTCAATACAGGCTGGGAAGGAGGGGATAGAAAGCAGCCCTGAGGAAAAGGACTTGGGGGTGCTGGTGGGGAGAAGCTGGACAGGAGCAGGCAGGGTGAGCTTGCAGCACAGAAGGCCAAGGGCAGCCTGGGCTGCATCCAAAGCAGCATTGCCAGCAGAGCCAGAGAGGTGATTCTGCCACTTTGCTCTGCTCTGCTGAGACCTCACCTGCAGTGCTGTGTGCAGGTCTGGAGCCCTCAACACAGGAAGGACATGGACCTGATGGAGAGGGACCAGAGGAGGGTGATGAAAATGATGAGGGAATTGGAGCAACTCTGCTGTGAGGACAGGCTGAGGGAGCTGGGGGTGTTCAGCCTGGAGAAGAGAAGGCTGCAGGGAGACCTAAGAGCAACCTGCCAGGACCTGAAGGGGGCTACAAGAAGGCTGCAGAGAGACTGTTTGCAAAGGCCTGCAGGGACAGGACCAGGGGCAATGGCTTCAGACTAGAGCAGAGCAGATTTAGATTGGATGTTAGGAAGAAGTTCTGCACTATGAGGGTGGTGGAACACTGGAAGAGGTTTCCCAGGGAGGTGGCTGAGTCTCCATCCCTGGAGATATTCAAGGTGAGGCTGGAGAGGGCTGTGGGCAACCTGATCTAGTTAGGGACGTCCCTGCTGACTGCAGGGGGATTGGACTGGATGAGCTTTGGAGGTCCCTTCTGGACTGGGCCATTCTGTGATTCTACAGCACAGGGCTTTGCTGATGTCCCCGTTTTCTTGATCTTCTATCTTCCTTGTTCAGCAATTGCTGAAATGGTGAAATGAATGTTAGGAATTAAGCTGTGATTTCTTTATTATTATTACTTTTTTAATCTGGATTTTGTGGAAGGCTTGGAGTGAGAAGTGTCCTAATGCCATGTCTTTAGAAAACTTTTTTTGCTGACCATTTTCCATCCCACTGTCTGAGAAGTGGTCTGAGAACACTGAATACTGCACTGATCCACTCAGAAGTTAACTCCTTCTGTACCTTTCTTGCCAGAAAAGATTGCCCTGGCCTGATCAGGAGAATATTGCACAGTGTTCAGAAATATCATAGAATGGCAGTGGTTGGAAGGGACCTCTGGAGACCATCCAGTCCAACCCCCCTGCCACAGCAGGATCACCTAGGGCAGGTCACACAGGAACACTTCCAGGTGGGTTGTAAAAGTCTCCAGAGAGGGAAACTCCACAACCAGCCTGTTCCAGTGCTCTGTGACCCTTACAGCAAATAAGTTTTTCCTCATGTTGAGATGGAACCTCTAGGGTTCCAGTTGTCATCCATTGCCTCTTGTCCTATCCCAGGGCACCAGAGCCTGGGCCCTTCTTCTTCATACCCACCCTTCAGATACTTGTAAACATCTACAAGCTCCCCTCTCATCCTTTTCTTCTCCAGGCTAAACAGCCCCAGGTCTCTCAGCCTGTCCTCATCAGACATGTTCCAGTCCTTTACTCGTCCTTGTAGCCCTCCCTTGGACTGTCTCTAGTATTTCCCTGTCCTTCTTGACCTGGAGAGCCTGGAACTGGACACAGCACTCCAGATTTGGTATCACTGGGGCAGAGTAGAGGGGGAGTACAACCTCCCTTGACCTGCTGGGGACACTCTTCTTAATGCCCCTCAGCTAATTACATCTCTGTTGATTTTGGAAATGTGTTGTTATAAGACCTTACAGGATCAGAGGATGTCAGGGGTTGGAAGGCACCTCTGGAGATCACAGAATCACAGAATCACCAAGGTTGGAAGAGACCGCAAAGATCATTGTGTCCAACCTGTCACCACAGACCTCATGACTAGAGCATGGCACCAAGTGCCACATCCAATCCCCTCTTGAACACCTCCAGGGATGGGGACTCCACCACCTCCCTGGGCAGCACATTCCAATGGCTAATGACTCTCTCAGTGAAGAACTTTCTCCTCACCTTGAGCCTAAAACCCCCTGCCAGAGCAGGACCATGGAATCCAGCACAGGTCACACAGGAACACACTGGGTTTTGCTGCCCTTACTCAGGACACAAAAGCACCCTGAGAAGAGAGGATTTCTGTCTCTATCTAGATGTTGCTAGAAAGAGCAGCATGTGATGCTGCTCTGCTCTGGGAAGTGTCACAGGATCAGAGGATGTTAGGGGTTAGAAGGGACCTCTGGAGATCATTGAGTCAAACACATCCAGACAGGGATGGAAAGGCTCCAGAGAAGGAGACTCCACAACCTCTCTGGGCAGCCTGCTCCAGTGCTCTGGTACCTTTACAGTGAAGAAGTTCTTCCTCATGTTGAGGTGGAACCTCCTGTGCTGCAGTTTCCATCCATTGCCCCTTGTCCTGTCACAGGGCACAAGTGAGCAGAGCCTGTCCCTGTCCCTTCCTTCCTGACATGCAGCCCTCAGATACTGATACTTATCAGTATTTGATAAACATAGATCAGATTCCCTCTCAGCCTTCTCCTCTCCACACTAAACAGCCCCAGGGCTCTCAGCCTCTCCACACCAGGCAGTGCTCCAGTCCCTTCAGCATCCTTGCAGCCCTCCAGGGATTCTGAACAGGTAAACTGGGGACAGAAAGCAGTAAAATGTCAGGAGGCAAAGGGAGAAGGGAGCTCTGTTGGGTTTTGTACTGGGAAACAAAGAGAGCAGTGAAATATTGGCTGTGAGGAGACAACTGATCATCCAGTACGTCGCTGTCACCGTTGCGTTCGTTCCGTATTGATAGCAAGAAGCCTTCTATTTTAAACCATGTTGTCTCAATAGTCATGGCTTGCTGGGGAGGAAAGAAAAGGAAGAACACCACCCTCATTTCAGAAGCTGCAAATGGTTATGAGCAAGGCTCCTTGGAAGCGGTACAGCAAAATAAAGAGCTCAGTACGTTCCCGAAAGCAGCTCAGCACTGGCACGGTTAGGGTGTGAAATATCAACTGCAGCGTTTAAGTGGTAATTTTTTGGGGGCTTGATCACAAGGTTGATGTCACAGGAGCACACAGGATCACAGGAGGTGAGGGGTGGGAAGGGATCTCTGGAGATCATCGATTCCAGCAGCACCCCCTGCCAGAGCAGGAGCATAGAATCCAGCACAGGTCACACAGGAACACATCCAGAGAGGGCTGGAAAGGCTCCAGAGAAGGAGACTCCACAACCTCTCTGGGCAGCCTGTTCCAGTGCTCTGGGACCCTCACAGTGAAGAAGTTCCTCCTCATGTTGAGGTGGAACCTCCTGTGCTGTAGTTTATATCCATTGCCCCTTGTCCTGTCATAGGGCACCAGTGAGCAGAGCCTGTCCCCTCCCTCTTGCCCCCTAGCCCTCAGCTATTGATAGGCATTGATCAGATCCCCTCTCAGTCTTTTCCTCTCCACACTAAACAGCCCCAGGGCTCTCAGCCTCTCCTCACCAGGCAGGGCTCCAGTCCCTTCAGCATCCTTGCAGCCCTCCCTTGGACTCTCTCCAGCAGATCCCTGTCCTTCTTGAAGTGGGGAGTCCAGAACTGGATGCAATATTCCAGGTGAGGTCTCAGCAGGTCAGAGTAGAGGGGCAGGAGAACCTCCCTGGCTCTGCTGGACACACTCCTCTCAATGCACCCCAGGATCCTCTTGGCCTTCTTGGCCACCAGGGCACATTGCTGTCCCATGCAGGGATCTTCTGGAGAGAGTCCAAAGAAGGACTCCAAGGATGCTGAAGGAACTGGAGCACTGCCTGGTGAGGAGAGGCTGAGAGCCCTGGGGTTGGTTAGTCTGGAGAGGGGAAGACTGAGAGGGGATCTAATAAATATCTATCGATATCTGAGGGCTGGGGGTCAAGAGGGAGGGGACAGCCTCTGCTCAGTTGCACCCTGTGATAGAACAAGGGGCAATGGATGGAAACTGCAGCCCAGGAGGTTCCACCTCAACATGAGGAGGAACTTCTTCACTGTGAGGCTCACAGAGCATTGGAGCAGGCTGCCCAGAGAGGTTGTGGAGTCTCCTTCTCTGGAGCGTTCCCAGCCCGGTCTGGATGTGTTCCTGTGTGACCTGTTCTGGATTCTATGCTCCTGCTCTGGCAATGGGGTTGGACTGGAAGATCTCCAGAGGTCCCTTCCAACCCCTGACATCCTCTGATGCTGTGATCCTGTGATCCTTCCCCAGCCAGGATCCCGAGGTGTACCCTCACAACCTTAGCTTTGGTTCGGGTGGCTGTGCACGTGTGACAACTTTCAATGCACCTCTGGTAGTGACTGTTACTTCTTTTTCTCTACTTGCATGCTTGACAGTCTTTAACATGGTCTGCCAACAAGAACAGAACTCAACTTTCTCATTGTGTGGTGGGTTTAAATTACCCACCCCACTCCACCCCCCCAACTAATTTGGAGGAACTACCCCCAAAACAGAATCTCCAGACTTAGCTCAGCTTGGGATGGAAGCTAAATGAAGCTTTATTGACAAGCCATCTGAAGTCTGGAAGCATGAAATGCAATGGATGTGTACAAAATATACAAGAGATGTACAATTGGTAGATATTTACAATTTATAAACAACACAGAAACTCCTCAGACCACCCCTGGGTGGATCTAGGGTGACCATTCACCTCCTCCCAGGCTCCCTCCCTCCTTCCCCTTACCTCACACAGGAGTCCAGAGATCCCCTGGCAAGGCCATGGAAGGGAGAGAGAGAGAAGCTGCAAGCAGGAGGGACAGAAGAAGAAAAGAGAGCAAGAACTGTTTGTGCCTCTGCTCCATATTCCCATTAACAACCCAATGAATTATATAGGCCTTATCATTTTTCTATGAGTGAGGCACCCAGTGCCATGGTCTGGCTGATTGGTTAGGGTTGGGTGATTGGTTGGACTTGCTGATCCTGGAGGTCTCTTCCAACAGGGTTGATTCTGTGATTATTTTTCTTTTACATCCCAATAGAGTTTAGTTTACTTTCAGTCTTTGCAGTCAGGATCTAGGCCCCCCCTTCAAACTGTGACATCATTCCCTGACCAAATAAAGCCCAGCACTACCCAGATGTGGTCTATTCACAGGGTCACAGAATCAACCAGGTTGCAAAAGACCTCAGAGATCATCTAGTCCAACCTACTACCTAATACCTAACACCTCCTGACAACCAAACCATGGCTCCAAGTGCCACATCCAAGCCTTTTTTTAACACCTCCAGGGATGGGGACTCCACCACCTCCCTGGGCAGCACATTCCAATGGCCAATTACTTTTTCTGGGAAGAACTTTCTCCTCACCTCCAGCCTGAACTTCCCCTGGTGCTGCTTGAGACTGTGTCCTCTTGTTCTGGTGCTGGTTGCCTGGGAGAAGAGACCAACCCCCACCTGGCTACCATCTCCTTTCAGCTAGTTGTAGACAACCATAAGGTCTCCCTTGAGCCTCCTCTTCTCCAGGCTGAACAACAATATCACAGTATCACAGTATAACTAAGGTTGGAAGAGATCTCAAGGATCATCGAGTCCAACCTATCAACACAGACCTCATGACTAGACCATGGCACCAAGTGCCACATCCAATCCCCTCTTGAACACCTCCAGGGACGGTGACTCCACCTCCCTGGGCAACCCATTCCAAAAACGAATGACTCGCTCGGGGAAGAACTTCCTCCTCACCTCAAGTCTAAACCTCCCCTGGCGCAGCTTGAGACTGTGTCCTCTGGTCCTGGTGCTGGTTGCCTGGGAGAAGAGACCAACCCCTTTCTGGCTACAACCACCTTTCAGGTAGTTGTAGACAGCAATGAGGTCATCCCTGAGCCTCCTCTTCTCCAGGCTAAACAACCCCAGCTCCCTCAGCCTCTCCTCACAGGGCTGCGCTGCAGTCCTCTCCCCAGCTGGACACATTCAAGTATCTCAATGTCCTTCTTGAATTGAGTGGCCCAGAACTGGACACAGGACTCAAGATGTGGCCTAACCAGTGCTGAGCACAGGGCAGAATGAGTTCCCTGCTCCTGCTGGCCACACTCTTGCTGATGCAGGCCAGGATGGCTGCCACGGCTGCTGCCAGCCAGCCAGCGATTTCTTCTGTAAGTTTTATGCCCTGAGCTTTCAGCCACACAACTCCTTTTCATCCTGAAGCCCAGCAGAAGTCTAGCAGGAATAATTAGCAAGCCAGAAAAAACTCGACCTGATTTGTGGGGAAGCACTGAAGGATGCAAAGAGACAGTTCTTGTTCGAGGAGCCGGGAACAAAAAGCGCCTGGTTACTGACCCGGTCATGTCAGAGCTCGGCTTTGAGGGAATCCCAAAGCTGGTAAGTGCTCTGCAGCCTGAATACTGCCTATTCATTCAGCCCTTCCAGCAGAGGGAATGAATCATCTTTTCAAGCAGACAGCCCCTCTGGGTCAAGAGCTCGAGGTCAGCGGTGGGGCATGTGTCTCACACTGCCTGCCCTACATGCAGAGTGAAAACATGCCAGGCTGGGCGTACGCCGGCCGCGGCTGCCAGCGGCTCGGCCAGCAAACCTTTACACGGAGCTCTCTCGGGAGACCCCCTCTGACTGGCAGCTCTGGGGCCATAACCAGGTGCCATCTGTCCTCCTAACTGCTCAGCTGCTTCATTCCTACCCCAGAATGCTTCTCTCAGCTGATCCTGCAGCTGATGGTCCCAAACTAGTCACCAGCTCAGCGTCACTATGCGGCCAGGGGTGTTCAGCCTGGAGAAGAGGAGGCTCTAATAGCAGCCTGCCAGTACCTGAAAGGGGCTACAGAAAGGCTGCAGAGAGGTTGTTTGCTGCAAAAGCAGTGTGGACAGAGAGGGAGCGAGGGGATAATGCCTCCCTGCTTTGGTGAGACCTCACCTGCAGTGCTGTGTACAGGTCTGGAGCCCTCAATGCAGGAAGGACATGGACCTGGTGGAGAGGGTGCAGAGGAGAGCCAAGAAAATAATCAGGTCTTGGAGCAGCTCTGCTCTGAGGAAAGGCTGACCACGGTGGTTTAATGGCAGGGAGACCTGGGATGTAGTTGTGGAGTCAGGCTGGTGTCAATGACTTGCTACATACTTTGTGATATATAGAGAATCACAGAACATTAGAGGCTGGAAGGGACCTCCAGAGATCATCCAGTCTAAGCCCCCTGACGCAGCAGCATCACCCAGGGGAGTCTGCACAGGAATGCATCCAGCTGGGGTTTGAAAGGCTCCAGAGAAGGAGACTCCACAACCTCTCTGGGCAGCCTGCTCCAGGCCTCTGTCACCCTCACTGCAAAGAAGTTTCTCCTCATGTTGAGCTGAAACCTTCTCTCTTCAAGTTTGTCTCCATTGGTCCTTGGCTTATTGCTGTGCAGCACCCAAAAGAGCTTGGCCCCCTCCACTTGACCCCCAGCCCTCAGCTCTTGATAGACATTGATCAGATCCCCTCTCAGCCTTCTCTTCTCCAGACTAAACAGCCCCAGGGCTCTCAGTCTCTCTTCACAGAGGAGATGATCAAGTCCCCTAAGCATCCTCCTGGCTCTCCCTTGGACTCTCTGCATCAGGGAGCCCCAAACTGGACACAGGATTGCAGGTGTGGTCTCAGCAGGGCAGGGCAGAGGGGGAGCAGAACCTCCCTAGCCCTGCTGGCCACACTTTTCTTGCTACCCCCCCAGGATCCCCTTGGCTCTCTTGGCCACCAGGCCACATTGCTGTCCCATGCAGAACTTGCTGCCCACCAGCACTCCAAGGTCTTTCTCCATGGAGCTGCTCTCCAGCAGGGCATTCCCTATCCTGTCCTGGTGCCTGCTGTTACTCCTCCCCAGATGCAGGACCCTGCACTTGTCCTTACTGAACTCCCTGAGGTTTGGCTGCAGCCAGCTCTCAGCCTGTGGGGGAAGGGTCACTTTTACAAATCAGTGACAGGAGACCACAGAGTTTTTTTCTCCTCCCTATTAAAATAGCAAATTAAGCCTCTAAGCCGCATTAGGCCTGGATTCTCTGTGCATGGTAAACACATTCCTTTCCCAGAAAAGGCTCTCAAATTGAGAGAGCCTGGGTAAAATCATGGAGGAAAAACTTAAGCAGTTGCCTTTGGAACCTCTGTAAACTTTTATCATGCACTTTCTAATCAATGTCTCTCAATATCTGAGGGCTGGGGGTCAGGAAGCAAGGGACAGACTCTGCCCAGTTGCAACCTGTGACAGGACAAGGGGCAATGGATGGAAACTGCAGCCCAGGAGGTTCCACCTCAACATGAGGAGGAACTTCTTCACTGTGAGGCTCACAGAGCACTGGAGCAGGCTGCCCAGAGAGGTTGTGGAGTCTCCTTCTCTGGAGCCTTCCCAGCCCTGTCTGGATGTGTTCCTGTGTGACCTGTGCTGGATTCTCTGGTCCTGCTCTGGCAGAGGGGTTGGACTGGAAGATCTCCAGAGGTCCCTTCCAACCCCTAACATCCTCAGATCCTGTGATCATGCTGTCTAACATCCTGTGACCTCCTCCTGCAGAGTGTAATTTCCTAAGTGGGAAGGAACTCAGTGCCTTTGCAGGGCTCTGTCATTGCAGTGGTTCTGTCACCAAAGCTCTTTGTGCAGAGACTAAATGTTTGTTTTCCCTTCTCTGGTTATCTTTTCCCTGCTGCACACAGTTCCATAAACCTCTGTGCCATTCCCCTCCTTCCCAGGGCGAAGACTCATAGCTTGCCTTGCACAGAACTGTCTCCAGATCTTTTATCCTCCTCACTGAGCTCTCTCTGTCTCTTTTCCAGCTCCTACTTTGTTTCATTTGTGATTAATCTTTAATGCTCCCAGGCATCCTAAACAAACATCAGCATTAGTGCTGCTGAAAGACTTTGCAAAAGAAAAACCACAGAGCAATTCAAGATGAGTCATGTCTTGGATCCTGGGTAACTCTCAAAAGGGACATCAGAAGCACCTGAACACATAAATGCACAGATCAGGTCTCCATGTCCATCCATGCTGCCTCCTGTTTTTTAGGGCCTGTGGTCATATTAATGGAAATCTCTGATGTCAGTCCAGGGAAGGTAACTTCCCTGGTCCAGAAGGTCAACTTGGGTGCACTTGCAGCCCAGAGAGCCAAGCAGAGCCTGGGCTGCAGCAAGAGAAGTGTGGCCAGCAGGGCCAGGGAGGGGATTCTGCCCCTCTGCTCCACTCTGCTGAGACCCCACCTGGAGCACTGTGTCCAGTTCTGGAGCCTCTATTCCAGGAAGGCTCTGGAGGTGCTGGAAGGTGTCCAGAGAAGGGCCATGAGGATGAGCAGAGGGCTGGAGCTGCTCTGCTGTGGAGACAGACTGAGAGAGTTGGGGTTGTTCAGTCTGGAGAGGAGAAGGGTCCAAGGAGACCTTCTTGTGGCCTTCCAGTACCTGAAGGGGGCTACAGGAAAGCTGGGGAGGGACTTTTGAGGGTGTCAGGGAGTGATAGGACTGGGGGAATGGAGCAAAACTAGAAATGGATAGATTGAGATTGGATGTCAGGAAGAAGTTGTTCCCCATGAGGGTGGTGAGACACTGGCAGAGGTTGCCCAGGGAGGTGGTGGAAGCCTCTTCCCTGGAAGTTTTTCAGGCCAGGCTGGATGTGGCTGCGAGCAACCTGCTGTAGTGTGAGGTGTCCCTGGCCATGGCAGGGGGGCTGGAACTGGCTGATCCTTGAGGTCCCTTCCCACCCTGACAGTTCTGTGATTCTGTATTCACTGCTTGTATTGGAAAGAGCTGATGGTCCTGGACTCTCACAGAGGTGTAGGCACCAGGCACTGACGGGAAGCAGCAGGTCTGTGTCATTGGACGGAGACAGAGCTTTGAGAACTCTGCTCTGTGGAGCTTCTTTCCTCTTCGCGTGCAGCAGCTCATGCTGGCCACTGCTTGTGGCAGGAGTCTAGTCTGGATGGTTTGATTTGAGATGGCAAATCCTAGCTTCCCTCCTGCCCCCTGGCTGTCTCTTTATGCTGAAATAAATCACATTCAGCCCCATGGCTTGGGTTTTTTTTCCCCAGACTTTTTCCTCAGTTACTGAATATGTTCACCAGTCACATCTTATCATTCTTGACAGGCACTTTCTTCACCCAGTGCAACTTTCCTACCCTTCCCTTCTCCCCAACCCTTGGGCTGCTTCCTTACCTCCCACATAACTCTTTCATCCTTCATCTTGTCCCAAGAGAATGTCACTGAGCTCACACACTCTCTGAACTAACCAGGCAGGAAAAGACCTTCAAGATCATCCAGTCCAACCTATCACCCAACACCATACAATCAACTCACCCATGGCACTGAGTGCCTCATCCAGGCTGGCTTTAAACACTTCCAGTGATGGTGACTCCCATCACCTCCCTGGGCAGCACATCCCAATGGCCAGTCTCCCCTGGTGCATCTTGAGACTGTGTCCTCTTGTTCTGGTGCTGGTTGCCTGGGAGAAGAGACCAACTCCCACCTGGCTACAACCTCCCTTCAGGGAGTTGTAGACAGCAAGAAGGTCTCCCCTGAGCCTCCTCTTCTTCAGGCTATACAACCCCATCTCCCTCAGCCTCTTCTCACA
This sequence comes from Melanerpes formicivorus, assembly GCF_026170545.1. NCBI lineage: Eukaryota > Metazoa > Chordata > Aves > Piciformes > Picidae > Melanerpes > Melanerpes formicivorus. The sequence continues at coordinate 465,071 of NW_027142357.1, forward strand.
GGGCTGTGCTCCAAACCCCTCCCCAGCTTTGTTGCCCTTCTCTGGACACCTTCCAGCATCTCAACATCTTTCCTAAACTGAGGGGCTCAGAACTGGACACAGGACTCAAGGTGTGGCCTAACCAGTGCAGAGTACAGGGCACAATGACCTCCCTGCTCCTGCTGGCCACACTGTTCCTGATGCAGGCCAGGATGCCACTGCTGGCACACTGCTGGCTCATGTTCAGCCTGTATCAACCAGCACCCCCAGGTCCTTCTCTGCCTGGCTGCTCTCCAGCCACTCTGACCCCAGCCTGTAGCACTGCCTGGGGTTGCTGTGACCAATGTGCAGAACCTGGCACTTGGATGTGTCCAATCTCCTGCCCTTGGACTCTGCCCATCTGTCCAGCCTGTCAAGGTCCCTCTGCAGAGCTCTCCTCCCCTCTAACAGATCAGCTGTTGCTCCCAACTTGGTGTGATCTGCAAACTTACTGATGCTGGACTCAGTCCCCTCATCCAGATCATCAGTAAAGATATTGAACAGGATTGGGCCCAGCACTGATCCCTCGGGGACACCACTGGTGAGTGGCTGCCAGCTGACAGTGGCACCATTCACCAGCTCTCTCTGGGACTGGCCAGCCAGGCAGTTGCTCACATAGCTGTGTCAGCACATTTCTGGGCCCAGGGTGGGAACAAAAGGGGTGGCAGCAGAACAAGGTTAAACCCAACCTGGATCAAGCATCAGGTGATTGCCTGCAGCCCTGGAAGCGTGGGGAGGAGATGAGTCTCTGAAATAGGTCTTTGCTGTGACAGCACAGTCCTGCAATTAAGATCTCAGAAAAGCTGAGTGACTCAGCAGGTTGGCTCCTCCTGACACCTTGGATGCTTTCATTGGCTCAACTCAAAACACTGGAGCAGATAGAAATGAAACTTAAGAAAAATAAGTTATTGTAGTTAAAATACAAACCAGGGCACATAAACCCTGACTTCTCTTTTAGTTCACATCCCAAGGTGTTCACTGAAGTCATTTTGAGGGGTTTAGCTTCCCTCAGCAGTGGCTCAGTCCCCCCTGCCTCCTGTCCTTTTGAGGGGCTTCAGATTCCCTCAGCAGTGGCTCTGCCCCCCCTGCCTCCTGTCCTTTTGAGGGGCTTCAGGTTCCCCCAGTAACTTCCCTGGTCCAGAAGGTTAACTTAGGTGCACTTGCAGCCCAGAGAGCCAAGCAGAGCCTGGGCTGCAGCAAGAGAAGTGTGGCCAGCAGGGTCAGGGAGGGGATTCTCCCCCTCTGCTCCACTCTGCTGAGACCCCACCTGGAGCTCTGTGTCCAGTTCTGGAGCCTCTGTTCCAGGAAGGATCTGGAGGTGCTGGAAGGTGTCCAGAGAAGGGCCATGAGGATGAGCAGAGGGCTGAAGCTGCTCTGCTCTGGAGACAGACTGAGAGAGTTGGGGTTGTTCAGTCTGGAGAGGAGAAGGTGCTGAGGAGGCTTTCGTGTCACCTTCCAGTGTCTGAAGTGGGCTACATGAAAGCTGGGGAGGGACTTTTGAGGGTGTGAGGGAGTGATAGGAGTGGGGGGAATGGAGCAAAACTAGAAATGGGTAGATTGAGATTGGATGTTAGGAAGAAGTTGTTCCCCATGAGGGTGGAGAGACACTGGCAGAGGTTGCCCAGGGAGGTGGTGGAAGCCTCATCCCTGGAGGTTTTTGCAGCCAGTCTGGATGTGGCTGTGAGCAAGCTGCTGTAGTGTGAGGTGTTCCTGGCCATGGCAGGAGGGTTGGAACTGGCTGGTCCTTGAGGTCCCTTCCAACCTTTTGAGGGGCTTTAGGTTCCCTCAATAATGGCTCTGTCCTCCCTGCCTCCTAACCTTTTGAGGGGCTTCAGGTTCCCTCAGCAGTGGCTCTGTCCTCCTTATCCTCCTCCCCTGTGCCAGAGCAGGCTGGAGGTGTGGCTGATTGCTTTGCATTTCCATTGTAGGCAGCAGGGTTTGGCTGAGTAAAGATTTGGCAGGATAAAAAGCTATCCCCCGATAAAATGATATCCCAAATGTTGTGATCTCTCCTGTCTGGAGTGGTTAAGAGCACAAAAGATCTCTGAATATTCTCATTTCCAGGTGGGGAGAGATGAATTTATTTGCCTGAGCTACACAGCCATGGGTCATAGGAGTGGGTGGTTGAGTGTGGGTGGGGAGTGTGTTTTTAAGTCAGAGAAGCATGAGGGTGTAGTTAAGTTAAAAGGAGCCTTTGGTTTGGAAGGTGGGTTAGGAAATAATGGAAAGGGAGTAAGCAGTCCTTGCACGTGTCTAAGACCAAGGGTTTGCAGCACAGCAGTGACTGCTCAGACAGTCCCTAGGAAAGAAAATTCTAGCACTGGTTAATCACAGGATGGGCTGGGTTGGGAGGGACCTCCAGAGTTCATCCAGTCCAACCCCTCTGCAGTCAGCAGGGACATCCCCATCTAGATCAGGCTGCCCAGAGCCTTGTGCATCCTCACCTTGAATATCTCCAGGGATGAGACCTCAACCACCTCCCTGGGCAACCTGTTCCAGGGTTCCACCATCCTCATGGTGCAGAACTTGTTCCTCACATTCAAACTAAATCTGCTCTGCTCTACTTTGAATCCATTGCCCCCAGTCCTGTCCCTGCAGGCCTTTGCAAACAGTCTCTCTGCAGCCTTCCTGTAGCCCCCTTCAGGTCCTAGAAGGTTGCCTTTAGGTCTCCCTGGAGCCTTCTGTTCTTCAGGGTGAGCACCCCAGGCTCCCTCAGCCTGTCCTTGGAGCAGAGCTGCTCCAACCCCCTGATCATTTTCATGGCCCTCCTCTGGACCCTCTCCATCAGGTCGATGTCCTTCCTGTGTTGAGGGCTCCAGACCTGCACACAGCACTGCAGGTTTGGTCCCAGCAGAGCAGAGCAAAGGGCAGAATCACCTCTCTCCATCTGCTGGGCATGTATCAGAGAATCACAGACTGTTAGGGGCTGGAAGGGACCTTGAAGGATCATCCAGTCCAACCCCCCTGCCAGAGCAGGAGCACCTAGAGCAGGTCCCACAGGAACACATCCAGGTGGGGTTTGAAAATCTCCAGAGAGGGAGACTCCACAACCCCCCTGGGCAGCCTGGCAGAGCAGGGGGCAGCCTTGGATGCAGCCTAGGATGGGAGCTTGCTGTAAGTGTAGAAGAAAGCAGGTTTTGCAGGTCATCCCTTTGCCAATCAGTTTTCCACCCCTTTGTCTCCTTAAGCCTGTTGACTTCTCTACAGTCAGGTGTTTTGTGCTGCAGTGAAGCACTGGCTTCACATTAGCTGTAAGCAGTTCCTAGGTCCCTGGCTCTGAGGTGTTCTGGCTGTGAAAGGGAGAATCAAAGCTGCATAAGTGAGTCTGGATGGAGGGACCTCAGAGCAAGCTTTCTTCTGCCTGCTGCTCTTTTTTCCGCATGAATAAACACTGCCTGTGTTAGACAACAAGATGCTTCTGCTTCCTCTGTGTGCCTGGTGTGACTGCCTGGGGTGTCTTGAGCATTATGAGGTGAAGCTAAAAGCCCTCTCAGCAAAGGAGTAATCTGCTGCCCTTGAGCTGGGGAGAAAACTTTCTTCACAGGAGCAGGAACTTTTACCCAAGCAGACTGGAGCAGCAGCACATGGCCTTGTTAGCCTGGAGAAGAGGAGGCTCAGGGGAGACCTTATTGCTCTCCAAAACTATCTGAAATGAGGTTGTAGCCAGGTGGGGGTTGGTCTCTTCTTCCAGCCAACCAGCACCAGAACAAGAGGACACAGTCTCAAGCTACACCAGGGGAGGTTTAGGCTCAAGGGGAGGAGAAAGTTCTTCCCAGGAAGAGTAATTGGCCATTGGAATGCGCTGCCCAGGGAGGTGGTGGAGTCACCATCCCTGGAGGTGTTCAAAAAAGGCTTGGATGTGGCACTTGGAGCCATGGTTTAGTTGTCAGGAGGTGTTAGGTATTAGGGAATAGGTTGGACTTGATGATCTCTGAGGTCTTTTCCAGCCTGGTTGATTCTACTCTATTCTATCCTTTCCTCTTATCACCTCCATGCTTCATTTTTACACCAACTTCTTTGTGTTGCTTGCCTGAGGTGACCTCATTGCTGTTGCTAAAGCTGTGCAGGGTGAGTGCCCAGAGGCTGGAGCCAGGCTCTGCTGGGGGATGCCCAATGCCAGCACAAGGGGCAGTGGTGGAAGCTGAGGCAGAGGAAGTGCCATGGAAAGAGGAGGAAGAATTTTTTCCCTGTGAGGGTGACAGAGGCCTGGAGCAGGCTGCCCAGGGGGGTTGTGGAGTCTCCCTCTCTGGAGATCTTCCAACCCCACCTGGATGTGTTCCTGTGTGACCTGCTGTAGGTGATGCTGCTCTGGCAGGGGGGAGCAGGGTATTGGACTGGATGAGCTTTGGAGGTCCCTTCCAGCCCCTAACACTCTGTGATTCTGTGAATCAGGAGACTGAGAATGAGGAGGCCATAAACTGGGTGGTGTGGGCTGCTGTCACCTTCTGTACCTGGGGGATCAATAAGCAGCAGATGACTTTGTTTCAGCCTTGTGTAAGTGAAATGGATCCCCTGCAGAGGGGAAGGGAACCAAGCCTTCAGTGTACATTTGTATTAGCCAGCCAGTGTGTGTTTGTTCCTGACAAGGCTTCAGCTGGCCCAGCTGGTGAAAGGTTGGCTGCCACAGTGTGGCTTTTAGTGTGATGTATTTGTGAGCAATTCTAGTAGTCCTTTTTTTGTTGTTGTTGTTGTTTTGATGGGGTTTTTTTTGCTGTTGGTTTGTTTCTTTTGCCCATGGCAGGGGGGTTGGAACTGGATGATCCTTGAGGTCCCTTCCAACCCTGACAGTTCTGTGATTCTCAGCCAGCTTTATAGTGGTACAGGATTTATGGGCAGAAATACCTAATTCCCTGTGTCCACTCACTGGGCTGGACAATGCAGACACTGCAGGTCTGTAACTTTGTGGTGTTCCTTAAAGCACCCAGCTCAAACTGGGACACTGATGAAGAATTTTTCCCCTTAAGCAGTGTTTGGAGCACGCTTACCCCCTTATCCAGCCTGTCATCCAGCTTGGATGTGGTGGTGTTAAAGATCTTCAGCTGGCTCAGGGCAATCCCAAGAACCAATATAGGCTGGGCAGGGACTGGCTTGAGAGCAGCCCTGGAGAAAAGGCCTTGGGGTTGCTGGTGGAGGAGAAGCTCAACAGAAGCCAGCAGTGAGCACTTGCAGCCCAGAGAGCCAAGCAGAGCCTGGGCTGCAGCAAGAGAAGTGTGGCCAGCAGGGCCAGGGAGGGGATTCTCCCCCTCTGCTCCACTCTGCTGAGACCCCACCTGGAGCACTGTGTCCAGTTCTGGAGCCTCTATTGCAGGAAGGATTTGGAGGTGCTGGAAGTTGTCCAGAGAAGGGCCACTAGGATGGGCAGGAGAGGGCTGGAGCTCCTCTCATATGAGGAACAGACTGAGAATGCCAGGGCTGTTCAGTCTGGAGAAGAGAAGGGTCCAAGGAGACCTTCTTGTGGCCTTCCAGTATCTGAAGGGGGCTACAGGACAGCTGGGGAGGGACTTTTTAGGGTGGAGGTTTCTCAGGCCAGGCTGGATGTGGCTGTGAGCAAGCTGCTGTAGTGTGAGGTGTCCCTGCCCATGGCAGGGGGGTTGGAACTGGATGATCCTCGAGGTCCTTTCCAACCCTGCCAGTTCTGTGGTTCTTTGTAGAGAAAGTAGAACCTCCCCAAATCCCTCCCCAAACTACTGATTCTTTTTGTTTCATGTGGCTTTGCTGTGCCTCCTGCACTGAGGGTGAAGAAAGCCGTGGCAGCCACAAGCGTCGAGGAGTCTTTTTCTCTGCCAGGATTGTAAGTCAGGCCCCTGGCAGGGCTGGTTGAGATGGCTGCTGGCTAAGGGCTGTGGAGCCTCAGGTTTCAGCCAAGCCTGCCAACTGCAATGCCTTCTCTCAAGTGCAGAGAGAGGGCTCACTGTGCCCATTTGAAGCCCTGCTTGGTGGAAAAATCAATGCAGCGGCTCCGACTCCGAGGTACTCTCCTTGGAGCAATCCTGCCCTTGTTCAGGGCTCGGCTGGATGAGTCTGCTAACAACAGCAACAAAAGACTCCACAGAGAAATCTGGGAGGCTTCTGGCTGCCAGGAAGCATTCTGGCTTCCCAGCACCACTGCTTCCAGCCTTCAGCCCCTCTGGCTCCCCTGAGGCAGCGGGGATTTCAGGTAGGATTGAGCAGAACTGCCACGACAAGGCTGTTGTGCTGCCTCCTCTTCAAACTTGCATGGGGAGTTCCTCTGGAGAAGTGAAGGCTCTGAGGAAACCTTATTGAGGCCTTTCAGTATCTGGAGAAGTGCAATGAGGCTAGGGAGATGTCTGGAGCACAGCCCTGTGAGGAAAGGCTGAGGGAGCTGGGGTTGTTTAGCCTGGAGAAGAGGAGGCTCAGGGGAGACCTTAGTGCCATCTACAACTACCTGAAGAGAGGTTGTAGCCAGGAAGGGGTTGGTCTCTTCTCCCAGGCAACCAGCACCAGAACAAGGAGACACAGTCTCAAGCTGCACCAGGGGAAGTTTAGGCTGGAGGTGAGGAGAAAGTTCTTCCCTGAGAGAGTCGTTACCCATTGGAATGTGCTGCCCAGGGAGGTGGTGGAGTTACCATCCCTGGAGGTGTTCGAGAGGGGATTGGACATGGCACTTGGTGCCATGGTTTAGCAGTCATGAGGTGTTGAGTGACAGGTTGGAGCTGATGATCTCTGAGGTCTTCTCTAACCTTACTGATTCTATTAAGGGAGCTAAAGGAAAGCTGGGGAGAGACTTTTGAGGGTGTCAGGGAGTGATAGGACTGGGGAGAATGGAACAGAGCTAGAAATGGGTAGATTGAGATTGGATGTTAGGAAGAAGTTCTTCCCCATGAGGGTGGTGAGAGACTGGCAGAGGTTGCCCGGGGAGGTGGTGGAAGCCTCATGCCTGGAGGTTTTTCAGGCCAGGCTGGATGTGGCTGTGAGCAAGCTGCTGTAGTGTGAGGTGTCCCTGCCCATGGCAGGGGGGTTGGAACTGGGTGGTCCTTGAGGTCCCTTCCAACCCTGCCAGTTCTGTGGTTCTTTGTGCTGGCAGCTGGACTCCCTGGTGTTGCTGCTTTGGTGCTTTTGCCATACTTGCCAAGCACTGAATTTCTTGGTAATGAGTTTTCACCTTATTTCTTGCTTCAGCTATCCCTTAAGAGTTGTCATGGTGCTGTTGTTATGGTTACCAACCCCTTCAGCAGCTAAAATGCCTTTCCTCTCTCCTGCAGGAAGCAATTATGATTAGTGTGTGTGAGGGTGTTTGAAGGATGGTAAATGGTGCAAAAACACTGTGCTGGGGATAGAAAATGAGAGAGGGAAAGTGCTGGAGCTGGAAGGGCTGTGCAGAGATTCTTCCGGGTTTTTAGCCAGAAGTGACCTCCCTGGTAGATGTTCTTTTGAAGCTAAAAGCTGCTAGTGCCATGATTTCAGCACTTCAAGAGAGTGGCACCTGGTTTTAGACTACTTGAGAGATCTACTTGAGGAAATCTGCTCAAGGGATTGGAGAGAGTCCAAGGGTGATGAAGGGACTGGAGCACTGCCTGGGGAGGAGAGGCTGAGAGCCCTGGGGCTGTTTAGTCTGGAGGGGAGAAGACTGAGAGGGGATCTGACCAATGTCTATCAATAGCTGAGGGCTGGGGGTCAGGAAGGAAGGGGCAGGGACAGGCTCTGCTTACTGGTGCCCTGTGATAGGACAAGGGGCAATGGATGGAAACTCCAGCACAGGAGGTTCCACCTCAACATGAGGAGGAACTTCTTCACTGTGAGGGCCCCAGAGCCCTGGAGCAGGCTGCCCAGAGAGGTTGTGGAGTCTCCTTCTCTGGAGCCTTTCCAGCCCTGTCTGGATGTGTTCCTGTGTGATCTGTGCTGGATTCTATGCTCCTGTTCTTGCAGGGGGGTTGGGCTGGAAGATCTCCAGAGGTCTCTTCTAACCCCTAACATCCTCTGATCCGGTGACTGATCGAGTTGGAGCAGTCATGGGAGCAAGGGCAGCCCTGTGTGCTGGGCAGCCACCTGTCCTGGTAAGGGAGCATCCAGCAGTGGGATGGTTCAGGTGCACTTTTCTTTCCAGCAGCCCAGAAAAATGACTGCCTGCCACAGGGGGCAAGAGCTCTGTCACTCAGGACTGGGTGCTGAAAAACTCCTCCTCAGACTTTTACCTGCTCCTGAGTCATGCAGCAGGATGGGTAGCAAGGATGCTTGCTACCAACAGAAGTGGAATGGATGCTGCATCTCACCCCTGCCCCCATCATCTCTGTGTTCATAGGGCCAGGCACTGTGCAGGATGGAGCATAGGAGTGAGGGCTATGAGCTCCTCTGGCTCTCCTGCCAGTGCTGCAGGTCTGATGAGCTGCAGCAGGGGCTGCAGCCATCCCTCATGCTCAGCTCTGGCAAGGATTCAGGTTGCAGTAACCATTCAGCTTTGTGCAGTGAGCCTCCTTTGTTCAGGCTCTGGCCCAGGCACCCTCCTTTACTTTTAAGCCAGGGGGCAATCACAAGGATTTTCTGCACAAAATCTGTCACCATTGACTGAGTGCCTGTGCTGTGGAAATGGAGAAGTTGCTAAAACAAGTGTGAGGAGATGGATGCTGCCTGCAGTTTTTAACACAGGCAGGGTAGTGCTTGCATTGTCTGGAAGGAGGAGCTCTTTCTGCAGGCTAATGCCTCGGGCACTGGCCAAGGAAGAAATAGAATCATGGAATGGTCTGGGCTGGAAGGGACCTCCAAAGCTCATCCAGTCCAACCCCCTCTGCAGTCAGCAGGGACATCCCCAACTAGATCAGGTTGCCCACAGCCCTCTCCAGCCTCACCTTGAGTATCTCCAGGGATGGAGCCTCAACCACCTCCCTGGGCAACCTGTTCCAGTGTTCCACCACCCTCATGGTGCAGAACTTGTTCCTAACATCCAATCTAAATCTGCTCTGCTTTACTTTGAAGCCATTGCCCCTGGTCCTGTCCCTGCAGGCCTTTGCAAACAGTCTCTCTGCAGCCTTCTTGTAGCCCCCTTCAGGTCCTGGCAGGTTGCTCTTAGGTCTCCCTGGAGCCTTCTCTTCTCCAGGCTGAACACCCCCAGCTCCCTCAGCCTGTCCTATCAGCAGAGCTGCTCCAATCCCCTGAGCATTTTCTTGGCCTCCTCTGGACCCTCTCCATCAGGTCCATGTCCTTCCTGTGTTGAGGGCTCCAGACCTGCACACAGCACTGCAGGTGAGGTCTCAGCAGAGCAGAGCAAAGTGGCAGAATCACCTCTCTGGCTCTGCTGGCAATGCTGCTTTGGATGCAGCCCAGGCTGCCATTGGCCTTCTGTGCTGCAAGCTCACACTGCCTGCTCCTGTCCAGCTTCTCCCCCACCAGCACCCCCAAGTCCTTTTCCTCAGGGCTTCTTTCTATCCCCTCCTCCCCCAGCCTGTATTGACAGTGAGGATTGTTCCAGCCCAGGTGCAGAACCCTGCACTTGCTCTTGTTGAGCCCCATGAGGTTCCCCTGGGCACCACCTCTCCAGGTCCCTCTGGATGCCATCCTGTCCCTCTGGTGTACTGACAATGCCACTTGGTCTTTGTTATAAATCACCAGAGAAAATTGTTCATCCTTTATTAGCCTTGTGAGCTAGAGTGACCCCAGCTGAGAGAATGCATAAATCTGGCTATTAATGTACCACATCCCCACAACCACAGCACTCAGAGGAGTTTTGCTCCAAGTGCTGACTATTGTTAATCATTTAGTAGCTTCTGGACTGTGACAAAGTGTTTAAAGGAAGAGAGGACATAACATGGTCAGATGCCATGAGGCTTTTCTCCTCATCCATGCTCTTTGCTGTGAGGCTTTTAAATCACACAGGAAAACACTGAGATTGATGTGAGACTAAGTGCATGGTAGCTGAAAGGAAGGAGGACAATGCAAGTGCAAAGCTCCCTGCCTGTGCCTAGCATCCCAACCTGTCCCTCATGGTTCGTAACCATGTGAAGGCAGCAGCACTGCTAGGCTTTGGCACTGCTAGGATTTGGCACTACTAGGCTTTGGCACTGCTAGGCTTTGGCACTGCATGCTGCAGGCTTAGCCTTGAGGTGGTAGCAGGAGGTTATTGGAATTTGTCTGTCCAGATTTCCCACCTTCTGTCTCTTGTTGCTCAACAAGGGCAAGGGGAGAGTCTTGCACCTGGGAAAGAACAACCCCACGGAGCAGGACAGGTTGGGGACTGACCTGATGGAGAGCAGGGAAAGGGACCTGGGGGTCCTGGTGGATGGGAGGTTGACCATGAGCCAGCAATGTGCTCTGGTGGCCAAGAAGGCCAATGGCATCCTGGGGTGGATTAGAAGGGCTGTGGTTAGTAGGTCAAGAGAGGTCTCCTCCCTCTCCACTCTGCCCTGCTGAGGCCACATCTGGAATATTGTGTCCAGTTCTGGGCCCCTCAGTTCAAGAAGGACCTCAGGGAACTGCTTGAAAGAGTCCAGTGCAGAGCCACAAAGATGCAGAAGGGAGAGGAACATCTTCCTCATGGGGAGAGCCTGAGGGAGCTGAAGGCTCTGGAGCTTGGAGGAGCCTGAGAGGTGACCTCATTGCTGTTGCTAAAGCTGTGCAGGGTGAGTGCCCAGAGGCTCTGCTGGGGGATGCCCAATGCCAGCACAAGGGGCAGTGGTGGAAGCTGAGGCAGAGGAAGCTCAGTGGAAACAGGAGGAAGAATTTTTTCCCTGTGAGGGTGACAGAGGCCTGGAGCAGGCTGCCCAGGGGGGTTGTGGAGTCTCCCTCTCTGGACACATTCAAGAATCTGATATGGAGATTCTGCTTTACTGGAGAGTGAGGAAAGGCTCATAAATATCCTGAGTTTGGATTCAGTTCCAGGAAGGACTGGAGAGTGTCCATAGAAGAGTAATGAGGCTGGAGAAGGGCCTGGAGCACCTGGGTTACAAGGAGGGGCTGGGAGTGCTCAGGCTGGAGAAGAGGAGGCTGAGGGAGACCTCATTGCTCTCTACAGCTCCCTGAAGGGAGGTTGGAGTGAGGAGGGGACAGCCTCTGCTCCTTGCTGGCAAGGGACAGGAGCAGAGGAAATGGCTCCAAGCTGCAGCAGGGGAGGCTCAGGCTGGATGCTAGGAAATATTTCTTGCCAGAGAGGGCTCTCAGCCACTGGAATGGTCTGCCCAGCGCAGGGCTGAAGTCACCATCCCTGGAGGTGTTCCAGCAGCCTTGGAGCTGGTGCTTAGGGACATGGTTTGGTGTTGACCCTGCAGTGCTGGGTGGAAGGTTGGACTGGATGAGCTTGGAGGTCTCTTCCAAGTGGCTGTGTTCTGTGATTCTGTGATAATTTTTAAACTAAGGCAACATGACAGTTTCAAGGGCAGGCTGTGCCTTCTTGTCCTTATACCTTTGTGAAGGCCTTCATTGCAGTTTTGGGGAAGCAGAAGCAAGTCATTGTGGAAGGTGCAGATGTTTTGTTTCCCCTCAAGTGCTGGAATGCATCCAGAGAAGGGCCATGAGGATGAGCAGAGGGCTGGAGCTGCTCTGCTCTGGAGACAGACTGAGAGAGTTGGGGTTGTTCAGTCTGGAGAAGAGAAGGCTCTGAGAAGACCTTCTTATGGCCTTGCAGTATCTGAAGGGGGCTACAGTAAAGCTGGGGAGGGACTTTTGAAGGTGTGAGGGAGTGATAGGACTGGGGGGAATGGAGCAAAACTAGAAATGGGTAGATTGAGATTGGATGTCAGGAAGAAGTTCTTCCCCATGAGGATGGTGAGAGACTGGCAGAGGTTGCCCAGGGAGGTGGTGGAAGCCTCATGCCTGGAGGTTTTTCAGGCCAGGCTGGATGTGGCTGTGAGCAAGCTGCTGTAGTGTGAGGTCTCCCTGGCTATGGCAGGGGGGGTTGGAATTGGCTGATCCTTGAGGTCCCTTCCAATCCTAATAACTCTATGATTCTGTGATTCTAAATACTGTGTTGCCCTGGATCATCCAAAGTATTCCAAGTATCCTCTTTTGGTGTATGTACTTAAAATTCTGGTACAATATTTGTCCACTTCTTAGTATTCCTCTGTCAATACTTGAACCTCCTGCTGTATTTAATTCCATGGTATGCTGATGAGGTGACAGAAAACTAACTACCCTGCTGGTGAGAAGCATACCTCTGTCTTCTGGGGCTGGAGTAGAAGTTTGCAGAGAAGGGCAAGGAAGCTGGGAAGGGCCTGGAGAAGAAATCTGATGAAGAGCAACTGAAGGAGCTGGGGATGGTTAGTTTGGAAAAGAGAGGAGGCTGAGGGAAGACCTTATTGTTGTCTATAGCTCCCTGAAAGGAGGTTGTGGAGAGGTTGGTGCTGGTCTCTTCTCACAGGTGATTAGCCATAGAAGAAGAGGGAAGAGCCTCAAGCTGCAGCAGGGCAGGTTCAGTCTGGACAGCTTCCCATCAAGAGTGGTCAGGGCTTGGAATGTGCTGCTCAGGGAAGTGGTGCAGTCCCCAAAGCTGGATGTGTTTGAAGGTGGTTTGGCTGTGGTGCTTGGGGCTGTGGTTTAGGGGTGATCCTTGCAGAGTAGGGCTCTGGGTTGGACTTGGTGATCCTGAGGGTCTTTTCCAACCTGTGATTCTGTGATTGTGTGAAGCTGCTGAGTACAAAGATGCTTTGTGGTGACTCAGTCACTGTCTTTCTACTACCATTATAAGCTCTGAGAGCACTTGATGAATAAGAGGGAGAGTCAAGAATGAACTCATCCATTTTTCACTTCTCTAACCCATCTATTACAATTCCCCAGCCAAATTCTGCCTCCAGATCCACACAGTTCTCCTTGAAGCCTGCCCACTCTATTTATTTTTAAAGATAAAAGCACTTCTGTTACTTTCACAGAGGACTTCTGTGACATGGTCCCTTGGAAGGCTGTGAATGTCCTTCCCCAAGAGCTTCAAGTGAAGCAAGGAGTGTCTGCCTGGAACAGGGAATGTCAATAGTAGGATATAACAATTAAGTTCATCCCAGTGATCTTCAGATCCGTGTTCCCTGTGCTCAGGCCTTGTATAACCTTTCCTCACCATTCAGCCAGACCTGGACAAGCTGAGAGCTGGGCAGGGAGCAATTGCATGAAATTCAACAAGGGCAAGGGGAGAGGCTTGCCCCTGGGAAAGAACAACCTCATGGAGCAGACTAAACAGCCTCAGGTCTTTCAGCCTCTCCTGACAGGGCAGCACTCATCCTGGTAGCCCTCCCTTGGACTCTCTCCAGTCCTGTATGGTGATGACCAATTCACTTCTTGTTAAGTGGGTCGATATTTAACTGTAATTAATGAGCTAAAGTCAGATTAACAGAAGGCTAGCCCTCAAGAAACTGCTGCTAATGACTGCCAAGCATATGAGAGCTAGGCAGGGCCTGAGCCATCACTTTCACCACTTGTGGTTTTGGTTTTAAAGCAGTTCACCCAGGGCCAGGCTAGGCAAGCAAGGACGTCTCTGTGTGTGATTGAGTTTCTCTGGCAGTGCTGCTGGTATCATGCCTGTGCTGCCTGATGGTCAGGGGCACAGCCACCTGCTTGGAGCTGATCTCTCCTGCTCTCCAGCTTTCTTGTAGCCCCCTTCAGGTCCTGGCAAGTTGCTCTTAGGTCTCCCTGGAGCCTTCTCTTTTCCAGGCAGAACACCCCCAGCTCCCTCAGCCTGTCCTCACAGCAGATCTGCTCCAACCCCCTGAGCATTTTCTTGGCCTCCTCTGGACCCTCTCCATCAGGTCCATGTCCTTCCTGTGTTGAGGGCTCCAGACCTGTAGACAGCACTGCAGGTGAGGTCTCACCATAGCAAAGTGAATAGAATAGAATAGAATAGAATAGAATAGAATAGAATAGAATAGAATAGAATAGAATAGACCAGGTTGAAAGGGACCTTTGAGATCATTGAGTCCAACCTATCACCCAACACCATCTAATCAACTAAACCATGGCACCAAGCACCCCATCCAGTCCCTTCCTAAACACCTCCAGGGATGGTGACTCCACCACCTCCCTGGGCAGCACATCCCAAAGGCCAATCTTTCTTTCTGGGAAAAACTTCTTCCTAACATCCAGCCTAAACCTCCCCTGGCACAGCTTGAGACTGTGTCCTCTTGTTCTGGTGCTGGTTGCCTGGGAGAAGAGACCAACCTCCACCTGTCTCTCCTGCTCATGTCATAGAATTACAGAATCACAGAATCACAGAATGGTCTGGACTGGAAGGGACCTCCAAAGCTCATCCAGTCTGACCTCCCGGCAGTCAGCAGGGACATCCCCAACTAGATCAGGTTGCCCACAGCCCTCTCCAGCCTCGCCTTGAATATCTCCAGGGATGGGGCCCCAACCACCTCCCTGGGAAACCTGTTCCAGTGTTCCACCACCCTCCTGGTGCAGAACTTCTTCCTCACATCCAATCTCAATCTGCTCTGCTCTAGTTTGAAGCCATTGCCCCTGGTCCTGTCCCTGCAGGCCTTTGCAAGCAGTCTCTCTGCAGCCTTCTTGTAGCCCCCTTCAGGTCCTGGCAGGTTGCTCTTAGGTCTGCCTGGAGCCTTCTCTTCTGCAGGCTGAACACCCCCAGCTGCCTCAGCCTGTGCTGGGAGCAGACCCTGTTGCTAACCTCGGCTCCATGTCGTTGCAGGCGGAGCGCTGCAGGCGGGGCACCATGGCGGACGAGAGGAAGGAGGAAGCCAAGGCCCCGCACTGGGCTCCAGCTGCACTGGCAGAGGCCTCCTCGCACCCCCATTCCCCCGAGCTGAAGGAGCAGGGCGGCGCGGGGCCCGGGCTGGTCAGGAGCGCCAATGGATTTCCCTACCGGGAGGAGGAGGAGCCGGGGCTGGGCGGCCGCCCGCAGCCGGGCACCTACGGCGGCAGCAAGGAGAACGGAATCAACGGGGAGCTGTCGGCGGGGGACAGGGAGACTGCAGGTAACCTGCCCCGGTGCCCCGCGCTGGCACGCAGCCTCTGCACGACACCGGGGGATGTCCGTCCAGGGGTGTGGGGGGTTGAGAATGCCCACCCCCAACACACACATTGAACTGGCCAGACCAGCTCAGGTTGGAAGCAAATGGATTGTCCAATTGTCAGGGTTGGAAGGGACCTCAAGGATCAGCCAGTTCCAACCCCCCTGCCATGGCCAGGGACACCTCACACTACAGCAGGTTGCTCACAGCCACATCCAGCCTGGCCTGAAAAACCTCCAGGGATGAGGCTGCCACCACCTCCCTGGGCAACCTCTGCCAGTCTCTCACCACCCTCATGGGGAAGAACTTCTTCCTATCATCCAATCTCAATCTACCCAGTTCTAGAATCTATAAGGTTGGAAGAGACCTCAAAGATCATCAAGCCCGAGATGTCACCCATGACCTCATGACTTCTAGTTTTACCCATTTCTAGTTTTGCTCCATTCCCCCCAAGTCCTATCACTCCCTGACACCCTGAAAAGTCCTTCCCCAGCTTTTTTGTAGCTCCCTTCAGAAACTGGAAGGCCACAAGAAGGTCTCCCTGGAGCCTTCTCTTCTCCAGACTGAAAAACCCCAATTCACTCTGTCTGTCATAGTGTCATAGTATCATAGAATCAGTCAGGGTTGGAAGGGACCACAAGGATCATCTAGTTCCAACCCCCCTGCCATGGGCAGGGACACCCCACACTAGATCAGGCTGGCCACAGCCTCAGCCAGCCTGGGCTTAAACACCTCCAGGGACAGGGCCTCAACCACCTCCCTGGACAACCCATTCCAGGGCTTCACCACTCTCATGGAGAAGAACTTCCTCCTCACCTCCAGCCTGAATCTCCCCACCTCCAGCTTCATTCCATTCCCCCTAGTCCTATCACTCCCTGAGATCCTGAGCAGTCCCTCCCCAGCCTTCCTGTAGGCCCCCTTCAGATACTGGAAGGCCACAATGAGGTCACCTCAGAGCCTTCTCTTCTCCAGGCTGAACAGCCCCAACTCCTTCAGTCTGTCCTCATAGGAGAGCAGCTCCAGCCCTCTGATCATCCTCGTGGCCCTTCTCTGGACACCTTCCAGCACCTCCAGATCCCTCTTGTCACAGGGGCTCCAGAACTGGAGGCAGTACTCCAGGTGGGGTCTCAGCAGAGCTGAGCAGAGGGGGAGAATCACCTCCCTTGACCTGCTGGCCACACTTCTCTTGCTGCAGCCCAGGATCTGATTGGCTTTCTGGGCTGCAAGTGCACACTGAGAGCTCCTGTTGAGCTTCTCCTCCACCAGCACCCCCAAGTCTCTCTCCTCAGGGCTGCTTTCCAGCCAGTCACTGCCCAGCCTGGATTTGTGCCTGGGATTACCTCGATCCTGATGCAGGACCCTGCACCCTGCACTGTCCTCATAGGAGAGGTGCCCCAGCCCTCTGCTCATCCTGTGAAGCTGTATTTACACGGGAAAATACAATCTAAAACGGAATGCAATGAATATGTACAAAGTATATATAATATTTACATATATTTACAGGTATTTACATAATAAACAGCACAAGAACCTTCCCTGGCCAAGAACCACAGGAGCTAATAGCTTTCCCTTCCCTCCTCCCCTCCTTATCCCCCCTGGACAAAAAGGGAGAGGAGAAAAATGCAGAGAATTGGATTTTAGTAATTAGCCAAAATAAAGAACACAGCCAAGGTCAGCAAAGCCAGCCAGAAGCAAGTCAGTGTCTCCCCAAGCTGAAATGAGAGAAAGATAGCTTGCATTACCAGCCTTATGTTTGTTATCTATCCAAGAGGACTGGATAGATATTAAGAACTGGCTGGAGGGCCAAGCCCAGAGAGTGGTGGTGAATGGTGCCACATCCAGCTGGCAGCCAGGCACCAGTGGTGTGCCCCAGGGATCAGTGCTGGGCCCCATCCTGTTCAATATCTTTAGTGATGATCTGGATGAGGGGACTGAGTCCATCATCAGTAAGTTTGCAGATGACACCAAGCTGGGAGCAGGAGTTGATCTCTTAGAGGGTAGGAGAGCTCAGCAGAGGGACCTTGACAGGCTGGACAGATGGGCAGAGTCCAACAAGTCTGAGTGCTTCATTCTGCACTTTGGCCACAACAACCCCATGCAGTGCTACAGGCTGGGGTCAGAGTGGCTGAGAGCAGCCAAACAGAAAGGGACCTGGGGGTGCTGGTGGACAGCAGCTGAACATGAGCCAGCAGTGTTCTCAAGTGGCCAAGAAGGCCAATGGCATCCTGGCCTGCATCAGGAACAGTGTGGCCAGCAAGAGCAGGAAAGTCATTCTCCCATTTTACTCAGCACTGGTTAGGCCACACCTTGAGTCCTGTGTCCAGTTCTGGACCCCTCAAATTAAGAAGGACATTGAGATACTTGAAGGTGACCAGAGAAGGGCAATGAGGCTGGGGAGGAGTCTGGAGTACAGCCCTGTGAGGAGAGGCTGAGGGAGCTGGGATTGCTTAGCCTGGAGAAGAGGAGGCTCAGGGGAGACCTTCTTGCTGTCTACAACTCCCTGAAGGGAGGCTGTATCCAGGTGGGGGTTGGTCTCTTCTCCCAGGCAACCAGCACCAGAAGGAGAGGACACAGTGACTCTATGTGTTTGTGAGTGCAGGACAGAGAGCTCTGCCTGTCCCTGCTCCCAAATACCACCACCTTCTTCAAACCACCAGCTGTCTGCAGACCAAGGTGTTGCTCAGAGCACCACAGCTCACATTTATTCACCCTTGCTCAGGCACATTTTGCTGCATTCCCACAGGGACTTTGTTTGTAAACTATGTGAGGATTTTGGGATTCAGCTTCTTATTTAGGGTGGAAAAAAACCACAACCCCCTTCCCTTCCCCCCCCCAAAAAAAAAGAAGTGTGACTATGTCAAAATGAAATATGCAAAGCAAGTTTCCTGTTTTAGAAGTTCAGGCTAATTCTCACTCTGCAGAGTTTCCACTTGAAACCCCCAATGCACAGAGCGAGAGGAATTTCTCTTGTACAGACACAGCTGCCCTGGCTGCATCCATCCATGCATGCTAAAGAGATCTTTCTAGCAATGTCTGCTGCTTGCTGACAGCATTTGGAGATGCTGCCGGTAATTTCTCAGCAGCTGGAGTATTTTTTCAGGCTCTTGGAGCCTGCAGTCATTTCATGAGCAACTGTGCTGGAAATGGATCTCTCTGCTTAAAGTAGGTGGCTGTAGATTTTCAGAGTCTCTTTTCTTTCTGGACAGCCAACGTTTGAAAGCCAAAGGTGCGGGCATTGAGGCAGGCAGGCTGATGGTGATTGTTTAGGGGGGTTGGTAGCAAGGTCTGGTCTTTGTTGTCACCCAGATGGGCAGAGTCCAACAGGATGGCATTCAAGTCCCAAGTGCCAGGTGCTGCATTTTGGTCACAACAACCCCATGCAGCACTACAGGCTGGGGTCAGAGTGGCTGGAGAGCAGCCAGGCAGAAAGGGACCTGGGGGTGCTGGTTGATAGTAGGTTGAACATGAGAACATGAGCCAGCAGTGTGCCCAGGTGGCCAAGAAGGCCAATGGCATCCTGGCCTGCATCAAAAATAGTGTGACCAGCAGGAGCAGGGAAGTCATTGTGCCCCTGTGCTCAGCACTGGTTAGGCCACACCTCGAGTCCTGTGTCCAGTTCTGGGCCCCTCAGCTTAAGAAAGACATTGAGATACTTGAATGTGTCCAGAGAAGGGCAACAAGGCTGGGGAGAGGCCTTGAGCACAGCCCTGTGAGGAGAGGCTGAGGGAGCTGGGGAGCTGGAGAAGAGGAGGCTCAGGGGAGACCTCATTGCTCTCTCCAACTCCCTGAAGGAAGGTTGTAGCCAGGTGGGGGTTGGTCTCTTCTCCCAGGCAACCAGCACCAGAACAAGAGGACACAGTCTCAAGCTGTGCCAGGGGAAGTTTAGGCTCAAGGTGAGGAGAAAGTTCTTCCCTGAGAGAGTTGTTAGCCATTGGAATGTGCTACCCAGGGAGGTGGTGGAGTCACTGTCCCTGGAGGTGTTCAGGAGGGGATTGGAAGTGGCACTCGGAGCCATGGTTTAGTAGTCATGAGGTGTTGGGTGACAGGTTGGGCTTGATGATCTTTGAGGTCTCTTCCAACCTTGGTGATACTGTGTTACTGTGAAAACCTCTGGCTTCTCAACCCTTTTGCCAGAGCATTTGAGGCTCCAGCAACTGCCACATCTGTGACAGAGCACTGGTGCCAGCATGGCATTTCCTAGGAAGCTGATGGCAGCTCAGGTACATTTTGAGGTGTTACACCCTAGGGAGCTCTCCAGCACCCGGCCTACCCTGGATCTGGGTTTTAGTCACTGTCCTCTGCTGGGGATAGGTACTCTACAGCAGGGCACCCATCTGAGGGTGTAAAAATCTGAGGGCTGTGTGCTAGGAGGGAAGGTTAGAGCCAGGCCAGCAGGACAAAAGCACCTTGTGGCAACAGGGATGTAGGGACAAGGGCTGGTAACAGGGGAGGAAAGAACAGTTCCTGCCAAAACACATCCAATCCATCACTGTCAGTGAGGTTTTGGGGGTTGCACAGCTTAAATTTGCCTTCCCATATGTATGTCTCTCTCTCTTGGCATCTGTCTAAGAGTTATTGAGCCTGACCTCAGTGTTGGAATCCTCTGAATCTGGCTGTTGTGCTGCCTCCGATTGATCTGTCTCGGTATCATGCTGGTAATGGCTGCATTATGGAGCCACATCAATGCCCTCCTTTCACATGGGCCGCTGGGAATGGGCAGGGGGGAGAGTGCACAGAGCCGTGGGCAGGGCGGCCTCAGGGCCTGAGAGCACAGGGCAGGGCTTACGGAGTAGCACAGGGGAAGCTCCTGTGGGGGAGATGTCAGTGAGGGTAAAGGAACTGTTCCTTTGGAGATGTATTTCACAGAACCACAGAACTGGCAGGGCTGGAAGGGACCTCAAGGATCAGCCACTTCCAAACCCCCTGCCATGGCCAGGGACACCTCACACCAAAGCAGCTTGCTCACAGCTACATCCAGCCTGGCTGCAAAAACCTCCAGGGATGAGGCTTCCACCACCTCCCTGGGCAACCTCTGCCAGTCTCTCACCACCCTCATGGGGAACAACTTCTTCCTAACATCCAATCTCAATCTATCCATTTCTAGTTTTGCTCCATTCCCCCCAGTCCTATCACTCCCTGACACCCTCAAAAGTCCCTCCCCAGCTTTACTGTAGCCCCCTTCAGATACAGGAAGGCCACAAGAAGGTCTCCTTGGAGCCTTCTCCTCTCCAGACTGAACAACCCCAACTCTCTCAGTCTGTCTCCATAGCAGAGCAGCTCCATCCCTCTGCTCATCCTCGTGGCCCTTCTCTATTTGTGTGTCTCAATTTGTGTGTATATATAAATGTGTGTATTTGTCTCTAGATATGTGCCCTGCCAAGACCTCATCTGAAGCATTGTGTCCAGTTCTGGGATCCCCAGTTCAAGAGAGTCAGGCTTGAGAGGGCACAGCCAAGGGCTCCAGAGATGATCATGGGATCATAGAATCAATAAGGTTGGAAAAGACCTCAGAGATCATCAAGTCCAACCTGTCACCCAGGACCTCATGACTAACTAAACCATGGCAGCAAGTGCCACATCCAATGGCCAATTACTCTTTCTGGGAAGAACTTTCTCCTCACCTCCAGCCTAAACTTCCCCTGGCACAGCTTGAGACTGTGTCCTCTTGTTCTGGTGCTGGTTGCCTGGGAGAAGAGACCAACCCCCACCTGGCTACGACCTCCCTTCAGGGAGTTGGAGAGAGCAAGAAGGTCTCCCCGAGCCTCCTCTTCTCCAGGCTAAGCAACCCCAGCTCCCTCAGCCTCTCCTCACAGGGCTGTGCTCAAGGCCTCTCCCCAGCCTCGTTGCCCTTCTCTGGACACATTCCAGGGTCTCAATATCTTTCTTAAACTGAGGGGCCCAGAACTGGACACAGGACTCAAGGTGTGGCCTAAGCAGTGATGAGGTGCTTAGAACATCTCACTTAGGAAGAAAGGCTGAGAGACTTGGGATTCTTAGCCTGGAGAGGAGAAGCCCAAGGGGGGATCTTATCAAAACTTATTAATACTGCAAGGGTGGGTGTCAGGAGGATGGGGCCAGGCTTTTTTCTGTGCTGCCCAGTGACAGGACAAGTGCCACATCCAATCCCCTCTTGAACACCTCCAGGGATGGGGAGTCTGCCACCTCCCTGGGTAGCACTAACAGGAATAAACTTGAACATAGCAAGTTCCATCTAAACATGAGGAGAAAGTTCTTTATGTTGAGGCTGGTAGAGCCCTGGAACAGGCTGCCCAGAGAGGTGGTGGAGTCTCCAGCTCTGGAGTCCTTCAAAACCATCCTCAACACCTTCCTGTGCAACATGCTCTAAGTGACCCTGCTCTGGCATGGTGGGGGGTGGGCTAGATGCTCTCTGGAGGTCCCTTCCAACCCCTGTTGTTCTGTGATATACTCTTTGCCTCTGGCAGACCAGCTCAGTCCTGCTCCATGCTCAGCCCCATGCAAGGCCCACACTGCTCCTGCTGAGCTTTTGGGTTGAGAGCCACAAGGATGTTTGGAGGACTTGAGCATCTCCCCTGTGAAGAGAGACTGAGAGCCCTGGGGCTGTTTAGTCTGGAGAAGAGAAGGCTGAGAGGGGATCTGATCAATGTCTATCAAGAGCTGAGGGCTGGGGCTCAAGTGGAGGGGGCCAAGCTCTTTTGGGTGGTGCACAGCAATAAGCCAAGGAACAATGGAGACAAACTTTACCAGAGAAGGTTTCAGCTGAACATGAGGAGAAACTTCTTGGCAGTGAGGGTGACAGAGGCCTGGAACAGGCTGCCCAGAGAGGTTGTGGAGTCTCCTTCTCTGGAGCCTTTCCAACCCCAGCTGGATGCATTCCTGCGCAGACTCCCCTGGGTGATGCTGCTCTGTCAGGGGGGTTGGACTGGATGATCTCTGGAGGTCCCTTCTGACCTCTAATGTACTGTGGTACTGTGTGGTTTGCAGCACAAGCTGCGTCCTTACTCACCTGCACTCACACCCAGCATTATTGGTGAGGATGTGGGGAGGGCTGAAAGGGGAGGATGAGATCTGTAGCTCCTGTGTCAAGCCAAGCGTTCTCACATCACATGAGATGTGTGCTGCAAAGGAGGCGTGACAGAGTCATCTTCAGGGACTCACTCTAAGTGGGCTGCTGTGGATAGCTTTGGATTGGACCCCACGGTAGAGCACAGGGTGTGCTTGACTTGCAATGACATGCAGGAGTGGCAGCAGTTTCCTTGCTGACTGACAAGTCCTGGCCAGCTAGCTGGAAGGAAGTGCTGAGGAGCAGTACAGGTGCAGCATTCCCTGGGGAGCCAGCAAACCAACACGGTCCATCCTACTCATCTTGCAAGGAATCTCAAGCTGCAAAGGTTTGGCTCTTACCCTTAAGATGCACTTATTTATCTTTGCTTTTTCAGTAATAGAATGACTAAGCTGTCAAATTGATGTAACTGGGGGTAAAAGTAGTTAGGTGTCTTGTGAAGCACCTTCTACAGCAGGTCTTTACATACACAGTGACTCAGCTGATCGAGTGCTTGCTTCATTATCTGCCAAACTGAGAGGGTTCTAATCGGGGAGGGGTTGCACTGCCCACACAGTTATTTGCTGCATTACTTTCCTGACAGATGAAGGGAAAAGCATTTCCTGAAATCCTATTAGCAGAGCCTGAGGACAGTGGCTCTGTCCCGGTGTCAGTCAGCGTTAAGGACGGTGCCGTGTCCTGCCAAAGTGACAAACAGCAGAGAGCCCTTTGGTAACTGGCAGAGTGCCCAAACCATGGGGAATGCAAAGAGACTGCTGGAAAACGGCAGCAGACTTCCTCACACAGCACTGATGACAGACTGCAGGTTAAGTGCTCCTGCCTGGCTTGTCAGAGCCTTTCAGCTGTAGGAAAGGTGGGTGAGAGAGAGCCCACGGCTGATAAAACATGGAATCATAGGACTGTCAGGGTTGGAAGGGACATCAAGGATCAGCCAGTTCCAACTCCCCTGCCATGGCCAGGGACACCTTACACTACAGCAGCTTGCTCACAGCCACATCCAGCCTGGCCTGAAAAACCTCCAGGCATGAGGCTTCCATCACCTCCCTGGGCAACCTCTGCCAGTCTCTCACCACCCTCATGGGGAACAACTTCTTCCTAACATCCCATCTCAATCTACCCATTTCTAGTTTTGCTTCATTCCGCCCAGTCCTATCACTCCCAACATCCTAAAAAGTCCTTCCCCAGCTTTCTTGTAGCCCCCTTCAGACACTGGAAGGCCACAAGAAGGTCTCCTTGGAGCCTCCTCCAGACTGAACAACCCCAACTCTCTCAGTCTGTCTCCATAGCAGAGCAGCTCCAGCCCTCTGCTCATCCTCGTGGCCCTTCGCTGGACACCTTCCAGCACCTCCAGATCCTTCCTGGCACAGAGGCTCCAGAACTGGACACAGTGCTCCAGGTGGGGTCTCAGCAGAGTGGAGCAGAGGGGGAGAATCCCCTCCCTGGCCCTGCTGGCCACACTTCTCTTGCTGCAGCCCAAAGCTTCCCTTGTAGCCACCAGTCACCAAGTAAACAGCACCAAGTGCTGTTAGGAAATTACCATGATGCTTGGTTCTGCTGGCTCAGGACCTTCAGCCCAAGAGGAGCAAGACTAGAGCTGTGCTGGCAGGTTGTGTAGGGGCAGGACTGCAGCTCTGTTCATGTGGTCAGTAAACACCAGAGCACCTCCAGGCTGGAACTACATCCAGTCATTCCTTGGTCCTATGGTATGTGAATGGTTTTGCCTCCTCTAGTGACTTCTCATTTAATCTTCCTTTGTGTGTCTTTCTGTTGCCATCCAAGTGACAAATACTAAGATGGCACTGCCAGTAAATATACAAAGAGGCTTTCTTTGTGCAGAAGCCTTTTTAGCCCTTCTGTCCAGCCGGACTGCTTTGTCAGAGCTTTCCTTTTCCTTTGGCTGTCTGCACTGATAATCCTGCTGCTACCAGAGCCTCCCACCCCAGAAGCCTCTTCCCCAAAGGAGACAAAGGCATCCTGGCTGGGATCAGCAATGCTGTGTCCAGCAGCAGCAGGGAGGGGATTGTCCCCTGGCACTCAGCTCTGGGGAGGCCACACCTCCAGTGCTGTGTCCAGTTTTGGGCACCTCAATACAAGAGAGATGTGGAGGTGCTGGAGCCAGGGCAGAGGAGGGCAAGGAAGCTGGGAAGGGCCTGGAGAAGAAATCTGGTGAAGAGCAACTGAAGGAGCTGGGGATGGTTAGTGTGAAGCAGAGGAGGCTGAGGGTGGACTTCATGGCTCTCTACAGCTCCCTGAAAGGAGGTTGTGAAGAGCTTGGTGCTGGTCTCTTCTCACAGGTCACTAGCCACAGAACAAGAGGGAAGAGCCTCAAGCTGCAGCAGGGCAGGTTCAGACTGGACAGGAGGAAGAATTTTTTCCCATCAAGAGTGGTCAGGGCTTGGAATGTGCTGCCCAGGGAGGTGGTGGAGTCCCCAAGGCTGGATGTGTTTCAGGGAGGTTTGGATGTGGTGTTTGGGGCTGTGGTTTAGGGGTGATCCTTGTAGAGTAGGGTTCTGGGTTGGACTTGGTGATCCTGAGGCTCTTTTCCAACCTGAATGTTTCTGTGGTTCTGTGATTCTCAGCCATGATGTCAGATGTACATTTTTAGCAAGCTGCCTGTCTTGGGCCACAGGATGCAGAGACATTGACACTGAGAGCTGGATGTGCTTGCTGTCTAACCTGTGTCACTTGGTTATTTCACAGGGATGGAAGAATTCATCTTCCCCTGTCACTGATGGCTCCCATGGG
This sequence comes from Melanerpes formicivorus, assembly GCF_026170545.1. Classification (NCBI taxonomy): domain Eukaryota; kingdom Metazoa; phylum Chordata; class Aves; order Piciformes; family Picidae; genus Melanerpes; species Melanerpes formicivorus. The sequence goes on from NW_027142357.1 coordinate 489,773, forward strand.
GAAGCAGCTGTTAATTAGGCATTTTGATCTCCCTCCCTTAGCCCAGGAAATGTGACAGTAATTAACAGTGCACTGTCATCATCTTTGCCAGTTTAGACATAGGCACACAGAGCAGACTCCTGGAACTTCTCTTCTCTCTATTAAGAGTTATATAAGTGCCATTTTATGGGAGGCATTTTTGGACTGTTTCAGACATGTTCAAGTTGTGTGGCTGAAGGTGGCACAGGCAGAGGCAGCAGAACCTTTCTGGGGCACTTGTAGAGTGTGGGGTTTTGTACTGTTCTCCCTCAAGCTGGCTGTGGAGTCCCTTCTCAGCTGTTCTTCTGCAGAGAACTGGGAATGAAGCCACAGAAATTCCATCCTTTCCCACATATCTCCTCTCTCCTGCCAGCTTCTCTCTGCCTCTATATATTCAGTAACTGCTGTAGAAAGCAGTCCCTGTAGGAATTCCTGTGGCTGGCACCACTGGTCACTAAATCCAGAAAGGAATCCCATTTTGTCCAGCCAGGAAGTTTTTAGAGGGCTTGGCTCTCTCCTCCCAGCACCTCTTGGGACTTCAGACATTATTTGATAGGAGCTGGAGGATCTGGCACAGTTTTGGGCAGTGCAAGCATGGTGTTCTTGATACCCCAGAGGGACAGGATGGCATCCAGAGGGACCTGGACAGGCTGCAGAGGTGGTGCCCAGGGGAACCTCATGAGGCTCAACAAGAGCAGGTGTCAGGTTCTGCACCTGGGCTGGAACAATCCTCACTGTCAGTGCAGGCTGGGGGAGGAGGGGATAGAAAGCAGCCCTGAGTAAAAGGACTTGGGGGTGCTGGTGGGGGAGAAGCTGAACAGGAGCAGGCAGGGTGAGCTTGCAGCACAGAAGGCCAAGGGCAGCCTGGGCTGCATCCAAAGCAGCACTGCCAGCAGAGCCAGAGAGGTGATTCTGCCACTGTGTTCTGCTCTGCTGAGACCTCACCTGCAGTGCTGTGTGCAGGTCTGGAACCCTCAACACAGGAAGGCCATGGACCTGATGGAGAGGGACCAGAGCAGGGCCATGAAAATGCTCAGGGGGTTGGAGCAGAGCAGCTCTGCTGATAGGACAGGCTGAGGGAGCTGGGGGTGTTCAGCCTGGAGAGGAGAAGGCTGCAGGGAGACCTAAGAGCAACCTGCCAGGACCTGAAGGGGGCTACAGGAAGGCTGCAGAGAGACTGTTTGCAAAGGCCTTCAGGGACAGGATCAGGGCCAATGGCTTCAAAGTAGAACAGAGCAGATTTATATTGGATGTGAGGAAGAAGTTCTGCACCATGAGGGTGGTGGAACACTAGAAGAGGTTTCCCAGGGAGGTGTTTGAGGCCTCATCCCTGGAGATATTCAAGGTGAGACTGGAGAGGGCTGTGGGTGACCTGATCTAGTTGGGGATGTCCCTGCTGACTGCAGAGGGGTTGGACTGGATGAGCTTTGGAGGTCCCTTTCAACCCAGACCATTCTATAATTCTATGATTCTATGATTCTGCAAAATAATTGCTGTCTGAAATGGGCCTGCATGCAAGTCCAGAGATAAGGCAGCCAGCAGCAAAAGCAGAAGAGGCAGCCCAGAGAGAAGACAACGACCAAACTAGTTTCTGCTACAAAATAGAAGATACTCAGCAGGCTAATGGAATCAGATAAACTTATCTTCCATCATTCTGTGTCCAACCCCTAAAACTGTTTATTCCTATACTTCAAAACCTCTAAAAAAATTAAAACCAAAACCAATCAGGCATAGACTTAAACTGTATCAAGAGCAAAGTGACAGAATCACCTCTCTGGCTCTGCTGGCAGTGCTGCTTTGGATGCAGCCCAGGCTGCCCTTGGCCCTCTGAGCTGCAAGCTCACACTGCCTGCTCCTGTCCAGCTTCTCCCCCACCAGCACCCCCAAGTCCTTTTCCTCAGGGCTGCTTTCTATCCCCTCCTCCCCCAGCCTGTATTGACAGTGAGGATTGTTCCAGCCCAGGAGCAGAACCCTGCACTTGCTCTTGTTGAGCCTCATGAGACTCCCCTGGGCACCACCTCTCCAGCTTCCCAGGCATTTTCTTTGGGCTCCCTCCTGGTGTGTTGAGTGACTGTGATATTTTCTGGTTAGGGTGTGAGCATCATCAGGGGGGAGTGCAGCAGCAGCTGTGCTTCCTCAGGACAGGAGGGAGGAAGAGCGCAGTGCTTGTGTGCGTTGCCCTGGCAACCGCTTCTTGCTTGGTGCCATCAGCACTGCCAGGAAGTGTAGCTGGTGGCAACCTCTGAGGTGGGGAGATGGAGGAAATATCTCTCTTAACGTGTTCCAGCCCTGCCAGCTGCTCAGGCAACAAGCCATGAGCGCTGCTTGTCGAATCTGCCTTTTGCAAACCTCCCCAGCCATTCTCCAGACCCCTCCCCAGCCTCATTGCCCTTCTCTGGTCACCTTCAAGTATCTCAATGTCCTTCTTAATTTGAGGGGTCCAAAACTGGACACAGGACTCAAGGTGTGGCCTAACCAGTGCTGAGTACAGGGCAGAATGAGTTCCCTGCTCCTGCTGGCTACACTCTTCCTAATGCAGGCCAGGATGCCTTTGGCCTTCTTGGCCACCTGGGCACACTGCTGGCTCATGTTCAGCTGCTGTCACCCAGCACTTCCAGGTCCCTCTCTGCCTGGCTGCTCTCAGCCACTCTGACCCCAGCCTGTAGCTCTGCATGGGGTTGTTGTGGCCAAAGTGCAGCACCTGGCACTTGGATTTATTGAATGCCATCATGTTGGACTCTGCCCATCTGTCCAGCCTGTCAAAGTCCCTCTGCCAAGCTCTCCTGCCCTCTAAGAGATCAACTCCTGCTCCCAACTTGATGTCATCTGCAAGCTTACTGATGACTGACTCAATCCCCTCATCCAGATCATCAATGAAGATATTAGAGAGGATGGGGCCCAGAACACCTCCTGGCAGCCACAGCTTTGCTTTTGTCTCCCCTTCTCCTGGACAACAATTTGCCCTTTGTCTGTTCACCTCTGTGCTGCCTCCCCTACCACCCATGTTTGGCTGCCTGCTCTGGTGGAGGCTGAAAATGCAGTTTCCATGGGCCAGATCTCAGTCCTCCAGCACTGGTGTGAGCTGGGTGACTGGGTCCTGTGGTTTAAGCTTCCCCAGAGTTCAAAAGCCCAAATGGAACAGATTTAGGTTTCTTCCCCTCCCCCTTTTTTTTCCTGGTAGGCAAATTAGGCATGAGGAAAGAGAGGTAAAGCTTTGAAAGGAGTAGCCTTGAATCGATTTGGAAGTAAAAAGGTAAAGTTTAACAAAATATCAAAGGCATTTGAGGGAAAAGGAAGGTTACAAAGGGGTAAGGGGAAAAAAAAGGGGTAAATAAAAATAAGTACAAACCCAGGCCCAGCTGGCATAGGATTCTCTGGATGCAAATGTGGATTCTCTTTAGATGCAGTCCTTAGGAGCTTGGCTGCAGCATGGAGCAGTTCTCACCACGTGGCTACAGCAACAGCAGGGAGCAGCAGGAGCAGCCTCTGGGGCAGGTGAGGGCAGGAGCAAGAGAGAGAGCACAGGAAATGTCTCCCCTTAAATAGGTTTCAGAGAATCATGGAATTGTCAGGGTTGGAAGGGACCTCAAGGATCAGCCAGTTCCAACCCCCCTGCCATGGCCAGGGACACCTCACACTACAGCAGCTTGCTCACAGCCACATCCAGCCTGGCCTGAAAAACCTCCAGGCATGAGGCTTCCACCACCTCCCTGGGCAACCTCTTCCAGTCTCTCACAACCCTCATGGGGAAGAACTTCCTAACATCCAATCTCAATCTCCCCACTTCTAGTTTTGCTCCATTCCCCCCAGTCCTATCACTCCCAACATCCTCAAAAGTCCCTCCCCAGCTTTCCTGTAGCCCACTTCAGATACTGGAAGGCCACAATTAGGTGTCCTCAGAGCCTTTTCTTCTCCAGACTGTACAGCCCCAACTCTCTCAGTTTGTCCTCATAGGAGAGGTGCTCCAGGCTTGGTGGACAGGAAGAGGCAGTGGAATAGACCTTCACCTGAGGATCCCTCCCCCTGAGAGGTGGGGGTCCAAGTCTGTCTGCCCACCTAGGTCAGGTTTCATTATCCACCTGGGGCTAAGTTCTTGTCAGCCCACCCCCTCCTGGGCTGGGTGTTGTCTGGCACACTGCAGGGGGGCAGTTGTGTCCAGAGGCCTTGTTCATAAATCACAGTCCCTTGTGCTGCAGTCCTTTGCAGTGTATGGTAGGAGATGTGCCTTGATGAATTTTACACAGACAAAGCTTGCAACAGCCGGGAGAAGAGGCAGAGAAGTGTGAAGAGCTACTCCTGGGCACTCAGGAGGGCTGTGTCAGAGTCTTGGGCAGGTGACATGTTCCTTTCACAGAATCACAGAATTAACCAGGTTGGAAAAGTCCTTCAAGATCATCCAGTCCAACCTATCACTCAACACCATCCAATCAACTCACCCATGGCACTGAGTGCCTCATCCAGGCTGGCTTTAAACACTTCCAGGGATGGTGACTCCACCACCTCCCTGGGCAGCACATCCCAATGCCCAGTCTCTCTCTCTGGGAAGAATTTCTTCCTAACATCTAGCCTAAACCTCCCCTGGGGCAGCTTGACACTGTGTCCTCTCCTCCTGTCACTGGTTGCCTATGCAGGGCTGTGTGCTGCTTCTCTGTGGGCTCCTGCCCTCAGGGCTTAGCTCAGCTCTCTGCCTCTTGCGGAGGGGTGAAGCTGGAGTGATTCAGTGGCTCTTCCCTGCCATGTCTGAAGGGAAGCCATCATAGTCCTGAGAGAGACTGGACTGTTTACAGAGGCCTGCAGGGGCAGGACCAGGGACAATGGCTTCAAAGTAGAGCACAGCAGATTTAGATTGGATGTGAGGATGAAGTTCTTTACCATGAGGGTGGTGGAACACTGGAAAAGGTTGCCCAGAGAAGTGGTTGAGGCTCCATTCCTGGAGATATCCAAGGTGAGGCTGGAGAGGGCTGTGGGCAACCTGATCTCGTTGGGGATGTCCCTGCTGACTGTGGGGTGGTTGGACTGGATGACCTTTGCAGGTCCCTTCTGGCCTGGACCATTCTATCATTCTATGACAGTCACCATAGCCAGGATGGCAGAATGAAGTCCCTGCAGGAGCAGTGGGCAGTGGCCTTTCCAGTTGCAGCTGGCAGGGGGTGTTGCTGGGACCTGGGCCAGCATATAATCTTCCATTCTAGTGTTGATCTAAGGGCAGGAATATTTGCAGGAAGGCTGGTTCCCAAACAACAGAGCCTTGTTTTGCAGACACACAGCTGGTATTGTTTTGGAGCAGAGCTGAAATAGCAACTTCTTTTCCAAAGTCACCTTGGAAGGGAAGCAGCAGGTTCTTAGGTGACAGCCTGGGATTCATAGGTAGGCATTGCCCTGGTCCCTCGCCCTGTGCCCAGGCATTCACCATCTCTCAGGGGCTCACAGGCCTGGAGCAGAAGAGCCTGGAGCTGTGGTCTTTAACCCAGTCAACCTCACACTTGCCAGCTCCCTTCCTCCCCTTTCCCCATTACTTATTACTTATGTGGTTGGAAGGGACCTCCAGAGATCATCCAGTCCAAGCCCCCTGCCACAGCAGCATCACCCAGGGTAGGCTGCACAAGAATGCATCCAGCTGGGGTTTGGAAGGGCTCCAGAGAAGGAGACTTCACAACCTCTCTGGGCAGCCTGCTCCAGGCCTCTGTCACCCTCACTGCAAAGAAGTTTCTCCTCATGTTGAGCTGAAACCTTCTTTGTATCCATTGGTCCTTGGCTTATTATTGCACACCACCCAAAAGAGCTTGGCCCCCTTCACTTGACCCCCAGCCCTCAGCTCTTGATAGACATTGATCAGATCCCCTCTCAGCCTTCTCTTCTCCAGACTAAACAGCCCCAGGGCTCTCAGTCGCTCTTCATATGGTCTTGGTGTACTTTCCAGCCACGGGTTAGCCCAGCACTGGGCACAGTTCCCCACCAGCTCCAGGCCTGTCTGAGGGAGGCAGGTCCATGTGGGTGGACATCTGCCCTCCCACACAGCTGGGCACAGGGCTAACCTGGGGTGGGGAGGTGGTGTTAGATACCATTGGGTAGCTTGCAGGAGTGAGAGTCACAGACCAGTCTGCTGCTCCTGCAGGAGTGCCAGGCAGGGTTGATTTCTTCTTTCCATGTTGCCATGCCAACACATCCCTGTGCTCTGTGAGAGCTCTTTTTAAGCTCCACAGAGAGAAAGTCAGTAGCCTGGGAGCTTAGTTAGCATTCAGGAGCACACAGCCTCTCCATGATGGCTCTGAGCCACAGCCAGGCTTTCTGACAAAGGAAAGGAGGATTTTGCCTTTCCTCTAGCTCTCAAGGTTAAGTGAGTCAGGATAGATGGAGAGAGAGACTGGAAGCACTCTGCAGAGAGGCCCTCACCTTGCTGTCCTCACTGAGGCACGACAGTCATGGAAGGGAAAAGGAAATGCTGCTTTAGGGCTTTTGCCTGGTGCCAAATACACCCAGAGTGTGTGGTGTAAACATCTATATGTGCACATTGCTTGGGTGGAGTAACTCTGGGGAGCTCTTCTGTATTGCAATCTGAAAGCAAAGGTAACCTGAGTTCTCAGTTGAGTGAGCAACTCAAGGGGAAGATCAGAAGGAAGGGACAGCTCACCCCCCCCCCCCCAAGCCTTTTGTCCTTCCTGCTGCTTTATAGTCTGTGAGGTTCAAGAGGGACAGGGATCTGCTGGAGAGAGTCCAAGGGAGGGTTGCAAGGATGCTGAAGGGACTGGAGCCCTGCCTGGTGAGGAGAGGCTGAGAGCCCTGGGGCTGTTTAGTGTGGAGAGGAAAAGACTGAGAGGGGATCTGATCAATGTCTATCAATATCTGAGGGCTGGGGGTCGAGAAGGAGGGGACAGGGAGAGGCTCTGCTCAGTTGCACCCTGTGATAGGACAAGGGGCAATGGATGCAAACTGCAGCACAGGAGGTTCCACCTCAACATGAGGAGGAACTTCCTCACTGTGAGGGTGACAGAGCACTGCAACAGGCTGCCCAGAGAGGTTGTGGAGTCTCCTTCTCTGGAGCCTTTCCAGCCCTGTCTGGATGTGTTGGACTCGATGATCTCCAGAGGTCTCTTCTAACCCCTAACATCCTCTGATCCTGTGACACTTCCCAGAGCAGAGCAGCATCACACCCTGCCCTTTCTAGCAACATCTAGATAGAGACAGAAATCCTCTCTTCTCAGGGTGCTTTTGTGTCCTGAGTAAGGGCAGCAAAACCCAGTGTGTGACTGCTGGTTTGGGTTGGATTTTTCCATGTTGTGGAGTCACTTCTGGGAGATTAACTGCTGCCTTTAAATCCTGCTCATGCTCATTAATGCAGGTTTGCTTGCCTTTGCCAGCTGAGGGATTGGGAGTCAGCACAAAGCAGCTGGCATTAGCTGGCAGATGAGCACTGCACAAAAGAGATGCAGACAGGCAGGGAAGCATCCAGAGAGCAGCCATGAGAACCGTCAGAGGACTGGCATGTGGGGAAAGGCTGAGAGAGCTGGGGTTGTTCTGCCTCAAAAAGAGAAGGCTCAGGGGAGACTGCATAACCACATAGCAGGACATACAGGGTGGCTACTGGGAGGATGGAGACACCCTTTATTTAGAATCATAGAATGGGCTGGGTTAAAAGGGACCTCCAAAGCTCATCCAGTCTGACCTCCCTGCAGTCAGCAGGGACATCCCCAAATAGACCAGGTTGCCAAAGCCCTCTCCAGCCTCACCTTCAATATCTCCAGGGATGGAGCCTCAACCACCTCCCTGGGAAACCTCTTCCAGTATTCCACCACCCTCCTGGTGCAGAACTTGTTCCTAACATCCAATCTATATTCTGCTCTGCTCTACTTTGAAGCCATTGTCCCTGGTCCTGTCCCTGCAGGCCTTTGCAAACAGTCTCTCTGCAGCCTTCTTGTAGCCTTCTTCAGGTCCTGGCAGGTTGCTCTTGGGTCTCCCTGCAGCCTTCTCTTCTCCAGGCTGAACACCCCCAGCTCCCTCAGCCTGTCCTCACAGCAGAGTTGCTCCAAGCCCCTGATCATTTTCATGGCCCTCCTCTGGACCCTCTCCATCAGATCCATGTCCTTCCTGTGTTGAGGGCTCCAGACCTGCACACAGCACTGCAGGTGAGGTCTCAGCAGAGCAGAGCAAAGTGTCAGAATCACCTCTCTGGCTCTGCTGGCAATGCTGCTTTGGATGCAGCCCAGGCTGCCCTTGGCCTTCTGTGCTGCAAGCTCACCCTGCCTGCTCCTGTCCAGCTTCTCCCCCACCAGCACCCCCAAGTCCTTTTCCTCAGGGCTGCTTTCTATCCCCTCCTCCCCCAGCCTGCATTGATAGTGGGGATTGCTCTGGGCCATTACTCTGGACTTACAAGGAGGGCACAGGTTGTTCTGGGGGAGATTCCCATTGGAATACAGAAGAAAGGTTTTCACAATGAGATTCCACAGTTAGACTGTGGAATCATCTCCCAAGAGAAGTAGTGGATTCTCCTACAGTGGTCAGCTGTCAGTAGGACAGGCTGCTGGGTCAGCTCATTTAAACTATAGCAGCACCTAGAAAGGTTCCTTGGGGTCTCTTCCAACCTGTGGCTGGAATTCTGTGATTCCAGGGTCCAGTTCTGTGAGTCTTTGAAAGTGGAGTCGCCGTCACTGGAGGTGTTCAGGAGGAGACTTGACAGGGTGCTTGGTGCCATGGGTTAGTTGATTAGGTGGTGTTGGATGATAGGTTGGACGTGATGATCTTGAAGGTCTCTTACAACCTGGTTTATTCTATTCTATTCTATTCTATTCTATTCTATTCTATTCTATTCTATTCTATTCTATTCTATTCAGCAGGCACAACCAGAAATGCCACAAAAGTGCACAGCTTAGTGGTAATTTTGAGCTGAAATTCATCAAAGTTAGTATATAGTATACTTGGAATTCTTACTGGTTTTTTTAGAGGTCACAGAAAATGCTGTAAAAAGTGATTAAAATAAGCTCAAAAAGGTGCTAAAAATGAACTTCAAGGGACATGTCACCTCCTGCTGTAGGTGGCTGAAGGTGGAGTGATTTCTAGGGAGGTTCTTAGCAATCTCTTTGTTTAAACTTTTAACTTAGGTTTGAAACAAATACTGGTTCGAAAGCAAGTTGCCTGTGGTGTGTATCTACTCACACCTAAAGGACTAAATAGCTGGTTCTTGAATCACAGAACCACTCAGGTTGGAAAAGAGCCTCAGGATCACCAAGTCCAACCCAGAACCCTACTCTACAAGGATCACCCCGAAACCACAGCCCCAAGCACCACATCCAAAACACCTTCAAACACATCCAGCCTTGGGGACTCCACCACCTCCCTGGACAGCACATTCCAAGCCCTGACCACTCTTGATGGGAAAAAAAATTGTTCCTGCTGTCCAGTCAGAAGCTGCCCTGCTGCAGCTTGAGGCTCTTCCCTCTTGTTCTGTGGCTAGTGACCTGTGAGAAGAGACCAGCACCAAGCTCTCCACAACCTCCTTTCAGGGAGCTGTAGAGAGCCAGGAGGTCTCCCCTCAGCCTCCTCTGCTTCACACTAACCATCCCCAGCTCCTTCAGTTGCTCTTCATCAGATTTCTTCTCCAGGCCCTTTCCAGCTTCGTTGCCCTCCTCTGCCCTGGCTCCAGCACCTCCACATCTCTCTTGTCTTGAGGTGCCCGGAGCTGGACACAACACTCGAGGTGTGGCCTCCCCAGAGCTGAGTGCCAGGGGACAATGCCCTCCCTGCTGCTGCTGGACACAGCATTGCTGATCTCAGCCAGGATGCCTTTGGCTTTCTTGGCCAGCTGGGCACACTGCTGGCTCCTCTTCAGCTGCTTGTCCATGAGCACTGCCAGGGCCCTTTGTGCCAGCAGCTTTCCAGCCACACTGCCCCTAGCCTGTAGCATTGCTTGGGGTTGTTGTGACCTAAGTACAGGACCTGGCACTTGGCCTTGTTGAAGCTCCTCCTGTGAGCATTGGCCATGGATCCAATCTATCCAAGTCCTTCTGCAGAGCCTCCCTGCCTTGGTGCAGATCAACAGTGAAGACGAACTGGTTTCTTCTGCATGAGTCCCATGGGGTTCCATGTATTAATGGAAGGTAGCTAGAGGTGCTCTGTATATGTGAGTGATGCTTTCAGCTGGTAGCATGTCTAGAGAAAGGCAGCACAACCTCTCTGTTTCCCTGGCAGAGGGTCTGGTGCTGTCTGTTTCACTGTTGCCTTATAGATGCTAATTGCTGCAGATGCATCAGACAAACCAGGCCCCATTATCTTTCCCCACCTCTGACTTGGCTGCAAACGCTGACAAGTAGTAAATATTTTGTTCCAGCTTAGACTTCAGAAGCTGTGACTCAAGGGATGCATGGGGAGCAAAGTATTTGCAGTAATGAGGGCTGGCTTTAAAAACACTGCTTCATTGCACTGACATTTGTATGACTCCTTTTTAACAGCCTTTCATATTTCAAGGGAGAGAGGGTGGTGCCAGGACTGCTCCCTTGGTGTTTGGTTTTATGGCTGCTAGACAGCGTGGCAGAGGCCTGTGCCTAATGAACATGCACTGGGCTGCTGTGGAGCCAGAGGAGGGGCTCACTGCAGCTTGCTGAATCACTCATGGCTCCTGGCATGAGTTGCTTTGGATTTCATCTTGGAGATGGGGACTATCTGTCCAGATCCCTCACTGAAGAGGGGGATCAGGAAGGTCATAGAATTGTCAGGGTCAGAATGGACTTCAAGGATCAGCCAGTTCCAACCCCCCTGCCATGGGCAGGGACACCTCACACTACAGCAGCTTGCTCACAGCCACATCCAGCCTGGCCTGAAAAACCTCCAGGCATGTGGCTTCCACCACCTCCTTGGGCAACCTCTTCCAGTCTCTCACCACCCTCATGGGGAACAACTTCTTCCTAACATCCAATCTCAATCTCCCCACTTCTAGTTTTGTTCCATTCCCCCCAGTCCTATCACTCCCTGACACCCTAAAAAGTCCCTCACCAAGATCCAGTCAGGGCAGCAGAGCTGAAGAATAGAATAGAATAGAATAGAATAGAATAGAATAGAATAGAATAGAATAGAATAGAATAGAATAGAATAGAATAGAATAGACCAGACCAGGTTGGAAGAGACCTTCAAGATCATCGCATCCAACCTATCATCCAACACCACCTAATCAACTAAACCATGGCACCAAGCACCCTATCCAGTCTCCTAAACACCTCCAGTGATGGTGACTCCACCACCTCCCTGGGCAGCACATCCCAGTGGCCAATCTCTCCTTGTGGGAAGAACTTCTTCCTAAAATCCAGACTAAGCCTCCCCTGGCACAGTTTGAGACTGTGTCCTCTTGTTCTGGTTCTGGTTGCCTGGGAGAAGAGACCAGAACATACAGAAAGTGTGGAAATGGTTCAAGGAGAAGCATCTTGAGTCCTAGGCTGCTGCTTCCCCAAATGCCATGGAGCAGCTAGGGGGTGCATGGACAAAGCCACGCTCCAGCCTCTTGTTTGTCTCTGCCAGAGCATGTCCAGGCTGACCCAGCTCAGCTGCAGCCAGCACATGGCTGTTGCAGCAATTACAAAGCAGATGTGTTGAGGAGCCAGATAATGACAATTCAAATTTGCCATCCAGAGTTTAAGGAGGAGGCAGAAGGAGCTGCTGGACAGCTGAAGGACCAGTAAACAAGAGAGGTAGAAGCTGTTTGCTGGGAGTTCACCAGGGTGTGTAGGGTAACAGAGAGTCACAGAATCAACCAGGTTGGAAGGAGACCTCCAAGATCATCAGGTCCAACTGCTCACCCAACCCTAACTAATCAACCAGACCATGGCACTGAGTGCCTCATTCAGGCTTTGCTTAAACACCTCTGGGGACATGGACCCCATCCCCTCCCTGGGCAGCACATCCCAATGGCCAACCTCTCTTTCTGGGAAGAACTTCTTTCTAAGGTCAAGCCTAAACTTCCCCCTGCACAGCTTGAGACTGTATCCAGCTTTAGCTCCCCAGTACTGTGTTCCTCCCACATAGTCCCTGCAGCACAGCTCTCCCCAAAGGAAATACTCATACCTTTGGGGTTTGGTGCATTAAACAGCCAAAGCTCAAAACAAAACAAAACAAAACAAAAACAAAAACAAATAAACCAGAAAGCAGCCAGGCAAAGAGCGACCTGGGGATACTGGTGGAGAGCAGCTGAACATGAGCCAACAGTGTGCCCAGATGGCCAAGAAGGCCAATGGCATCCTGGCCTGCATCAGAAATAGTGTGGCCAGCAGGAGCAGGGAAGTCATAGTGCCCTGTGCTCAGCACTGGTTAGGCCACACCTTGAGTCCTGTGTCCAGTTCTGGGCTCCTCAGTTTATGAAGGACGTTGAGATATCTAAACATGTCCAGAGAAGGGCAATGAGGCTGGGGAGGGGTCTGGAGCACAGCCCTGTGAGGCGAGGCTGAGGGGGCTAGGGTTGCTTAGCCTGGAGAAGAGAAGGCTCAGGGGAGACCTTCTTGCTCTCTCCAATTCCCTGAAGGGAGGTTGTAGCCAGGTGGGGGTTGGTCTCTTCTCCCAGGCAACCAGCACCAGAAGGAGAGGACACAGTCTCAAGCTGTGCCAGGGGAGGTTTAGGCTGGAGGTGAGGAGAAAGTTCTTCCCAGAAAGAGAGATTGGCCATTGGAATGTTCTGCCCAGGGAGGTGGTGGAGTCACCATCCCTGGAGGTGTTCAAAAAAGTCTTGGATGTAGCACTTGGAGCCATGGTTTAGTTGTCAGGAGGTGTTAAGTATTAGGGAATAGGCTGAACTTGATGATCTCTGAGGTCTCTTTTGACCTGCTTGATTCTGGGATTCTCTGAAAAAACCCAAAGAATCCTTTCCTGAGCTGCTCAGTTGGTTAGTTGGAGAATCCTGGTGATTAAATTAATCTGTCACCATCCTCACTGATGCTGCAGTAGCTTAACTTCAAGGAGTTCATTAGGGAGAGGATCCTTGTCAGTCGTCATGGGGCTCCGTTCCATCCCAAAGCTGACGTTCCCATTCTTTCCCTCCCTGCCTCCTGCCAAGTACTGTCGGTGTTGCCAGCATCCAGATCAAGGACCTACTTAGAGCGAAATATTTACACTCACAAATAAGAAAAAGGGCACTGGAGAGCAAATATTTGCATTCTGTAAAGCCATGTCACTGCTTTTTGCTTCAGCTGAGCGCTGATCGGCTGGCACGATCCGAGCGGTGGGAGACGTACTCAGACTGCTGGGATCTTATAATGCCAGGGCAAAAGGCACTGCCTGGGAGTTGTCACCTTCCCAGCTGTGGTGGGTTGAGGAGAGAGATGAATTTGGAGGAAAAAAAATTACCCCCAGAATAAGCTGCCAGACCAGGTCAGAAGGTTTTCCAAGGTATCCAGAGAAGGGCCACGAGGTTGAGCAGAGGGCTGGAGCTGCTCTGCTCTGGAGACAGACTGAGAGAGTTGAGGCTGTTCAGTGTGGAGAAGAGAAGGCTCTGAGGAGACCTTCTTGTGGCCTTCCCGTGTCTGAAGGGGGCTACAGGAAAGCTGGGGATGGACTTTTTAGGGTGTTGGGAGTGATAGGACTGGGGGGAATGGAACAAAACTAGAAATGGGTAGACTGAGATTGGATGTTAGGAAGAAGTTGTTCCCCACAATTATGGTGAGAGACTGGCAGAGGTTGCCCAGGGAGGTGGTGGAAGCCTCATCGCTGGAGGTGTTTAAGGCCAGGCTGGATGTGGCTGTGAGCAAGCTGCTGTAGTGTGAGGTGTCCCTGCCCATGGCACCAGCACCTCCACACCTCTCTTGTATTGAGGTGCCCAAAACTGGACCTCCCCAGAGGTGAGGTGTGGCCTCCCCAGAACTGAGTACCAAGGGACAATCCCCTCCTTGCTCCTGCTCCTGCTGGACACAGCATTTCTGATCCCAGCCCAGATGCTTTTGGCTCCTTTGGGAAAGAGGCTTCTGGGGTGGAGGGCTCTGGTAGCAGCAGGATTATCAGTGCAGACAGCCAAAGGAAACAGAACGCTCTGACAAAGCAGTCCGGCTGTCAGGATGGCTTTGGCTTTCTTGGCCAGCTGGGCACACTGCTGGCTCCTCTTCGGCTGCTTGTCCATTAGCACCCCCAGGTCCCTTTCTGCCAGCACCTTTCCAGCCGCACTGCCCCAAGCCTGGAGCATTGCTTGGGGTTGTTGTGACCCAAGCGCAGGCCCTGGCATTCTTACAAGTAGTAGTAATGCAGGATCCTGCTCTCTAAGCTATCCATGGTGTCAAGTCTCTCTCTCTCTCCTCCCGAAGGTCGGGGTCGGTGCCCTATGCCACCAGCATCCACCAGCAGCTTGCAGGCGATGAGAGCCTTGCATTGAGGACCTGTCCCGAGAAGGACTGGCTTAATGTTCGCTTTGTTGTGCTGCTGCCCTCGCAATTGCCGCACCCCGGGGGTGTGGGGGGCAAAAAAATCCGTCGGTCCTGTTTGCTTTTCAGATGGTCGAAGAGGGCAAATAGTCACTTTGTGTCTTTCCCTTTCTGCGGGAACACGCTCGGGGGGGTTCGCCTCACAAAGCAGCGCAGGTTGCTCTCTGCTTTTGTGTTGTTGACGCCGCTGTGCCAACAATTAGTGCCGGTTGCCTTGGAAACCGCTCTGCACCCTGCTGGGGCTTCTGACAGGCACATTTGGACTGAAATTGCTTTGTTTTCCCAATTCTACGAGCGCACACGCGGCTGATCCTTTTGCTGGGCTCTGCCCGTGTTGCTCTCCCTAAACTATGGCAAAATTAAGGAAACACAATTGCCAGCACCAGAACAAGAGGACGCAGTCTCAAGCTGCGCCAGGGGAGGTTTAGGCTGGAGGTTAGGAAGAAGTTCTACACAGAGAGAGTGATTGCCCATTGGAATGGGCTGCCCGGGGGAGGTGGTGGAGTCACCATCATTGGAGGTGTTCAGGAGGAGACTGGATGGGGTGCTTGGTTGCATGGTTTAGTTGATTAGGTGGTGTTGGATGATGGGTTGGACACGATGATCTTGAAGGTCTCTTCCAACCTGGTCTATTCTATTCTATTCTATTCTATTCTATTCTATTCTATTCTATTCTATTCTATTCTATTCTATTCTATTCTATTCTATTCTATTCTTTCCATCCCTTTGCATCTTTCTTTATCCCTGTTTTTAGCCCCAGTGCTCCAGGAGCCTCAATTACCCTTTGCTCCGACCGAGCTCACTGCTCATTTGCTTGGTAGGTGGCTGAGGAGTGGCGTCGTGAGCAGGAGTGAAGTTCTGGCATGATTTTTCAGTCTCCTCCTCTCCACCCCTCCTTCCTGCCATCCCTTTCCTTCAGTTTCTTCCTGGAGCATTTTGTTGTGCCTTGCAGTTCCAGCATGTTCAAATCGGTTTAATGCCTCAAGTTCTGGCTTTACAGAGCCCCCCGGTGGCATCTACCACAGCCTTGGCAAACTCAAGACCTGATGCAAGAATAGTGGTGTCAGATAGAGCTGTTGGGAGAAAGAGCAGGATGTGACCCTGCCCTGCACTGGAAAGTGTCACAGGATCACAGGATCAGAGGATGTTAGGAGTTGGAAGGGACCTCTGGAGATCTTCGAGTCCAATCCCCCTGCCAGAGCAGGACCAGAGAAAAAGTGCCTGGGGCTGAAGGAAAACCATTAAAGAGAGAACAAAGGCAGCAGATCCAGGGAGGTTCTCCTCCTCCTCTACTCTGCCCTGTTGAGACCTCACCTGGAATATTGCATCCAGTTCTGGGCTCCCCAGTTCAACAGGGACAGGGGTCTGCTGGAGAGAGGCCAAGGAAGGGCTCCAAGGATGCTGAAGGGACTGGAGCCCTGCCTGGTGAGGAGAGGCTGAGAGCCCTAGGTCTGTTTAGTCTGGAGAGGAGAAGACTGAGAGGGGATCTGATCAATGTCTACCAATTCCTGAGGGCTGGGGGTCAAGAGAGAGGGAACAGGGTCTGCTCAGTTGCACCCTGTGATAGGACAAGGGGCAATGGATGGAAACTACAGCACAGGAGGTTCCACCTCAACATGAGGAGGAACTTCTTCACTGTGAGGGTGACAGAGCCCTGAAACAGGCTGCCCAGAGAGGTTGTGGATTCTTCTTCTCTGGAGCCTTTCCATCCCTGTCTGCATGTGTTCCTGTGTGACCTGTGCTGGATTCTATGGTCCTGCTCTGGCAGGGGGGCTTGGGCTTGATGATCTTCAGAGGTCCCTTCCAACCCCTAACATCCTGTGACCCTGTGAGCAGACACTGCCACATCACAGTGGAGCTGTGTCACAGATCTCATCAGGGGTCTTGTCTTTGGAGTTGCCAATTGTTTCTAGCAGCTTTCTGGCAATGTTTGGTAAGAGCTCACACACCTTTTGTTCTTTTTCAAAGGCTCTTGCCACCATCCAGATGTCTGTCTCTGGGGCTGCTAAACCTGCCCGTTAAAATGCTTAATGGGCTGGAAGGGTTTCCTGGGAAATGCAAGTACTGCCGGTAATGGATTCAGGTGCCGGTGGAGACATTTGCAGTCCACTGACAGCTGCAGCAGCAGCAGCAGAGAGATGAAGGAGAGCTTTGACACAGCATCTTGGCCTTCTGCAGGGTCTGACCCCACGTCTTTGGCTCTGCTGTGGCTGTGTTTGGCATGTGGGCTTGCTTTAACAGGGCCTGGTTGAGTCTGTCAGGGAAGGGGGGGGCTCTCTTGAGTGTCTGGATGACACATACCACAGTTCAAACATCAGTGCCAAAGCAAGCTGGGGTGGGGAATGTGCAGCTGTTGTGCCCTTGAGTGCAGTCAGTACACAGAATCACAGAATTATCCAGGTTGGAAAAGACCTTCAAGGTCATCTAGTCCAACCTATCACCCAACACCATCCAATCAACTCCCCCATGGCGCTGAGTGCCTCACCCAGGCTGGTTTTAAACACTTCCAGGGACAGTGACTCCACCACCTCCCCAGGCAGCACATTCCAATGGCCAATCTCTCTTTCTGGAAAGAATTTATTCCTCACATCCAGCCCTGGCACAGCTTGAGACTGTGTCCCCTTGTTCTGGTGCTGGTTGCCTGGGAGAAGAGACCAACCCCCACCTGGCTACAACCTCCCTTCAGGGAGTTATAGACAGCAATGTGGTCTCCCCTGAGCCTCCTCTTCTCCAGGCTAAGCAACTCCCTCAGCCTCTCCTCATAGGACTTGTGCTCCAGAGTCCTCCCCAGCCTTGTGCTCCAAACCGCTCCCCGGCTTTCTTTCCCTTCTCTGGACACCTTCCAGTGTCTCAACATCCCTTGTGAATTGAGGAGCCCAGAACTGGACACAGGACTCAAGGTGTGGCCTAACCAGTGCTGAGCACAGGGCAGAATGACCTCCCTGCTCCTGCTGGCCACACTGTTCCTGATGCAGGCCAGGATGCCATTGGCCTTCTCGGCCACCTGGGCACACTGCTGGCTCATGTTCAGTTGCTCTCCACCAGCACCCCCAGATCCCTCTCTGCCTGGCTGCTCTCCAGCTGCTCTGACCCCAGCCTGTAGCACTGCATGGAATTGTTATGGCCAATGTGTAGAACCCTGCACTCATATTGGTTAAACCTCATGCCCTTGGACTCTGCTGACATCCAAAACCAGGAGCAGGCAGCACTTTCTGGTTTGAATTTAAACCCTGGTGTTAAATCATCGTAGTGCCCAAATCAAGTGCCTGCCCTCTTAGCAGGGCAGAGTCCTGTGCTCCTGCCAGAGAGCAGTCATAGGCTTAGTAGGAAGGGGGCAGATTTGACCTGACTGACCTCTTGGGGCTTGTCCTGAAGTGACAATGTTTGAGGGAGCAGCAGAGTCACTGTCCCCTATGTATTAGCTCTCTGCTCATTGTCAGAAGACTCTGGAAGCTCATTATGTGGATCTTCCACAATGCCTCCTTGCCATTATGGATATCACAGTTGAGGACCACATGTACCTGTGGGTACCACAATCCCAGAAATCCAGCTGGGAGGCCTGTATCATGAGCTCCTGACACCTGGCTAAAGCAGAGCAGCAAAATGCAAAGGGAAGCCAGGCTGCTGCTCTTCCTGGGGCTGGAGGCTGGTGTGAAGCCAAGGACCTTGTTGCCCTCTTATAAACACACATTTTGTGTTACTTGCCATTTGATAGTGCCATCTTTTATGGCACAAAGTGGAGTCAGAGGATGATGACACCAAGCTGAGTGGTGCTGTTGATACCCCAGAGGGACAGGATAGCATCCAGAGGGACCTGGACAGGCTGCAGAGGTGGTGCCCAGGGGAACCTCATGAGGCTCAACAAGAGCAAGTGCAGGGTTCTGCTCCTGGGCTGGAACAATCCTCACTGTCAATACAGGCTGGGGGAGGAGGGGATAGAAAGCAGCCCTGAGGAAAAAGACTTGGGGGTGCTGGTGGGGGAGAAGCTGGACATGAGCAGGCAGGGTGAGCTTGCAGCACAGAAGGCCAAGGGCAGCCTGGGCTGCATCCAAAGCAGCATTGCCAACAGAGCCAGAGAGGTGATTCTGCCACTTTGCTCTGCTCTGCTGAGACCTCACCTGCAGTGCTGTGTGCAGGTCTGGAGCCCTCAACACAGGAAGGACATGGACCTGATGGAGAGGGACCAGAGGAGGGTCATGAAAATGCTCAGGGTGTTGGAGCAGCTCTGCTGTGAGGACAGGCTGAGGGAGCTGGGGGTGTTCAGCCTGGAGAAGAGAAGGCTGCAGGGAGACCTAAGAGCAACCTGCCAGGACCTGAAGGGGGCTACAAGAAGGCTGCAGAGAGACTGTTTGCAAAGGCCTGCAGGGACAGGACCAGGGGCAATGGCTTCAAACTAGAGCAGAGCAGATTTAGATTGGATGTTAGGAAGAAGTTGTGCACCATGAGGGTGGTGGAACACTGGAAGAGGTTTCCCAGGGAGGTGGTTGAGGCTCCATCCCTGGAGATATTCAAGGTGAGGCTGGAGAGGGCTGTGGGCAACCTGATCTAGTTGGGGATGTCCCTGCTGACTGCAGGGAGGTCAGACTGGATGAGCTTTGGAGGTCCCTTCCAACCTGGACCATTCTATGATTCTCTGTTCACCTGCTTACAGAGAGGGACAGTGAGTCTCTAATAGCAAAACTCTCCCCAGTGAAGGCAGAGTTTTCAGGCTGGGAAGATTTTGCTGGGCATCCAGGCTGCCTGACTCTCTTTGGGATATTTTTGTTGGTGGTGGTTGGTTGGGCTTTTTGTTTGTTTTGGGTTTGGTTTGGGGGGTTTTTGTGTGTGTTTTCTTTATCATTAGGCTTCCTTGAACTTCCACTGAACCATAAGGAAGCTGTGAAGTCTCAATAGCTGCCCTGTGAGGATTTGACTTGCCCGTTGGATCTGCTATTTATAGTGTCCATTAGTGCAAGAGTGTCTGTCCTTTTGCAGCAGTCATGTACAGCAAAGGCTCTGCTCTTCTGGTGAACTGCCTGGGTGTCCTCTGTCACCCAAAATATCCATCAAAAGAGGCTGCAGAAGTGAGGCTTCCATGGTTAAAAACATAGACAAGCAATCAAAACAGCCCAGCCTAAACCAAACAAAACCGACCAACCAACCAAGCCTAATACCCAACCAACCAAAGCAAACAACCAAACAAAAACCCCAACATGAACCCAGAGGCAGTTGTGGCTTGGTTTGCTTATTTTGCACAGCCCAAGGTGGCAATTTCAGTCTTTCAGGAGGAAACCTTTCACCTCCAGCCATATCTCCCCGTGGAATACAATCTCTGTCCCAAGCAAATTAGATCAGGAAGGGAGGTGAGGGAGTGGGAACGATCTTGCAGTCTTTCAGAGCCCATTTTCCCCCCCAAGAACCGGGCTGGAGGTGACCAAGTATAAGTTCTGTAACAAGGGAGACCTTTTTAACAGGGATTTGCCTTACCTTGCTGGGAGGGGGCTTGCAGTAGTTTGGCTGGGAGAGAGCAGGTGACCAAGCAAATATGCTCCAGGATGCTAAATCCAGCCTGCATTTTGCAGTCTCACAGTACATTAGAGGTTGGAAGGCACCTCCAGAGATCAGCCAGTCCAACCCCCCTGCCAGAGCAGCATCACCCAGGGGAGTCTGCACAGGAGGGGACCCTGTGACTTTCCCCCCACATCTTCTCTGGGGCTGGAAAGGCTCCAGAGAAGGAGACTCCACAACCTCTCTGGGCAGCCTGCTCCAGGCCTCTGTCACCCTCACTGGAAAGAAGTTTCTCCTCATGCTGAGCTGAAACCTTCTCTGTTTGTATCCATTGTTCCTTCTCTTATTGCTATGCACCACTGAAAAGAGATTGGCCCCCTCCACTTCACACCCACCCCTCAGATATAGCATAGAATAGCATAGCATAGACTAGCACAGACTAGACTAGACTAGACTAGACTAGAATAGAATTAACCAGGTTGGAAAAGACCTTTGAGATCAAGTCCAATCTATCACCCAACACCATCTAATCAACTATAACATGGCACCAAGCACCCCATCCAGTCCCTTCCTAAACACCTCCAGGGATGGTGACTCCACCACCTCCCTGGGCAGCACATCCCAATGGCTAACAACTCTCTCTGTGAAGAATTTCTTTCTAACATCCAGCCTAAACTTCCCCTGGTGCAGCTTGAGACTGTGTCCTCTTGTTCTGGTGCTGGTTGCCTGGGAGAAGAGACCAACCCCCACCTTCAGGTACCCTTCAGGTAGTTGTAGACAGCAATGTGGTCTCCCCTGAGCCTCCTTTTCTCGAGGCTAAGGCCCCCTGATGACTGGAAAGATTGAGAGGCTTTAATCAGCATCCCTGCTCTTTGGTGCACAGGGCTGCCCACATGCATGGCTTGACTCAAGGGCTGTGTGCCCCATCTCCTATGGAGGAAGGCAGGGAGAGTTGGGGGGAGGAGTCCATAGGGAGGGATCCACAGTTCCACCGTCAGGGCCGTTAGCTAGACAGCAGGAAGTGTCCAGCCTGCTAGTATCTGAGGGGGACCACAAGAAAGCTGGGGAGGGATTTTTTTAGCGTTTCAGGGAGTGACAGGACTGGGGGAATAGAGCAAAACTAGACTGGGCAGTGACCGACATGAGAGCAGCCCTGAAGAAAAGGCCTTGGGGGTGCAGGGGGATGAGAAGCTCAACAGGAGCCAGCAGTGAGCACTTGCAGCCCAGAGAGCCAAGCAGAGCCTGGGCTGCAGCAAGAGAAGTGTGGCCAGCAGGGCCAGGGAGGGGATTCTCCCCCTCTGCTCCACTCTGCTGAGACCCCACCTGGAGCACTGTGTCCAGTTCTGGAGCCTCTATTCCAGGAAGGATCTGGAGGTGCTGGAAGGTGTCCAGAGAAAGGCCATGAGGATGAACAGAGGGCTGGAGCTGCCCTGCTGTGCAGACAGACTGAGAGAGTTGGGGTTGTTCAGTCTGTAGAAGAGAATGCTCTGAGGAGACCTTCTTGTGGCCTTCCAGTATCTGAAGGGGGCTACAGGAAAGCTGGGGAGGGACTTTTGAGGGAGTGATAGGACTGGGGGAATGAAACAAAACTAGAAGTGGGTAGAGTCAGCTTGGATGTTAGGAAGAAGTTGTTCCCCATGAGGGTGGTGAGACACTGGCACAGGTTGCCCAGGGAGGTGGTGGAAGCCTCATGCCTGGAGGTTTTTCAGGCCAGGCTGGATGTGGCTGTGGTCAAGCTGCTGTAGTGTGAGGTGTCCCTGGCCATGGCAGGGGGGTTGGAACTGGATGATCCCTGGGGTCCCTTCCAACCCTGACAATTCTGTGATTAGATCAACTTAACCAGACAGCAGAGTTCCATGTCATACTGGGGGCATGCTGCTGGAGGAGAGACAGAGAATGAGAGCTGCCATTCAGAGTCTTCTGCTCTTGCAGACAGCTCTGTCATCAGTGGTCCCCTTTGTAAATGTCTCGAGCTCCAGCTCAAAAGCAGCTGAACTGTCTCCTGCTGTGTGGAAGGCTGCCAGAACATCACTCCCTGGGCAGTTAGAGAGCAGCATCTTCAGATTTCTGTTTGACTTTACTCTTGGCACGTTTACACTCCTGTGTTCTTGGGCTAGCAGTGTTTTACTTCAGCTTCTTCTGTTACTGTTGTTGCTTGCCAGTTCTGATGTCTTCCTCCATCTACTCTTGCTGCTGGCTGCAGCCAATGCAGCTGTTGCAGTCTCCTTTCTTCCAGCCACCAGGGACACTTCACTGAGTGCAGTTCCCTGAGGTCCTTCCTAAACTGAGGGGCCCAGGACTGGACACAATACTCCAGATGTGGCCTCAGCAGGGCAGAGTAGGGAGGGAGGAGAACCTCTCTCAACCTATTCATCACAGCCCTTCCAATCCACCCCAGGATGCCATTGGCCTTCTTGGGCACCAGAGCAGATTGCTGTCCGTGGTCCTTACATCATGACCTTGCTTGTGCCAAAGAGAGGCAAACACAGCACATGGCTGTCAGACAAACACAGAACTGTGAAGGTCAAGTCACTCACACCTGTGGTTTTGGGGAGGAAAGAAGCCCTGCTTTTCTGAAGGACAATGGAGGAGGAAAAACTTCACATTTAGAAGTAATTCTGTAAGAGCTGTGGTGAGTGTGAGGAGCAATCAGCATTACTGAGCTCACAGACAGTGTCCCCTGGCAGGGTGGTTGCTGTGAGGTTACATGTAGGGCATTGATTTAAAAACACTTCGCTTTCCCAGCTGATCTTTGCCTGAGGGACACAGTAATGGGTGAGCAGAGAGCTTTTACTGCTGCCATGGGGATGGGGATTAATGGGCACTGTGTGAGTGCCTCCTGGCAGGAGCAGGGGGCATTGCCTGGTGCCATTAGGAACCTCTGTCTCTGTGGTGGGTCAGCAATAGAATTCCTGCCCTGGTCTGAGGCATGTGCCTGCTGTGCAGCTGGTGGCCCCACAGCCACCCCCACAGGGCAGCTTCTTGCTCTCCCTAGGGCTCAGCTCCATGCTGGATTCTGGGGCCCTGTGTTTGAAACAACCCTGAGGCAGCACTCAAATAGCTGGAGAGTGAAGGGGGGTTATGTCCACTGAGTCTGGTCTGAGAGGGAGGAAGGTGTTGATTAATGAGTGAGAGAGAGGGCTAAGTTCACAGGATCAGAGGATGTCAGGGATTGGAAGGGACCTCTGAGAGACAGGGCTGGGGGGAATGGAGCAAAACTAGAAATGGGTAGATTCAGATTGAATGTTAGGAAGAAGTTCTTCCCCATGAAGGTGATGAGACACTGGAAGAGGTTGCCCAGGGAGGTGGTGGAAGCCTCATCCCTGGAGGTTTTTCAGGCCAGGCTGGATGTGACTGTGAGCAAGCTGCTGCAGTGTGAGGTGTCCCTGGCCATGGCAGGCAGGTTGGAACTGGATGATCCTTGAAGTCCCTTCCAACCCTGACAATACCATGGTTCTAAGTCCCTCATCAGTGCAGATGTCTGTCTGGGGACTGCCTTTAATGTGCTGCTGAGGAGGAAATGCCATCCAAAGTCCATACAAGACTGCAGCTAACCCCAGATGTTTTATGTCAAGAAACCCCAGGGCTCAGCTGGCTGCTCTGCCCCTGTTTGCCAAGCAGCACCTGCAAGCAGACACAATCATTGCAGGCATTTAAGAAGTGATCATCTTACAGCTTTGCAGGAAGAAGAATGAACACTGAGGCTTTGTGCATCTCACTGCTCTCCTGTCTTTTACTACATTTTCCTCTGAGACCTCTGTCCCTTCTGTTCGATTTGCTTCTATTTCAGGGAGGAAAAAAAAAGAAGGAGAGAAACACAAAAGGTTGCCTTTAACAAGGGGATTCAGTCATGTGTTTATTGTTTAAGCTCACCCTTGTGATTTGAAGCCCTCCTTCTCATCAGCCTGCTTTTCTTTGTGTTTTCTGACTCTGCTGCTGCCACAGAAGAAGTGTCTGCCAGGATAGTGCAAGTGGTAACAGCCGAAGCTGTAGCAGTCCTGAAAGGAGAACAGGAAAAGGAAGTCCAACACAAAGAGCAGCCCGGACCGCTCCCGTTAGGTAAAATGAAGTGATGCTCAAAGTGTCCCTCCTGTCTGCAAATGTTATCTGTGCCTCTATCACAAACCCCACTCACAGCTGCGGCCCTGGGTAAGCTGCAGCACCACTGGGTAAGTGCTGGCACCGTGTGGGAATGTTAGAAATGCTGTGTCCAGCAGAAGCAGGGAGGGGATTGCTGGGGCCTGCACTTGGGGCACAGCAACCCCCAGCAATGCTACAGATTTGGACAAGCAGCTGAAGAGGAGCCAGCAGTGTGCCTAGCTGGCCAAGAAAGCCAAAGGCATCCTGGCTGGGATCAGCAATGCTGTGTCCAGCAGCAGCAGGGAGGGGATTGTCCCCTGGGACTCGGCTCTGGGGAGGCCACACCTTGAGTGCTGTGTCCAGTTTTGGGCACCTGAAGCCAAGAGAGATGTGGAGGTGCTGGAGCCAGTGCAGAGGAGGGCAAGGAAGCTGGGAAGGGCCTGGAGAAGAAATCTGATGAAGAGCAACTGAAGGAGCTGGGGATGGTTAGTTTGAAGCAGTGGAGGCTGAGGGGAGACCCCATGGCTCTCTACAGCTCCCTGAAAGGAGGCTGTGGAGAGGTTGGTGCTGGTCTCTTCTCACAGGTGATTAGCCATAGAAGAAGAGGGAAGAGCCTCAAGCTGCAGCAGGGCAGGTTCAGAGTGGACAGGAGGAACAATTTTTTCCTATCTAGAGTGGTCAGGGCTTGGAATGTGCTGCCCAGGGAGGTGGTGGAGTCCCCAAGGCTGGATGTGTTTGAAGGTGTTTTGGATGTGGTGCTTGGGGCTGTGGTTTCGGGGTGATCCTTGTAGAGTAGGGTTCTGGGTTGGACTTGGTGATCCTGAGGGGCTTTTCCAACCTGAGTGGTTCTGTGATACCATTGTTGCTCCATCCCTGTGACTGTCTGGTTCACTCTCTGCTCTAGGAGCAGATCTTCACCTGGTTCCTGACTCCTGAGCACCGCAGCTCTGAATGTAAATTGGTGTTAGTGGTTTTGTGGTCACCTTGGGTGGTACCCAGCAGCACTTGGGAGCCCCTTTGTGTTCAGCTCTGTACAACGAGAGAGGAAGATTAATGTCTGTAGAGGTGAAGGAGAGAAGAGAGGCAAATCCTGGTCCAGCTCTGGCAAGGGGGTTGGACTTGATGATCTTCGGAGGACCCTTCCAACCCCTAACATCCTCTGCTCCTGTGACAGCAAAACAAGAAGGGGTTTGGCTGGGTGGTAGCAACTCAAATAGACAGAGGAGGAGCACCTCAGCAGAAAGCAGAAGGGAAGTGGAGCACACCAGCTGGAGGTGGGAGAAGGGTTAGCAGCCAGGCAGAGTGAGGGAAAGCTGTGGGAAAGGGAGTGACAAGGTACAGAAGCAAACACCAGTGGGTCCAGGCTGGGAATGGTGTAAGTGCCACTGGTCCATGCTCTGCTCCCATCCTCCTGCTGGCTGCTTTGTGCAGTGTCTCTCTGACATACAAGTATGTGTGTGTGTATATACACTCAGAAAGTAAGTGTACAGCCATTGGCACCTACAGTGCTCCCTCCCCACTAGAAAGGTTCCACAGTACCTCAAGAACTGTGCACCAAAGGCCAGAGAAAGGCTGGACTGTGTCCACAGGTAGGGCAAACGTTGCTAGGTTGCTCCAGGACATGGTCTCTAAGGAGACCTCATTGTGGCCTTCCATTATCTGAAGGGGGCTACAGGAAAGCTGGGGAGGGACTTTTTAAGGTGTCAGGGAGTGATAGGACTGGGGGGAAATGGAGCAAATGGGTAGATTGAGATTGGATGTTAGGAAGAAGTTCTTCCCCATGAGGGTGGTGAGAGACTGGCAGAGGTTGCCCAGGGAGGTGGTGGAAGCCTCATCCCTGGAGGTTTTTGCAGCCAGGCTGGATGTGGCTGTGAGCAAGCTGCTGTAGTGTGAGGTGTCCCTGGCCATGGCAGGGGGGTTGGAACTGGATGATCCTTGATGTCCCTTCCACCCATGACAATTCTCTGATCCTTCTGAATGCAATGTACATTGTGATCAAATCACATTAAAGCCTTGTGTGGCATTTCCCCCACGGGTACCCCGCTGTGTTTTGGTCCAGTGGCTGGAACCTGCTTGGGAATGAATTAAAGCTAATGAGTAATTTAGAGTATTTGTTGGAAATTCTGTTCCCAAGGTCCTTTTGCTTCACTGAACTGCAGCAGGGAGATTGGTTGCTTGGTGATTGCCTTCTTTTCAGAGGCACAATTTTAGGTGGAAGACCCCAGTCCTGCAAAACACTTCCTTTGTGTTTGAGCACAGATTACTTCACTGGGGCCTGGCTGAGGCCAAACTGATGTTGAGTTCCATCTAGGTAGGTAAGAGACTTGGAAAACATGGTGAGAGGTTTTGCCTGCAGTTAGCAGCTGTTGGTATTACAGCTCCCATGGTCAGAAAGAATTGCTTTGGATCAAGACTCTGCCCCTGAACAGCACATCTTAAGGATAAGTCTCTTCCAAAGCATGCTGAAATCAGCAAGAGGGCTGGCAAATTCTGCTGAGGACATGGTCTCCAGGGAGACCTCATTGTGGCCTTCCAGTATCTGAAGGGGGCTACAGGAAAGCTGGGGAGGGACTTTTTAGGACGGCAGGGAGTGATAGGACTGGGGGGAATGGAGCAAAATTAGAAGTGGGTAGATTGAGATTGGATGTTAGGAAGAAGTTGTTCCCCATGAGGGTGGTGAGACACTGGCAGAGGTTGCCCAGGGAGGTGGTGGAAGCCTCATCCCTGGAGGTTTTTCAGGCCAGGCTGGATGTGGCTGTGAGCAAGCTGCTGTAGTGTGAGGTGTCCCTGCCCATGGCAGGGGGGTTGGAACTAGATGATCCTTGATGTCCCTTCCAACCCTGACAAGTCTGTGATTCTATGATTCTAAAACAACAAACCAACAAACAAACACCAAAACAAAAGAACCCAAACAACCAATCCAATCCTTTTATTGTAATCTTTAAGAATAATAGTCAACCAAAGTTGGAAAAGACCTCAGAGCTCATCAAGTCCAACCTATCAAACCCACCTGTGCCAAATGGGGGTCTCTGGAAATCCACTAAGCTCTCCCCCCTCTGCTGAATAATCCTCTCAAGCTGAGCACTTCGGTGTGACTGCAGCTTGTACCCAGCCCTGCCCTGCTAGCTCTCACTGTCCCTGTGTTTGGTTTCTAGCAGTTGAAGAGTCAGCCAACCTGCCTCCTTCCCCGCCTCCGTCACCGGCTTCCGAGCAGACCGGCGCTCTGGAGGAAGGTAAGAGTCTCCCGGCCAGCCCTGTGGCACAGCTGGCAGCACGGTCTAAAGGATGGGGGAAGCAGAAAATGGAGATGCTTTCTGCCACCTTCAGTGTGGAAAAGGTCAGGGAGCATCTCCCCACCTGGCACCCAGCTGCAATGCATGGATGAGGTAGCATGGAGGTAACTGGCGGAGTACCTTGGGTGCATCCATCTTCAAGAGACAAAATTGCTGAGGCTCACCTTTATATCTGGTGTCTGCAACCTGAGCCCAGGTGGCTGCTCTGAGACACTGGGGGTTATCTTTCTTTCTTGTATTGGTTTCTTTTGTTTAATTGCTATTAGCTTTGGGTTTGGATCTCCAGTGCATGAAAGCAAAGAGATTCAGGGTACGCCCATCTTAAAAAGCTTCTGATGCTCACCATTCCATCAGATGTCTGCAACCCGAGCCCAGCTGGCTGCTGTGAGACCCTGGGGGGGCGTCATCTTTCTTTCTTTTATTGGTTTCTTTTGTTTAATTGCTATTAGTTTGGGATCTTGCATGCATGAAAGCAAAAAGAGATTCAGAATACACCCATCTTCAAGAGGCAGAGTTGCTGATGCTCACCCTTGTATCTGGTGTCTGCAACCTGAGCCCAGGTGGCTGCTGTGATACACTGGGAGTCATCTTTGCTTATTTGATTGGTTTCTTTTGTTTAATGGCCATTAGCTTTGGGTTTGGATCTCCAGTGCATGAAAGCAAAGAGATATTCAGAGTACACACATCTTCAAGAGACGAAGTTGCTGATGCTCCCCCTTATATCTGCAACCCGAGCCCAGGGGGCTGCTGTGATCCACTGGGGGGTCATCTTCCTTTCTGTTTTTGTTTAATTGCCATTAGCTTTGTGTTTGGATCTTACATGCATGAAAGCAAGGAGATTCAGAGCTGGGTCATTGCTGCAATCCATGCTTCAGTGCCTGTGTGTACTGGGGGGGGGGTGGGAGGGAGCTGTGGGAGTCAAATACTAGTCTCACAAAGCCAATTTACTCTCCCCCCTCCATAACTAACCTTCAGTTTCAGCAGCCCATGATCACCTCATTTCCTCCCTGCTAAAATCCCCTCCAGCAAAGAACTTAAGCATTGGCTTCATTGTAAGCAGAGGGCTAAGCCCCAGTGGGGTTGGCACGGGGGTGAGGCAGTGCCAGTGGTGAGCCGGTGCCAGTGCTTTGCTCGATGGAAGGCTGCTTCAAGGCCATCGGTGCAGGCAGGCAGCAGTGTGTTCAACCTGAGCCATGTCACCTTGGGAAAAGGGAAGGATTTGGGGTCAGAATCTTTAAGGGACTGTCAGCTGCCCTCTGCCATGCCAGAAGCAGTTCTGTGTGTCCATTGATTTCGTCCTCGGATTTCCCTTTGAGCGCTTGCTTTCTTCCTTTGTCTCTTTCTCTGCTGTTGTTCAAGGAGTGCATGAAAATAATTTCTTGAGTCTTCTGCTGGGCAAACTTCGTTGGCATTTTCACACAGAGCTGCTCTCAGCTGTGCAAGTGGCTGGTTGCTATTTCATGTGCTTCCAAGGGCTGCCTCTTGGCTTACCTCTTGCGATGAGGGCATGTTCCATCCTGCAGTCAGTGTTGAGATAATGCAATTAGTGGCTGTGTTAACAAGAACAACATTTGTCAGCCCACTGTGCTGGAAATACCTCCTGGGTGTGGTTAGTAAACAGTAAGAAGTATAACCAGAAATACCTACAGGATGTGGTTACTGACCAGTATAAAGTATAGCCAGAAACACCTGCTGGGTGTGTTTGGTGACCAGTAGTACCTACAGGATGTGGTTAGTAACCAGTCTGAAGTGTAACCAGAAATGCCTACAGGATGTGGTTAGTAACCAGTCTAAAGTGTAACCAGAAATGCCTACAGGATGTGGTTAGTAACCAGTCTGAAGTGTAACCAGAAATGCCTACAGGATGTGGTTAGTAACCAGTCTAAAGTGTAACCAGAAATACCTTCTGGGTGTAGTAGTAACTGGTATAAAGTGTAGCCAGAAACATCTGCTGGGTGTAGTAGTAACCAGTATAGTCAGGAACACCTCCTGGATGTGGTTAGTAACTAGTATGAAGTGTAAGCAGAAATGCCTGCTGGGTATGGTTAGTAACCAGCTTAAAGTAGAACCAAAAATACCTACAGGATGTGGTTAGTAACCAGTCTAAAGTGGAACCAGAAATACCTGCTGGGTGTGGTTAGTAACCAGTAAGAAGTGTAACCAGAAATACCTCCTGGATGAGGTTAGTAACCAGTCTAAAGTGGAATGAGTTTTGGGCACCTCAAGACAAGAGAGATGTGGAGGTGCTGGAGCCAGGGCAGAGGAGGGCAAGGAAGCTGGGAAGGGCCTGGAGAAGAAATCTGATGAAGAGCAACTGAAGGAGCTGGGGATGGTTAGTTTGAAGCAGAGGAGGCTGAGGGGAGACCTCCTGGCTCTCTACAGCTCCCTGAAAGGAGGTTGTGGAGAGATTGGTGCTGGTCTCTTGTCACAGGTCATTAGCCACAGAACAGGAGGGAAGAACCTCAAGCTGCAGCAGGGCAGGTTCAGACTGGACAGCTTCCCATCAAGTGTGGTCAGGGCTTGGAATGTGCTGCCCAGGGAGGTGGTGGAGTCCCCAAGACTGGATGTGTCTCGGGGTGGTTTGGATGTGGTGCCTGGGGCTGTGGTTTCAGGGTGATCCTTGTAGAGTAGGGTTCTGGGTTGGACTTGGTGATCCTGAGGGTCTTTTCCAACCTGAATGTTTCTGTGATGCTGTGATTGCAACCAGTTTCCAAGGCAGGGACTAGCTCAAACTGCTACACTGAAGGATGAGCTTCGTGTGTGGTTTCTGTCAGCAATACTATTTGCACCTATTTCCTGATTTCATAGGGTACTCAACTGATTGCAAGGAGGTTGTAGATTGTGCCCTGAGCCAAGGGGAACTGTTTTGTGCTGGTTATACTGACACAGGAAGGTAGCAAAGCACCATAGTGCTGGAGGTTGTTATAACCCAGCAGCCTGTGCTGCTCCCAGCTGGGTGTGTGACCCAACAAGCCACTCAAGAGCAAGTGCAGGGCTTTGAACATGGGCTGGAACAATCCTCACTGTCAATACAGGCTGGGGGAGGAGGGGATAGAAAGCAGCCCTGAGGAAAAGGACTTGGGGGTGCTGGTGGGGGAGAAGCTGGACAGGAGCAGGCAGGGTGAGCTTGCAGCACAGAAGGCCAAGGGCAGCCTGGGCTGCATGCAAAGCAGCATTGCCAGCAGAGCCAGAGAGGTGATTCTGCCACTTTGCTCTGCTGAGACCTCACCTGCAGTGCTGTGTGCAGGTCTGGAGCCCTCAACACAGGAAGGACATGGACCTGATGGAGAGGATCCAGAGGAGGCCATGAAAATGCTCAGGGTGTTGGAGCAGCTCTGCTGTGAGGACAGGCTGAGGGAGCTGGGGGGGGTTCTGCCCGCAGAGCAGAAGGCTCCAGGGAGACCTAAGAGCAACCTGCCAGGACCTGAAGGGGGCTACAAGAAGGCTGCAGAGAGACTGTTTGCAAAGGCCTGCAGGGACAGGACAAGGCAATGGCTTCAAACTAGAGCAGAACAGATTTAGATTGGATGTTAGGAAGAAGTTGTGCACCATGAGGGTGGTGGAACACTGGAAGAGGTTGCCCAGGGAGGTGGTTGAGGCTCCATCCCTGGAGATATTCAAGGTGAGGCTGGAGAGGGCTGTGGGCAACCTGATCTAGTTGGGGATGTCCCTGCTGACTGCAGGGAGGTCAGACTGGATGAGCTTTGGAGGTTCCTTCCAACCTGGACCATTCTACAATTCTATGATTCTATTTAATTTTTCTCTGCCCTTGTGCATAGGACTGAGTTAATATAACAGCACTTAGCTACCTACACAGGAGGGGTTATTGCCAGGACTGAAAGGCCAGAGTGTGGGAGATGTTGTGATGGTTTACACAGTGCCACACTCCAAGAATCATAGAATCATAGAATCAATAAGGTTGGAGAAGACCTCAAGGATCATCAGATCCAACCTGTCACCCAAGGCCTTATGATTATTAAACCATGGCATCAAGTGCCACATCCAGTCCCCTCTTGAGAATGACCTCCCTGCTCCTGCTGGCCACACTGTTCCTGATGCAGGCCAGGATGCCATTGGCCTTCTTGGCCACCTGGGCACACTGCAGGCTCATGTTCAGCCTACCATCGACCAGCACCCCCAGGTCCCTCTCTGCCTGGCTGCTCTCCAGCCACTCTGACCCCAGCCTGTAGCACTGCCTGGGGTTGCTGTGGCCAATGTGTAAAACCCTGCACTTAGATGTGTTCAATCTCCTGCCCTTGTACTCTGCCCATCTGTCCAGCCTGTCCAGGTCCCTCTGCAGAGCTCTCCTGCCCTCTAGCAGATCAACTCCTGCTCCCAACTTGGTGTCATCTGCAAACTTACTGATGCCTGACTCAATCCCCTCATCCAGATCATCAGTGAAGTAATTGGAGAGGATGGGGCCCAGCACTGATCCCTGGGGGACACTGCTGGTGAGTGGCTGCCAGCTGGCAGTGGCACCATTCACCACCACTTTGTTAAAATAAGAAAACGATATTTCAACACACCCAACCAAATTCTGCCAAGTCTTTCTCCTCAGTTACAAGATGATTACATTCTTTTCTAAGTCAAAGATCGAACATGGCCTTCTCTAACTCAAGGAAGGGCAAATCTTCCCCTACATTTCCCTCTCTCTTCTTCTCTGTTACTGAATAGGTGTGCATTCCTAACTCCATGGCAAAACGTAGCTGTTCCAAAGCTATCCAAAAACAACCCTTCTCCTGCTGAAGATGTAGTAGTGCTGTAGTAGTTGAAGTAGTTGCAGTAGTGCTGATGGAAGAGTTGAAGGAACTCATCCTTGAAAAAAAAATCATAGAATCACAGAATTGTCAGGGTTGGAAGGGACCTCAAGGGTCATCCAGGTGGCCCAGGTGGCCAAGAAGGCCAATGGCATCCTGGCATGCATCAAGAATAGTGTGGCCAGCAGGAGCAGGGAAGTCATTCTGCCCTGTGCTCAGCACTGGTTAGGCCACACCTTGAGTCCTGTGTCCAGTTCTGGGCCCCTCAGTTTCAGAAGGACAGCTTGACTCTTGAATGTGTCCAGAGAAGGGCAACAAGGCTGGGGAGGGGTTTGGAGCACAGCCCTGTGAGGAGAGGCTGAGGGAGCTGGGGTTGCTTAGCCTGGAGAAGAGGAGGCTCAGGGGAGACCTTCTTGCTCTCTACAACTACCTGAAGGGAGGTTGTGGCCAGGCGTATGTTGGTCTCTTCTCCCAGGCAACCAGCACCAGACCAAGAGGACACAGTCTCAAGCTGCACCAGGGGAGGTTAGGCTGGATGTTAGGAAGAAGTTCTTCCCAGCAAGAGAGATTGACCATTGGGATGTGCTGCCCAGGGAGGTGGTGGAGTCACCATCCCTGGAGGGGTTCAAGAGGGGATTGGATGCCATGGTTTAGTAGTCATGAGGTGTTGGGTGACAGGTTGGACTTGATGATCTTTGAGCTCTTTTCCAACCTTATTGATTCTATGATTCTCTCCAGTTCCCAGCCCCCTGCTATGGGCAGGGACACCTGACACTAGAGCAGCTTGCTCAGTCGCCAGAAGGATACCAGGTTCCTTCTCCCACAAAATTATCACTGTTATCAATTCAGGATAGGGAATGATAGTAAAAAATTCTTGTGTTCTGCCCTGTGTTAGAGGATGTGGTCCTCGTTTGCTGTGAGAAAGTTGAGCTTTTGCTGACCCTAGCAAGCCTGAGCTGTCATTTTGATTGCAGCATAGCTCTCATTCAGAGGAGTTTGCCTCAGCAGAGTTTGACCCAGTTTTTACCATCCTTGTTCAAACCTATGCCATCTACCTCTCTATTCCCATGCCCCTTCGCATGTCTGTCTGTCTTTCTGCTCAGCAGAATGCAATTTATCAACTCAACCCAATGTTAAACAAAGGGTTGAGTGCTTGGTGTATCTACCTCAGGCCTCCTCCTTTCCCCCCTTCTCCTGGAGCCCTTTCCTCCCGTGCTTGTCAGTCTGCGTCGCCTTGCTCTGAACGCAGGAGAGGCTTCCTTCAGTCACAGTAGGAAGGAAATTGCTGCTGTAGACATGACAAAGGTGGATGTGGCCAGCCATGCAGCAAACACAAATTAGAAGAGAAGGTACAGACAGAGAGGGAGGTTTGTGGGTCAAGTGTGTTTCCTGAGAGAGAAAGGAGCTGGCTAGACGGAGGTCTCTTTCTTTCCTTCGGCTGCGGAGGAAAACATTCCAATGAGCCTGTCCCTTTTTGCTGCTGCAGAAGGTAAGGCAAAAATAATTTGCTCTGTTGAAGTGTTTTAGTTTATTTCAGCTGTGGGAACAGAATTTCGCTCAGGAAATGATCTTTTACCTGGCTCTGTGTGCTCCTTGCATCCGTTGGATGTGGCCACACAGGGCTAATGCGATCTCCTTAGTGCTCAGCAACCTCTTCATGTCCAAATCCTTCTGAATGTCTCAAGGCAGAAGAATGTCTTTTGTGGGCTGTCTGCCATTTTGGAACAGCCATTTCAGCTCAGAGGAGGCTTTAGATACCAAATAAACTGAAAGGAGCCAAGCGTCCTGGAAAAATGGATTTGGTTGCAAGTGAAAAATGACTTCTTGGAAGGCGTTTTCAAGAGACCTGGAAGTTAAAGCAGAATTAAGCCTTTGTGAGCAGGGATTTTATTCATAGACTTCAGAATATACCAGTACAGGTTAGGAGGTGATCTGCTAGAGAGCAGCCCTGTGGAGAAGGACCTGGGAGTGCTGGTAGACAAGTTGTGCATGGGACAGCAATGTGCCCTGGTGGCCAAGAAGGCCAAGGGGATCCTGGGGTGCATTGAGAGGAGTGTGTCCAGCAGAGCCAGGGAGGTTCTACTCCCCCTCTAATCTGCCCTGCTGAGACCTCACCTGGAATATTGCATCCAGCTCTGGGCTCCCCAGTTCAGGAGGGACAGGGATCTGCTGGAGAGAGTCCAAGGGAGGGCTGCAAGGATGCTGAAGGGACTGGAGCCCTGCCTGGTGAGGAGAGGCTGAGAGCCCTGGGGCTGTTTAGTGTGGAGAGGAAAAGACTGAGAGGGGAGCTGATCAATGTCTATCAATATCTGAGGACTGGGGGTCAAGAGGGAGGGGACAGGGACAGACTCTGCTCAGTTGCACCCTGTGATAGGTCAAGGGGCAATGGATGGAAACTACAGCACAGGAGGTTGCACCTCAACATGAGGAGGAACTTCTTTACTGTGAGGTTCCCAGAGCCCTGGAGCAGGCTGCCCAGAGAGGTTGTGGAGTCTCCTTCTCTGGAGCCTTTCCATCCCTGTCTGGATGTGTTCCTGTGTGACCTGTGCTGGATTCTATGGTCCTGCTCTGGCAGGAGGATTGGACTGGACGATCTCCAGAGGTCCCTACCAACCCCTAACATCCTCTGATCCTGTGTGATCCTGTAATCCTCTAATACATGGGGGATTTCTTCCCCCCATGCTTTTAGATGAAGAAGAACTATTAGGAGGAGCTACAAGAAGACAACACTTTCAGCCTTGTTTGCATCAATATAGAGATCACAGGAGCACAGCTCACAGTAAGTTAGGGGTTGGAAGGAACCTCCAAAGAGCATCAAGTTCAACCCCCCTGCTGAGGCAGAGAGGGATCTGGGGGCGCTGGTGGACAGCAGCTGAACATGAGCCAGCAGTGTGCCCAGGTCATCAAGAAGGCAAATGGCATCCTGGCTTTACAACTGATGGAAATCCACTCATTCCAGTGGTTGGTTTCTGCTCTTCAGAAAGGCTGTAGGAAATGCCACCTTCATATGCCCACCTGCGACATGGCACAGCTGCCTGCTTCCTTTCTCCCTGCCTTCACCTGTGTCCTGGCTGCTTTCCTCCTTCACAGTGGCTACTGCTGCTAGTGCATGCACCCATCCTGTCTTGTCTTTTCTTTGTCTGTCTGTCTGTGTTGCAGTTTTTGTCTGTGTGTGTGTCTGTTTGTAGATGAAGGGGCGGAGGATCAGGTGGGACCACTAGAGCCGTGCCCGGGCGGCGTGCCTGCTGCCAGCAGGGAGAGGCGCAGCCCCCTGGCCCCCTCCATTTCAGTGTCTGTGCCCGAGGAGGAGCCCTGCAATTCGGAGGAGGAGTACTATGAGCATCCTTTGTTCAGCTCAGAGTGGACTGGCTCTAGTACCACAGTACCCAGTGCCACAGTGAAGAGCACAGAGGTCTTGTTGGGCCATCACGAAGGTGAACTGAGCACGGTCCCATTTTGTTCCTCTCCCCCTCCACACACCTGCCATCCATTCCATTCTAGATGTGCCTGCCTTCTGGGGAGGGAGACCAGGGTACCCTCAGTGCCTCCCAGGAGAAACAGAGAAGCCCAGAATTGTCAGGGTTGGAAGAGACCTCAAGGATCAGCCAGTTCGAAACCCCCCTGCCATGGCCAGGGACACCTCACACTACAGCAGCTTGATCACAGCCACATCCAGCCTGGCCTGAAAAACTTCCAGGGATAAGGCTGCCACCACCTCCCTGGGCAACCTCTGCCACTGTCTCACCACCTTCATGGGGAACAACTTCTTCCTAACATCCAATCTCAATCTACCCATTTCTAGTTTTGCTCCATTCCCCCCAGTCCTGTCACTCCATGACACTCTCAAAAGTCCCTCCCCAGCTTTCCTGTAGCCTCCTCCAGACACTGCAAGGCCACAAGTAGGTCTCCTTGGACCCTTCTCTTCTCCACACTGAACAACCCCAACTCTCTCAGTCTGTCTCCAGAGCAGAGCAGCTCCAGCCCTCTGCTCATCCTTGTGGCCCTTCTCTGAACACCTTCCAGCACCTCCAGATCCTTCCTGGAATGGAGGCTCCAGAACTGGACACAGTGCTCCAGGTGGGGTCTCAGCAGAGTGGAGCAGAGGGGGAGATTCACCCCCCAGAAGGCATGTACATAGAGCTGTGTTTTCTCCCCCACATGTAAGCCCTCCAGAGTCTCATCACCATCTTAAAGTGAAGCTGCAGTGTGAGCCACAAATGCCACATTGGAGCCAGTGAAACTGTGGTCCCTGCTTAAAGCAGGGCTCTGGGCTGCTGGCCTGGCTTACAGCAGCAGAAGCAAAGGGAGCAGCTAGGTTAAAGATGCATAAACTAATCTATTCCTTTGTGCCAGAGAATCACTGCCAAGACCAGTGTCCAGAATAGGTAACAAGGATGCTCTGGAGCTAAGTTGTTACCAGAATGGAGGAAAAACCATATCTGTACCCAAGGCAGCAGTGGAAGTTTTAAAGTTCTCCAGCAGGTACAAACCAAACAAAGTGGCTCCATTCTGGTGAGACCCCACCTGGAGCTCCAGTTCGGGAGCCTCTATTACAGGAAGGATCTGGAGGTGCTAGAAGGTGTCCAGAGAAGGGCAACAAGGCTGATCAGAGGACTGGAGCTGCTCTGCTATGGAGACAGACTGAGAGAGTTGGGGTTGTTCAGTCTGGAGAAGAGAAGGCTCTGAGGAGACCTTCTTGTGGCCTTCCAGTATCTGCAGGGGGCTACAGGAAAGCTGGGGAGGGACTTTTGAGGGTGTCAGGGAGTGATAGGACTGGGGGGGATGGAACAAAACAAGGAATGGGTAGATTAAGATTGGATGTTAGGAAGAAGTTCTTTTCCATGAGGGTTTTGAGACACTGGCAGAGGTTGCCCAGGGAGGTGGTGGAAGTCTCATGCCTGGAGGTTTTTCAGGCCAGGCTGGATGTGGCTGTGAGCAAGCTGCTGTAGTGTGAGGTGTTCCTGCCCATGGCAGGGGGGTTGGAACTGGATGATCCTTGAAGTCCCTTTTATCAGTGGGAGTTAACAGAATAGCTTTTGGGGAATCAAGGGAGGGTCTGTTTCATTGACTAACAGGAATGCAGA
This sequence comes from Melanerpes formicivorus, assembly GCF_026170545.1. NCBI lineage: Eukaryota > Metazoa > Chordata > Aves > Piciformes > Picidae > Melanerpes > Melanerpes formicivorus. Next base: position 526,873 of record NW_027142357.1, read on the forward strand.
TTTCCTCTCCAAGGCAAAGCAGATCACCCTTCAGCTGGCAGCATTTCACTAGCTCAGTCTGGGGAACCAGGAGCTGAGGTTATAACCAGTGCTGAATCCTCTGCAGGTCTGTGTTGCAGGAAGGTGGAGGTGTGTGCCTGAAATTGCTCACTGGGTCGTTTCAAGCAACCAGAGCTGTTCAGAATTCACAGGGAAACATAGCCTCCTGCTGCAGCCAGGCACAGATCTGTGCTAATGACTGAAGATCGCTCATGGCAGCCTGCTGGCCTGAAGCTAGCGGAGAGAGAAAAATCAGGCTGTACCTGGGTGCCTATAGCTGTACTTAGATTACTCCTGGACTGGTTATTTCATGGCCAGCTTCCTTTACAGTCATAGGTTCAGGGGGTTGGAGAAGCTCTGCTCTGAGGACAGGCTGAGGGCCAAAGGCTTCAAACTAGAGCAGAGCAGATTTAGATTGGATGTGAGGAAGAAGTTCTGCACCATGAGGATGGTGGAACACTGGCACAGGTTGCCCAGGGAGGTGGTTGAGGCTCCATCCCTGGAGATATTCAAGGTGATGCTGGAGAGGGCTGTGGGCAACCTGATCTAGTTGGGGATGTCCCTGCTGACTTCAGGGGAGGTTGGATTGCATGAGCTTTGGAAGTCCCTTCCAACCTGGACCATTCTATGTACCTCTGGTGAAAGTAAGGGGGAAAAGGAACAGAAAGGAAAACAAGCTGAATCAGCAGTGAAAAGCCGTTCATGAGGAGGAGGTGTCCTCATAGGCCTGTATGCCTGTATGCCAGCACTCTGCTTGGCATGAAGGTCTGCTGCCAAAGGGAGCCTTTAGGATTCCTTTGTTTAGTCAGGAATAACTTCCTGCTTTGGCAGCTAATGAGTTTTAACCACGTGGCATCACATGGGATGTCTCAGGAGGCAGAGGTGTGTACATGAGACTGCTCAGAGTAAAATCAGAGGCTTTCCTTGAAGGTTGTGAACTGGCAGGGATGCACACAGCAAACTACACACATAGCCAGGGCAAGTAAAGTAACTTACTGAGGGCCTCTTGGAGCTGGAGCACTGCTGTCAGCCAGGCTGCTGTCCCAGCCTGCCTGGGGGTAAATATAGCTGCAACACTCAGGCATCCCTCCAGCCCTGACTCTTCATCCTCTGGCTTCTATTCATTTCAGATACAGTACCTAACCTTTACTACATGTTTATGTTACCACTGGTGTGTTTTACTTGACATGTGGTACCTTTTGGCCTCATAATAGTGTTTGTGTCCTTTAAGTCACTTTGCAAAGGCCATAACTGGGATGGATGATTGATTGTCTGCTCTTTACCAGCATCAAAATCAAGCTCTGGTAAAGAGTTTTTGTTCTCATGGCAACAGGCTGGACACAGCCTCTTCCAGATCCCAACCCAATTTAAGTTCTGAATGAATGGAGCAAAACTAGAAACGGTTAGATTGAGATTGGATGTCAGGAGGAAGTTCTTCCCCATGAGGGTGGTGAGAGACTGGCAGAGGTTGCCCAGGGAGGTGGTGGAAGCCTCATCCCTGGAGGTTTTTCAGGCCAGGCTGGATGTAGCAGTGAGCAAGCTGCTTTGGTGTGAGGTGTCCCTGTCCATGGCAGGGGAGTTGGAAGTGGCTGATCCTTGAGGTCCCTTCCAACCCTGACAATCCTGTGATTCTATAATTCAGCAGAGTCCTGAATTGTGAGACAGACTTTAAATCCAGGGAGCTCACCAGGTTGACTGCAGGGTGGCTGCTGCACAGCTGCTTATGGGTGTTGCTGAATCAAATGTTTCACATAGAATAGAATGGAATGGAATGGAATGGAATGGAATGGAATGGAATAGAATAGAATAGAATAGAATAGAATAGAATAGAATAGAATAGAATAGAATAGAATAGAATAGAATAGACCAGGATGGAAGAGACCTTCAAGATCATCGTGTCCAACCTATCATCCAACACCACCTAATTAACTAAACCATGCAACCAAGCACCCTATCAAGTCTCCTAAACACCTCCAATGATGGTGACTCCACCACCTCCCTGGGCAGCACATTCCAATGGCCAATCACCCTCTCTGTGTAGAATTTCCTGACTCGTTAGCAGAGGAGCACAGTAATGTTCTGTCTAGAGTAGCAATAGCAGGAGGACAGTGCAGAGTGGAGACTTCTACTCGTTCTTCTAGGGTCTTCTTCTAGGCCTTCCAGTATCTGAACGGGGCTACAGGAAAGCTGGGGAGAGACATTTTAGGGTGTCAGGGAGTGATAGGACTGGGGAGAATGGAACAAAACTAGAAATGGGTAGATTGAGATTGGATGTTAGGCAGAAGTTGTTCCCCATGAGGGTGGTGAGAGACTGGCAGAGGTTGCTCAGGGAGGTGGTGGAAGCCTCATGCCTGGAGGTTTTTCAGGCCAGGCTGGATGTGGCTTTGAGGAAGCTGCTGTAGTGTGAGGTGTCCCTGCCCATGGCAGGGGGGCTTGGAACTGGCTGATCCTTGAAGTCCCTTCCAACCCTGACAATTATATGATTCTGCCATGGCATGAATAAAGATTGCTCTTGCTATTGCTACCCTGATCTGACCAGCCCATAGGCTAGGTGATGTGTCTTAGAAATTCAGGTGAACAGACACTTCTGTTCCACTCAGGAGCTTCTTGGACTCAGCTGTTGATGAGGAGCCTGGAGGCTAGTGGGGAAACAGAAGAGTCCTCCGTGTTAAAACTGTGATTTTTCTCAAGCAGTTCAGGTGTCAGGCAGCCCATGGGAGGAACTGTTTATAGACCTGCCCATTGTGGGGATCATGGCTGAATTCTTGTGCAGCCATTAGCTACCAGCCAGGCACGAGGCTTAGGACTGTGGAAATGGCTCCATATTTTGTCAGATCCAGGATTCATGGGACAGGTCGACTTGCTGGCATTTAGCACTCAGTTTTGCCAAGGTCAGTGGAAAGAAATTAATGCCTGACACCTCCTCCAGCTCAGCTGAATGTCTTGGACTGGATTAAACAGCACATTTACCAGAAATCCATAGGAGTGTACCTTGAGCTCAGCGATGCATCGGTGTTGTCAGAGCCATCCATCATTCAATACCATCTCCATTTGCAAGGAATCGTTGCCCCAGAGTCATCTTTGGGAGAGGTACAGCTGTAAAACACTTTCAGCTCTCACCTTACATCATAACCTTGCTTCCCTGGGGGAGATAGGGGTCTTTTGGGGGCATGGGGGTGGGGTTGATTGGATTAGGGTGGGAAAATTCCCTTCCACCATGGCTACAAAGGGCTGGGTGCTACTACTGGTCCTTTGATGCACTTCAACCTGGACTATTCAGAGCTGAAAGTGTTCAGCCAAAGCAGCCCTGCTGAGCTGTGTGCTGGGTGTTTACTGTGGGTGTTGATGTCGCCTCCTTTTTCCATCCTCAAGAAGAAGACCCAGTAAAGAGGCTGATGGCTGTGGAAGCACAACCAGCTGCTCTTCCTGGGGAGCAACCGGGGAAAGAGCACGGGCCCGGCCAGCCCTTGGACCAGGCAAAGGGCCTCTCTGAGGCTCACTTGGATTCTGGTTTGGAGGCCAAAGTGTGTGGTGAAGACCAAGTGCCCGGCAGGGAGAGTGTGGCTGCTGTGGCGGAAGCACCCCCGCCCGCCTCGGCCCCTTCCTCAGCCGAGGAAGGTGTGTCCTGCTGAGCTCTGCATGCCTTTGCTGCCGGGGGAATCCTTCCCCCAGCTCTCTGCTGCGCTTCCCAAGGCTGCTTCATTCCCTCTCCTTCCCCTGGATTTGCCTGCCTGCTCTTGCTCTCAGGCAGCAGGGTTGCACAGGTGCTGTATCACAAGGTGGTCCCCCACCCCTGTGGCTGTCGCTGGGTTATTTTCCGTTGCTGTGATCAAATGTGCTTTGCAAGCTGAGCTGATCCCTCTGCCTAAGCCTTCTCCCCATCTGAGATGTGTTTGCCAGTCACATTGCTAAGCTCTGTATATTTTTATGTTTGGTTTGTTGGTTGGGTTTTTTTTTTGTCCTTTCTGGTGCAGAGATTCATCTGCTTTTCTTTCCCAAAGTAGATTGATTGACTTTGATGATGACATACAAGAGGCTTAAAGGTGCAGGAATGCTTCCATTTGCAGTGCACAGGCTGTTTTTTGGGGGAGGTTGGGTTGGGTGGTTTGGGGGTGGGTTTATTGTGTGTGTCTGTGTGCTTCAGTGCATCCTGGTTTAGCTGCCTCAACGCTGGAGCTCCTGATGTCATATCCTTGCCATTCATTGCAGTTCACCTCTCCTCAGTCATTGCCAGAACTCTGATTGTGTGTGTCTTACCTTACAACAAATGCTCAACCCTGCTGGAGTGCCCTCCTTAGGCAAAACCTGTATCCCTTCCACTGGGTTGTTTGCCTCCAGAGTGACGTTCAGGTGCTACAGGGTGAAGTGCTCTGCTGACCCACACAAAACACTGCCTGCCATCAGCTGGCTTGCAGCACACAAGAACCAGGCTTCAGGATTTGCCTTTGAATAGTGTTTCTCTCCAGCCAGTGCAATAAGGACAGATAAAGACAGGTTGTGTGGAGTAGTGATGTACCTACTCACCGCCTGGCTGGAATGTGCTGGTGTTCTGGATGGCCCAGCTCAAGAGTGCTACATCCATTTGGCACTCAGAATATATTTGGATGCCATTGGGATCATTCATTTCCAGCATGGTGAGAGGCACAGCAGGATAGGTAGAGAGTCAATATCTAGCTACTTAATTTCTGTGGATCAAGGATGGCATCAGCTCAGTGGCCATAGGTTTTATACTCACAGGGTTTGCAAGGAAGTCACCAAATGGAAAAACACAAGGAAGTAAAGTGACTGCTGTTGCAGAGCTCTGCTTTTAATACCTGTAGAGCTCAGAGTGACAGCTGCTTTTTTTTCTGGAGCAAAACTAGAAATGGGTAGAGTCAGCCTGGATGTTAGGAAGAAATTCTTTGCCATGAGAGTGGTGAGACACTGGAACAAGGAGGTGGTAGAAGCCTCATCCCTGGAGGTTTTTCAGGCCAGGCTGGATGTGGCTGTGAGCAAGCTGCTGTAGTGTGAGGTGTCCCTGGCCATGTCAGGGGGCTTGGAACTGGCTGATCCTTGGGGTCCCTTCCAACCCCAACAATTCTATGGTTTTAGGACATGTTAAGGTATGCAAGTGTTTGAAGAGTGACCAATGCTTTGGTACCAACTGTTCTAACAAAGTCAGATTCATAGCTCCAAGGATTTAAAATCAGATCTGAGGAGATTCAGAGTTGGCCCAGTGCTTGTTGTAACAACCTTTAGAACAAAACTCACAGAACTGTTTGTTTGTTTGTTTTTTGGGCTTTTTTTCAACAGATCACTGCAGAAAATAACTCTGCAGCATCTCTCTCCAGACTGTGCATGATAGGAAGTTTCCCATACAGTAGGAATCATTGTATTCCATGGGGTATTTAGAAAGAATCAGCTTACAATGATTAACAGAGCATGCAGGGGGAGGAAAAAAAAATCCAATTAAAAAGCTATTACTCCCTAAAATACACAGTGGCAGACTGTAATAGCAGCATTTTTTAGTTTCAAATGAATTTAATCAGGGCCTGATCAACAGCCATTTGAAGATGCTAAGTGTTCTAGTGTGAGGCGTCCCTGCCCATGGCGGGGGGGTTGGAACTAGATGATCCTTTGAGGTCCCTTCCAACCCTGACTGTTCTGTGATTCTATGATTCTTTGACCTCAGTTACAGCTGAGGCAGCTCAGTTGTTTTGAAAAGCAGACCTTCAAGCTCTGGAACTGTTAATAGCCCTGATGCTGATCTCCACATGCTGTGAGATTTCTCTCAGCAGCCAGAGATTGAATGTCCAAAGTTGGTGCAATTAAACCCCCAGCCTCTTCTGACACTTGCAAAAGGCTTTTACATGCATTATTGCTTTAGTTTAGGCCAACACATAGACAAAAAAAATCTTGAAGATGCAGAGATGCAGAAGTGTGGATGTTTTAAAGGTCAGCAGCACACAAAGATACAACCGATTGGGCTTCATCTTGCAGACTGTGCTAATGAGAAGCTAATAATAAGCTGCAGGGTCCAGCAGAGCTTACCAAGGAAGTGAGAGCCACTTGTGGGTTTGCTGTTGTATACAATTCATGAAGGATTCAGGTGAAATCATCTCCTTTCAGTGGTCAAGATATCTCTGTGTGCACAGCTCCACCTGTTCAATAGAAAACCTGGTGTATTGAAAGGGAACCTCCTATTTAAACACTTCAAAGCAGATTTCTAGGTGGATGGCCTTGCTGCATGGTTTGCATCTGGTTTTGTTTTTTTCCCCCCTTCTCCTTTCCATCACTCATAGCAAGGTGCTGTTGTGAGCTACGTGACTGCTTGCCTGTAAGTGATGTAAATAATTCTGTTGTCCAACCCAAACAAACTACTTCAGGTTTACTTGCAGCCACGAAGATGGAATTCCGTGTCCAGGAGGGCTCACGCCCTTTGGCAGCAGAACCCTTAGACACAAAGCAGCCTGAATCTGGGAAAGAGAGTAAGACTGGTGAGCAACCTAAATATGATGCCTTAGTTCCACAGCCAGCAAAAACAGAGGCTCTAGACAAAAAGGATTCACAGAGCAAAGACAAAGACAAAATGCCTTCACGTCTGTCAGAACCGATCTTGGATACTGAGCCACTAAAGAAAGGGGAAGGTGGTTCTGCAGAACCTGCTGTCAAGCTTCCTGCTTCTCCAGAGCTAAAGGAGTTGCCATCTGAACTGCCCAAAGGGAGTAAAACAGAAGAAAGGACTGCAGATGTGCCCTCATCAGCAAACCAAGTTACATCTTTGAAATTGAAAGATGACCTTAAAGACGTCCAAGGCTTTGCCATCAGCCACGGTGAAAGCTCTCTATTGCTATCAGAACCCAAGGCAGAAGCAGCCAGAGGTGAACTTCCTCCAAGCCCATCTCCTGCTGTCCCCCAGGACCTTCCATTCAAAGACAGTTTCAAAACAAAACAGGAAGCCCCTGACCAACTGTTTGCCAAAGATCTCACTGCAGATGAGCAGGTCCACAAAGGCAGGACACTAGTTCTGCAAGACATCTCCGCGACAGTAACCTTCGATGGCCTGAAAACTCCAAGCACCCCGAAAATGCCTGCATGGGGGGAGGAAAAGGACATGACCAAGGATGAGAGTGATGAAGAAGAGAAGTATGACTTCTATGACAAAGGGGAGGCTCAAATATTAGATGATGGTAAATTTACCACAAAACCCGAAGCTAAGGCACTTGCCCTAGACAAAACAGACTTTCCAAAGGACAGCCAAGCTAAAAAGTCACCTGATGTCCTCAAGACAGAAAAAGAAATGGACCAAAGTGGGCTCCCAGAAGCACCAGACGTGAAAAAGGAGGTGCAGCCAAGCACACAGCTTCCCCCAGCCAAGCTAAGCCATGAACTGTCTCTTGAGCAAACAGCAGAGCACCCTGATAGCGCTCAGCTAGGCAGAAAAACAGAGAAAGGCCTTGAGGCACTGAGCTTAGGCCCTGACAAGACTTCTTCTCTAGAAGCTGCTCAGGAGAAAGATGTTAAGAAGGATTCCAAGGAGGATAAGATGAGCGCTTCAGCTCCCTCTCGAGTGAAAGAAGAGGAGGATCGGTCGGGAATGTCAAAGTATTTTGAAACCTCTGCTCTGAAAGAGGAAGCCTTCAAAGCAGAGGCTCTGAAACAAGGCAGCGATTACTATGAGCTGAGTGACACTAAGGAGAGTGTCTACGAGCCTTACCGGACCAACCGCCTCATTCCTGAAGACAAAGAGGAAGAGGAGGAAGAGCTGCAGGCGGAACTGCAGCAGCAGGGCATGTCTGCTCACGAGATGGGCTACAGTACCCTGGCACAGAGCTTTGGGTCAGACAAATCTGATGAGCCAAGCTCCCCCACTGAAAGGATGTTCACCATTGACCCCAAAGTCTATGGGGATAAGAGAGAACTCCACAGTAAAAACAAAGATGACCTGACTCTGAGCAGGAGCCTGGGGCTGGGGGGCAGATCTGCCATCGAACAGAGGAGTATGTCTATTAACTTGCCTATGTCCTGCCTGGATTCCATAGCTCTAGGGTTTAGCTTTGGGCGTGCACACGATCTTTCTCCCCTCGCTTCAGATATCCTCACTAATACCAGTGGAAGTATGGATGAAGGGGATGACTACTTGCCAGCAACTACACCGGCACTGGAGAAGTCTCCCTGCTTCCCCATTGACAGCAGAGAGGAAGATGAACACGTCGAAGAAGAAAAACCAAGAGCAGAAGAAAAGGTCCAGCCTGAGCCCTCGGCCGAGTCACCTTTCCTGGCCAAAGATTATTACAAAAACGGGGCTGCCTTGGCTCCTGACCTGCCTGAAATGTTGGACTTGGCAGGGACAAGATCCAGATTGGCCTCCGTGAGCGCAGATGCCGAGGTGGCGCAAAAGAAGCCAGCTCCTCCTGACGCTGCTGTGGAAGAGAGCGGCGCAGCCCTGCCGCCGGTGACAGGCGAGAACCACGTCACCCTCAAAGCTGAAAGCCAGCTGGAGGACTTGGGCTACTGCGTTTTCAACAAGTACACAGTCCCCCTGCCTTCTCCAGTTCAGGACAGTGAGAATCTAACCAGTGAAACCTGCCCCTTTTACGAAGGCACGGATGAAAAACTGAGACGCGGCCTGGCCCCAGACCTGTCTTTAATAGAAGTGAAGCTGGCCGCCGCTGAGAAATCCAAAGAGTTCCTGGCTGCCAAAGACTTGGGTCAGCCTGGCACTGTCGAGTCCCTCCTGGCGAGGGACTTCGAGCAGGAGAAAAAAGAGAAGCTGCAGACTGTGCTAGAAAAAAGTGAGGAGCACCTTGACTCTAAACAGGTCTTGCCTGTTAAAGGTGCAGAGGCAGAGAAGCCGAGACCTGAGGCAATCTTAGAACTGAAAGAAGAAAGCGTGGCCGATAAAGTGCACCTAGCTGATGATAACATGTATGGTAGGATACCAGCTTCAGAGCTAGCAGTAGGCAAGGATGCTGTCTCTTTGCTGATGGAGAAGGAGGAAAAGGCTCTCGGTGTCCTTCCCGAAATAGCTGAGGTAGAAGCTGTAATCAAACCAGATTACAACGCGATAAAGCACGATATGGAAGTGGCCGCGAGGAGAGCTGACCAAGAATACCAGAGTCAGTTAGAGGCTAAAATCAGCGAGGTTGTTTCTCTCCCTTCAGGGAAGGACAAAGCCTCTGTTAAAAGAGCAGAGCCTGAACCCAAAGATGCTCAGCAGAAAGATCAGACCGTTCTGGCCAGAGAAGCAAAGGATGCAGGTGTGCTTTCCAAGACCGAGCTGAGTTACGTGAAAGATGGCACCAAGCTGTCAGAAACAGAGATTAAGGAGAAAGTAACTAAGCCTGATCTGGTACATCAAGAAGCAGTTGATAAAGAGGAGTCTTATGAATCTAGCGGAGAGACCCAAGAAGGTTCGAATGGAGAATCCTTGAAACCAGAGGATATCAAAGCAGAACGGCCAAAACCTCCTGTGTCTGGGGAAGAGTCGCTTGCACAGTTAGCAGCACAGGAGCCCTCTGTGGAGCTCCTTCCAAAGGCTGAGCCTCTCCAGGAAGAGCCTGCTGAGATTCAGATGGAGAGCATACCACAGCCTGGAGAAGGAATTGAAAAGATTCCCGATGGAGCTGTGCCACCCACAGACATCCAAAAGCTGCTGCCGTGCGAAGTGTCGGCCGGGACCGCAACGGGGGAAGAACGCGAGGAAGAAGAGGTGGAAGTAGGGCAAGAAGAGAAAGAAGGGGATAAACAGCATTTCGTATCAGAAGCGCCCCAAGAAACAGACTTTGGGAGAGCTGCTGCTGCTGAAGTGCTGGCCACAGGCAGCCCAGAAGCAGTGCCTGAGCTGAAAGGCGTTATCGAATCGGTGGTGACCGTGGAAGATGACTTCATCACCGTGGTACAGACAACAGTCGATGAGGGCGAGTCTGCTTCGCACAGCGTGCGCTTTGCCGCCACGCAGCAGGAGGACGTCGAAACCGGGGACTCCCAGGCCGAAGAGGAGCTGGAGGTTGAGGAAGTGGCTGACATTCAAGCTGAGCCAAAGGAGGGCTCCCCAGAAGCTCCCGCTTCGCCCCAGAGAGAAGAAATCCTGCTCACCGACTACAAGACGGAGACGTGTGACGATTACAAAGATGAAACAACAATCGATGACTCCGTCATGGACACAGACAGTCTCTGGGCAGACACTCAAGGTGTGCATTACCCTTTCTGTTTCATCTGTTACAGTATTTTTTGCTTCCAAATCCTAATGATCCAAAAAAAAAAAAAAAACAAACCCCAAAAGCACCCAAACCAAAGCAGAATTATTATAGTCATAGTAGTAATCTCAGCATGTTTTGGAAAGAACAGTAACGTAGCCTGCCTGTTCATGATTAATCCATCTGCTCTGTCCTCAAATATTTCTTTGCCCCTGCTCCACAGCAGTGTTTGTTAACGTCCCTGACTAATCTCTTGTTGTTATAATTTGCTCTGATCCTACAGATGATGATAGGAGCATCATGACTGAACAGTTAGAGACTGTTCCTAAAGAGGAGAAGGCAGAGAGAGAATTGCGAAGATCATCTCTCGATAAGCATAAAAAAGAGAAACCTTTTAAAACTGGGAGAGGCAGGATTTCTACTCCTGAAAGGAAAATAGCTAAAAAGGAACCTAGCACACTCTCCAGAGATGAAGTGAGAAGGAAAAAAGGTTCATTTAATACTCCCTATTACAATATACTTTTGTTTTGGTTTATCCTATTTTTTTTGTTATTATTATTATTAATTAAACTGTTGTGCAGCTAGGCCTTCCTGGTTCCCACCTTGTAGCTGCTGTGTGTGCAGCCCTACCTGGTTCCCACCTTGGAGCTGCTGTGTGTGCAGCCCTGCTTGGATCCCACTTTGGAGCTGCTGCATGTGCAGCCCTGCCTGGTTCCCTCCTTGTAGCTGCTGCGTGTGCAGCCTTACCTGGATCCCACCTTGGAGCTGCTGCACGTGCAGCCCTACCTGGTTACCTCCTTGGAGCTGCTGCGTGTGCAGCCCTACCTGGTTCCCACCTCGTAGCTGCTGTGCGCCCTAACAGTGGCGGTGCTGTTGAAGGAGACATTGTACAACTGTATGCTAAGCCCTGTGTGCAAGGCTCACCGCTCCACCCCGGTGGCTTCCCCACTGATCCCTGGGTAACACACACCAGTGTTCTCCCCACTTCTTCCAGCTTCCCCTTTGTGCACCCCAAGTAGAAGCAGCGAGGCGTGGGGTTGGAGCCGTGGAGCCTGCCCTTTGATGTGTTGTCATATGAAATCGGTTGCTGGGTTCTTCTTCCTGATTCTATGTTTTTGTTGTTTTGTTGTTTTGTGTTGTTTTTTTTTTTTTTTTTCCTTGTGTCTATAGCAGTGTATAAGAAAGCTGAACTTGCTAAAAAAACTGAAGTTCAGGCCCACTCTCCTTCCAGGAAAATCATTTTAAAACCTGCTATCAAATATACTAGACCAACTCATCTCGCCTGTGTTAAACGGAAGCAGACAGGTGACTGCGTTCTGTTCAGTTATGCAATGTGGCTGGCAAACATAGACATATTTCTGTTGAGTTCCATCTTGGTTTTTCTGTGAACCTCATGGCTGCAGCGGCTTCTCTATTGATTTGTTTACGTATTTGTTTATTTTCCCTTCGGGAATATCAGCCTTCACCAATGGCATTGCTTTTTTTAGTGCTTTGTATCATCTTTGCTTTGCTTTCTTTCCTTGCTATCATCTTTGATTTCTTTCCTTGCTGTCATCTTTGCTTTGTTTTCTTTCCTTGCTATCACCTCTCTTTCCTTTCTTTCCTTGCTATCATCTCTTTGCTTTCTTTCCTTGCTATCACCTTTGCTTTCTTTCCTTGCTATCATCTCTTTGCTTTCTTTCCTTGCTATCACCTTTGCTTTCTTTCCTTGCTATCATCTCTTTGCTTCCTTTCCTTGCTATCATCTCTCTTTGCTTCCTTTCCTTGCTATCATCTTTGCTTTGCTTCCTTTCCTTGCTATCATCTCTCTTTGCTTTCTTTCCTTGCTATCATCTCTTTGCTTTCTTTCCTTGCTATCATCTTTGCTTCCTTTCCTTGCTATCATCTCTCTTTGCTTCCTTTCCTTGCTATCATCTTTTCTTTGCTTCCTTTCCTTGCTATCACCTTTGCTTTGCTTCCTTTCCTTGCTATCATCTTTGCTTTGCTTTCTTTCCTTGCTATCACCTTTGCTTCCTTTCCTTGCTATCATCTCTCTTTGTCTCCTTTCCTTGCTATCATCTTTGCTTCCTTTCCTTGCTATCATCTCTCTTTGCCTCTTTTCCTTGCTATCATCTTTTCTTCCTTTCCTTGCTATCATCTTTGCTTCCTTTCCTTGCTATCATCTCTCTTTGCTGTCTTTCCTTGCTATCATCTTTGATATCTTTCCGTGCTATCATATTTGCTTTGTTTTCTTTCCTTGCTAGCATCTCTCTTTGCTTTCTTTCCTTGCTATCATCTTTGCTTTGCTTCCTTTCCTTGCTATCATCTCTCTTTGCTTCCTTTCCTTGGCATCCTCTTTGCTTTTCTTCCTTTCCTTGGCATCCCCTTTCTTCGCTTTCTTCCCTTGGTCTTTCTTTGTTTAATGGAGGCTGCGACCATTTCTGCTTTGTCCATTTGCTTGGACCTCTGAGTGCTGTGGTTGTAACTTGGCATCGTGCTTATAGTGTGGTGTTGTAGGAGGCTTCTGCTCATCATTTTGGTTTGGTTTGGGGTATTTTATTTTCACTTTTGATTTGTTGGTGTTTTGATTGGTTGGTTGTTTTGTTTTAATTACTCTAACTTTCTGGTGGGGAAATGTTGACAGCTCAAACCGTGGAATGCATTTCCATTATGTTGTTGCTTGCCTTTTTTCCTCCTTTTTTTTTTTTTCCACTCTCATGCATAAGAAGAAGTGTTTCAAAGTGATATATATATAATTTTTTTTTGGTTGATTGATGTTATCTGCATTGATACTTCCCAAGCTGTCACTGATGTTTATGCTGTACAGTCAAAATCCACAGGGGGAATCCAGCCACAAGCAGAATGAAGCTGAGAGAGAAGAAATCTGGGCTCACGCTACGAATGCATTCCAAGCACAAAATAATCATTTGTTTAATCTTGATATTTGGTAGAGGAAGATGAAAGGATGAAACAAATGGTTCCTGTTACATCTTGATAGGTGTGCCATTTACAGCACCCAAAAGAAAAAAGAGAGCACTTTCAGCATTTTCATCATATGATTTGTTGCTCCTGTTGAGTTGAGGGTGGAAAGAGAAACACCTTAGCTTTCCGGAGATCTTAAAAGCTGCTGAGAGAGGCCTGTTTTGCTGTCAGATAGCACAGCTGCATGCTGCACTGCAGCTGTTCATGAGGGAAACCAGGGCTGTTAAGGGAAGAACCCTGCACAGCGATGCAGAACTTACAGAGACCTCTTCTTAGGGCTTAGAAACTCAGAGCAGGATTTATTACCCATCCCGTAGTTACACAGTGCAGTACCAAAAAGTGTTGCTAAGAAGGCCTTCCCATCCCCTTGTGGCACCAACCAGTCACTTCTGTTCGAAATTCAGACCGATCTTGGTGTGCAGGTCTGAGTGAAGAGACAGTTAGAAGCAGTTCTGTGAAGGTAGCTCTAGCAACCACACCTTGTCTCTAGTGCCTCCTGGTTGGACTCCATTAGGGCTGCAGAACGCAATGCTCGGTCCCATTGTTTTGCTCTCTTTCCCATTTCCACCCCCATGGGAAATGGAGCCAGGGAAAGAAAGGCTGGTCCAGGCCCTTCTCTATATCCTCAGCTCAGTCTCTGGGCTGCCCTAACTTGCACTGTGGGCTGGAACTACCCAAAGGGAGGAATTCTTAAACGGGATTAGAACAACTCTTCTTACCACCTCTTGCTGTTTGCTGAAGCACAGCTTGCCCAGCTCAGAAGTGACCACCCATAATTCACAGAGTCTTTCAAAAGACCCAGGGGGTTCAACAAGTGGTGGAAATGGGGGGGGAGGAGGAAGAAGTGTCAGATTTGCAGTGTTGTCAACTTCATCCATGCTTTCACAGCCATGTGGTCACCGCTGTGTTGCCCTCAGATACTCTTCCACTAACCACTGAAGTCTTCTGGCCTGTACCACCCTGAAGAGGCCTGAATCATGCCAATAGACTTGCCCAAGGGAATCTGCCCCATGCCTGTCAGAGCTTTTCCTCTCTCACTCCAATATCCAGTGAGGCAGATGGGTTAGTCCAAGTGAAAAATGTAATGCAAAAGTGACCTCCCACTGCATTTAAAACCCGAGGTGGAGAGCAAGCATCACGATGGACCCAAACCAACCCTGACGTTTCCGGTAGCCCCAGTTGAGCTTTGAGGTGTGGGCTCTAAAGCAGAGGGACTAGAACCTCACCAAAGAGTGAACAGAAATACCTTTGAGAATGTTTCACTGTGCTCAGTGTTGCTGGAAAATTCACAGGATTCCTTCATTTATTCTACCTCTTTTTGGGTTTTGGGGGTTTTTTTATGCTTTCTGATGGGACTTGAGGGGAGGCCACGAGGAAGAGTTGCAGTGCTATGAGATATGCTCAGAGTGCAGGTGGCCAGATGTGTGGTGGGTTGAAATTAACCCACCCCCCCTCAACTAATTTGGAGAACTGCCCCCCAAACTACAACAGCCATACCAGCTCAGTTTGGGATGGAAGCAAATGAAGCTCTATTTGCAAGCCAACCTGCAATCTAGAACTCTGAAATGCCATGGATATGTACAAAATGTCCAACATAGGTAAAACAGAGAGAGAGATTTATAATTTATAAGCAACACAGAAACTCCTCAGACTGCCCCTGGATGGACCCAGGGGACCTTTCACCTCCTCCCCCCACTCACTCCCTCTTTCCTGTTACCTCACACAGCAGTCAAAACTGAGATCCCCTGGCAAGGCCATGGAAGGGAGAGAGAGAGAAGCTGCAAGCAGAAGGGACAGAAGAAGAAAAGAGAGCAAGAACTGTTTGTGCCTCTGCTCTATATCCCCATTAGCCAGCCAATGAATTCTATAGACCTTAGCATTATTTCCCTTTCCCATCCAATGGCAATTTCATCTTCCTTTCAGTCTTTGCAGTCAGGGACTAGGCTAAAGTTCCCCTTTCCAACTGTAAGCACATGTTAAGCTACATGTTCCCTGAGCCAGAAGTAGTTATGCAGCTCCTTCAGGGGCTAGAATTTAGGAGGACACTGTCTCTCTCCCTTTTTCCCTTGACATGAAGTAGAGCACTGTTTCTTGCAGCCAGGTTCAAACCTCAGTGTGTTCTGTTTGGGGATGCCTTGACACCTTTAGCAGTACCTGGCCAGTGGAGCCCCACCAGCAGACCCTCAGCAGCGCAGTCGATACGGCTTTGAGCCCATTACAGGCAGTTCCAAACCTCCCCATTGAGTTTACTGTGACTTTACTATGAAACATGTCCAGACATAAACCAAAAAGTGTCTACTGAAGAAAAAAAAAAAAGAGAAAGAAAAAAAAAAGGGAAAAAAATGTTAATATTTGCTCATATTTTCTGCATAGTGGCCCAGGAAATGACAACTTTCCCCTATTTCTCTCCAATACCGGAAGAAAATTCCCATGTCACTGGTAAGCACTGGTAACTTGCAGTGCCATAGCCACCAGGGAGGGAGTGCTTTGTAAGAGACTCATCCTTGGCTGTCTTACCAACCTGCATGACCAAGCTGTGAGGGTGGTGAGACCCTGGCAGAGGTTGCCCAGGGAGGTGGTGAAAACCTCATCCCTGGAGGTTTTTGCAGCCAGGCTGGATGTGGCTGTGAGCAAGCTGCTGTAGTGTGAGGTGTCCCTGGCTATGGCAGGGGGGTTGGAACTGGCTGACCCTTGAGGTCCCTTCCAACCCTGACAATTCTGATTCTTTGATTCTATGAAGTCTTTGCCTTGGCTGTTGTAGCACCACGAACAGAGTTCCAACTTGCCTCATGTTTTGTTAGTGGCTGTGAGATGCCACAGGAGTTGTGCCCATCAGAGGAGTGCTTATGGTGGCAAGGTCAGGCCAGTTATGTTTCTAGGTGGGGGAGACCCTGGGTGATATATTTCTGTTCCTTCTCTTCGATCCTGGGGTCACTCCCTGAGCTGAAGCATGTTGCAGTGTGTAGTTAAACTGACAGCGGAGCCTGTAGAGAGATCTTTTGTTCAGAGGGAGAAGTTGTGGTGCTCTCAGGTAAGTCAGCACAAGCAGCACAGCCATTCTTTCTCCCTCAGGCTGGTGGCTGATTAGGGCTCAATGCCAAGAGAAGGAAGAAAGGGGATGATGATTTAGGAGAGAGACAAAGCAGAGTGAAACCAGCAGTGCCAGGGGGGGATAAAAAGTGATGCAAGGGGGCTGTGCTGCACTTACCCCCATTGCAAATTCAGAAGAGCTGAAGCACACAGTGAGATGTTCTTTTCCTCAGTCAGATACTCTTTTCCTCCTCACCAATTTGCTCACCTACTCCTTCAATTACTAATATATATAGAGATATTTATATATATATCTATATCTATATCTATCTATATATATATATATAAGAGGGCAGAACTAGAGTGGGCAATGTGGCAGAAAACCAGGGATCTTCACCTGCACAGGGGACAGGAGAAAATGAATCAGTTCTGCCCTGCATGCTACATTAGGCTTGTTTTTTACAGTTGGAAGCCAGCTGGGTGTGCAGCCAAAGGTTGTCACCTGTGACCACTGTCCTGCTGCTGCATTTACTAAGGCTACCCTGGCACAGGTGCCAAAAGATTGTCACGTCCAGGTTTTCCTGTGGCAAGTCACTTCCCGAGCAGCAGCTCTGGACTGGAAGTTAAGAACCTGCTTTCCAAAATGCAGCCCTGCTCCAGAGCCTTCCACCAGGGTGGAATCTAAGTGGGAGAGGAAAAACCTTCCATCAGTGTCATAGCAGATTACTGGAATTAATGCAATGAACATACCTGGTGTCCCAGCTACCCTTGGAATTGCTGAAGCCTGAGGGTGCACTGACCTCGTTGGTGGAACTAGGATGGCAATCCACCAGAGAATCTCTCTCTTCCCATGGGGAATGTTGGCCAACATTTTGAAAAGTAGTGATCTGGGGGGCCCCTCTCTTCAAACATGCATTTTGTGGAGTACTGAGAGATGCCTGACTTTTGAGTGGACAGGCCTGAAAATCAGGATGCTAAGGGTGTTGGGGAGGATTGGCCTTCAGAACTAGAGCCTCTTAGAGCTGTCAGCTGATCCTTAAACTTTTCCCTGTAGTTTCTAGACTTCTAGGAAGAGGCATATGAGATTGGGATTGGCCTAAAAACATGTAGAATCCCTTTTTACCTCAAGGGTGATGAATGCAGGACACTCCTAAGGCAGCTACATTTCAGCATGCAGTTGAACTAAGAGTAACTCACAAAGTAACTGCTTGGCACAGTAGTTCCAAGGCATTTAGTGGTTCTAACAAGTGTACTAAAGTGGAAATGCTTTCATTGTAATTGTTTTTAACTATTGGGTCTTTCTTTGGGTCTCTCAGCAGCAGGTGGTGAAACAAACCAGGCTCCTGGTGTATTTAAACAAGCAAAGGAAAGACTCTCAGTGAGTAAAATCATCTTCTCAATCATCTTTATCCTCTCCTTTCTGTCCTCATTTCAGAGCTTTTGTTGTGGTAAGTCGTGAAGTCGTTGTGTGTTCCATTGAAAGCGTGTGTTCCGTTTAGAATTGGTTTGCCATATGCATTATTCATTTAGAAGGGTAATTAAAGCCCCCTCTCCTGAATAACCTCTGAATTACGGTCCCACAGAGTAGATGATGACAGTTTGCAGATCCGTTGTGGCACACAGGCTCTGCAGGATAAACTGTACCTTGGCCCTCCCTGCAGCACCCAGCTCAGACTGCCACCTTCCTCAGCCGCCCCCCAGGACTCCCTGGCTGTCTCCTGAAGCACCATTACACAGCCCTGAACTCAGCAGAGGTGATGCCTGTGTAGCAGTCACTGGCCAGTCGCATTTCCTATGTCCTGAAGTGCTTTCTGCTGATTGCTGTCAGAGGCTTAATGTGACAGTTCTGTGTCCTGCCTACAGCCGCCCTGCAGCCTGTTCTGCTCCCTGTGTCTGCCTCTCCTCTGCTCACTTTCCTTCAGCAAACGCTGCAGTGCCTCTCTGCCCAGCTCCCAGGCAGACCTTCCACTCTTCCTGCCCCAGGAAACCAAGCTTCTTTCGCTGTCCTGCCACGCAGCTGCCTTTTACGCAGCACCAACCATTCACAGCTGCAGCACAGCAATGCTTTGTCATTGCTTGGCCACCACTAGCAGTGAAGAAGTTCCTTAGGATCCTCTACATCTCCTACTGCATTCCACAGCTGATTTGTTTCATCTCTCTAACCACACTGTCGATTCTTTAGGGAAGAAAAGGCTCTGACTCTAAGTGCTGCACATTCTGCTAAGAGATTATCAATGACCAGAGCAGCACAACTGATGAGGAGCTGTGACCTTTAGACCCAAATTCAGCCATGGGTTCTGGATTTCTGCTCTGAGCCATTTCAGCTCATAGCTGCTTTTTACTAGTGCAGTAAGAGCTTTTCACTAGTGCAGTAAGAAACATCTGGACAGGCTTCTGGTCTGAGTCAACAGTAGGGTTTGATACTGTCTTGTCTTGGGAGATGATCAACACTTCTGCAAGAGCGTTCAGTGCCAGCCCATCGTCAGAGTCTCGGCCCATGGAGCGCTCTCAGTACAAGCACTGCACAGAATTTCACAGAATCACAGAATTTCAGGGGCTGGAAGGGACCTCAGAAGATCATCTAGTCCAACCATGCACAACCATGATGTGCTTTCTACCCACCTTAGAGGAAAGATTGGAAGCCTGTCCCCTGCTTGCTTTCTCTGCCGGGTGACTCCCTCCTCTCTGCTTGCCACACTCACACAACCCTTGCACGTTTATGGTGCCTTGGCTTTACACAAGGACCTCTCCCTTTCTGCTGTGGTGTCTCTCTCTTCCTGACTTTTTGCTTCTGTGTCCTTCAAGTGCAGCCTTTTCCTCTCCACTGGTAATGATAGATCATTCAACCCACTCGGGTTTGTTACCCGTCTTCAAACTACAGCTTGCAGGCTGCTTGGCAGAGCAAGGGCAGGAGAGGCTGAGCAGTTCCATCTGCTGGAAAAGAGCTGTGTACCTGTGGCAGCAAGTCCTCTTAGGAACACTTCCAAAGTGCAGAGAGCCTTCTGCATCCCAACTTCAGCAATCCCTGACTCTTAGGGTTACAGGGATCTTTGTCTTCTGCACGCTGGCACCTCCAGCAACATGGATTATAACAGAGGTCAATGGTAAAGAATAGCTGTGTGGGTAAAGCACAGGCAGGGATCAAGGCATTTGGATTCTTTTCTTGCTTTTCCAGCCTTGAGCACATCACTGAAATCTGGTTGGGCCAGATTCTCTTGCCATTGTTGATGCTGAGAAGTGTCTTGCCCCCTAAGTAACACTGAGGGGGATCATTAGCTCAAGGTCGTGCCTTTTCCCCAGCAGTTCCATTGAAGGATCTGTGTCTCATCCATCTTTAGTATCCCCACTGGATGCACACCTTCATGGAATACACTGCATGCACTATGAGTGAAAAGGAGAGGGTCTCTGCACCACTTAGGATCTGAATCTGTAAGAGTTTTCCAGTCTTGTTAGGGATCTAGTGTGGGGTGTCCCTGCCCATGGCAGGGGGGTTGGAACTAGATGATCCTTGTGGTCCCTTCCAACCCTGAATGAAACTATGAAACTATGAAACTATGAAATATTTTGCAAGACCCACAAGCTGCAAAAGGCCAGACCCACTGAGTGAACATTTGGGCCTCAAACTGTGCCTGCTTGGCTCTATCTCAAGTTCAGAAAAGCAAGTGGAAGGTGATTACAGTATGTCTGCTTCTTGGAGCCAGCCAGCCTAGATATCCTGCTTCCACAGAGCTCCAGCAGCAGTAAACACCTTGGTGGAGTCATAAGCAGGAGCTGAAGTCTCACAAGTGGATGGGACTCATGCATTGAACTGTCACAAACCAAAGTCTAGAGAAGCCTTTGATGTGACAGAAACACACATTGTGCAGTTTCTGTGTGAAATAACCATTCACTGATCTTGTTTATTTCAAGACAGTGCAGCAACTACTAAGGAAAAAAAGAAGCCTAAATGAGCAGCAGAACTCATTCTAGGAGCACATTCCTGCTAGTAAAGCACTTCCATCCTTTCAACAGATTTCTTGTCTTGCTATTTGAGGGGGATGATGCCAACCCACAGAAGTTTTTCCAGCTGCTTTGGAGGACTGGAGTTGTTTGTTACACAGCCCTGCAACTCTTGATCATCCTGATGGTGTCATGGATGACATTTACCACACAGGGCTTGGTTTTCTCTGGGCTGGGTATGTAGCCTAACCCAAATGCCTGTCAGGGCTGGAGAATCAGAGAATCAGGGGATGTTAGGGGTTGGAAGGGACCTCTGGAGATCATCAAGTCCAATACCCCCTGCCAGAGCAGGACCATAGAATCCAGCACAGGTCACACAGGAACACATACAGGCAGGGATGGAAAGCTTCCAGAGAAGGAGACTCCACATCCTCTCTGGACAGTCTCTTCCAGTGCTCAGTGGCCCTCACAGTGAAGAAGTTCCTCCTCATGTTGAGGTGGAACCTCCTGTGCTGTAGTTTTCATCCATCGCCCCTTGTCCTATCACAGGGTGCAACTGAGCAGAGGCTGTCCCTTCCCTCCAGAACCCCAGCCCTCAGGCATTGATAGACATTGATCAGAGCCTTTCTCAGTCTTCTCCACACTAAACAGCCCCAGGGCTCTCAGCCTCTCCTCACCAGGCAGGGCTCCAGTCCCTTCAGCATCCCTGGAGCCCTCCCTTGGACTCTCTCCAGCAGATCCCTGTCCCTCCTGAACTGGGGAGCCCAGAACTGGATGCAATATTCCAGGTGAGGTCTCAGCAGGGCAGCGTAGAGGGGGAGGAGAACCTCCCTCGCTTCATTCTTTTTTCAAGACAACTGAAGGAGTAACTCCTACACTTATTCTGACCACTGAGAAAGTCCAAGAGACCAACCTAGATCAAAAGTTATCCCCAATTCTGTACCAAATCTCTTAGTTAGAATCTCATTGGGATTGCTCCTTTGTGTGACTTGGTGCTTGTATGAATCCAGAGAGTACCAGGAGACTACATTGCCCAGAGAACAGCCTTGGAGCTCTCTGTAGTATCAATGTTATATATGGGAAGGAAAAAAAATCAAGCCAAGGTTGCCGAAGCAAGTAGCTGTGTCAGCTTTCAAGGAGATTCAAAGCAGCTGGGTGCTCCCCAGCATCAACATAGACTTTTCAGTGCCCCATTGGTGCTCATTTGTTCTTTCCACGGGCTGTTACCGTTGTTCAGACTCAGACAAGTACCTGCTCACAATGGCACACCGGTGCCAGCCTTTCAGCCATGGGTAGGTTTCCTCATCCCAGGACTCCACCTTGTCAGTGTAAAGGTGAAGTTTCTCTGGAGTGGCCCCAAGAGCACAGAATGTCTGGGTAGTGTTAGGGGTTTCTTGTGTGCACAGTGCTACCAGACACCATCTCCTGCCTTGTCCTTCTGCCACTGTGGAAACAGTCCTGTCCCTTTGCTGTTAAGATTCCCACTGGTTTGTTCTTGAGCCTAGCCTGGAAGGCTAGATTTCAAATGCACCACTTGAGTTTTAGAGGACTAGGGTCTCTTGGTGCTCCTGCAGCTTTGCACTTGCTTCTAAGGCAGCCAGCCAGAAACTGTACCAGTCACATGCCATGACTGGCATCAGTTTTACCTTAGCAACACAAGACAAATTCAAGGTGAGGCTTGAGAGGGCACTGGGCAGCTTGATCTAGCTGAGGATTGCCCCTGCTGACTGCAGAGGGGTTTGGACTGGATTGCTTTGGAGGTCCCTTCCAACCCAGACCATTCTATGGCTCTATGACCTGCAGAACAAGGCACTTCCTACAGTCAGTGACCCACTCCAGAGCCAGAAGCTTTCAAACAACACAGATCTGACATGTCCATGCACGTCAGTACTGCACAGACACCATCACCAGGCACAGGAAAAATACTCCTTCAGAGCTTGGCTTTTTGTTTGCTTTGGGGTTTTGTTTGCTTTGGGGTTTTGTTTGCTTTGGCTTTTTGTTTGCTTTGGGGTTTTTGTTTGCTTTGGCTTTTTGTTTGCTTTGGGTTTTTGTTTGCTTTGGCTTTTTGTTTGCTTTGGGGTTTTGTTTGCTTTGGCTTTTTGTTTGCTTTGGGGTTTTTGTTTGCTTTGGGGTTTTTGTTTGCTTTGGGGTTTTGTTTGCTTTGGGGTTTTGTTTGTGTTGGTTTTTTGTTTGCTTTGGGGTTTTTGTTTCCTTTGGTGTTTTTGTTTGCTTTGTTTTTTTGTTTCCTTTGGTGTTTTTGTTCGCTTTGGATTTTTGTTTGCTTTGGGTTTTTGTTTGCTTTGGTTTTTTGTTTGCTTTGGGGTTTTGTTTGTGTTGGTTTTTTGTTTGCTTTGGGGTTTTTGTTTCCTTTGGTGTTTTTGTTTGCTTTGTTTTTTTGTTTCCTTTGGTGTTTTTGTTCGCTTTGGATTTTTGTTTGCTTTGGGTTTTTGTTTGCTTTGGTTTTTTGTTTGCTTTGGGGTTTTTTGTTCATTTGGTTTTTTGTTTGCTTTGGTTTTTTGTTTGCTTAGGGTTTTTTTTTGCTTGTGGGTTTTGTTTGCTTTGGTTTTTTGTTTGCTTGTGGGTTTGTAGTTTTTTTTCAGTCCATGTTGCATGTGTTTTCCTTTTGTTCAGCTTCACGTTGTGTTCTCTTCTGTTTGTTTTCTCACGACTAGACTGCCTCTTTCTCAAAGATTCCTGCCTCAAAGTCTAGAGCAAAGTCATTGCTTCCTCCAAGACCCAGCTCAGCTTGCTCACTAAGTGCTAAAAGGGCCACTTTTCTCCATACAGACACTAACTCTGTACGGCCCTCCTCAGCAGGCCCAAGAGACTGCTTGCCCTACTCAGAATCAGATGCTAAGGTAAGGTAGCAGAGCTGGTAAAGAGAGTCAGCTTGGAGACTTGTAGGTGAACACAACACCCCCACCCAGGATCACAGTCTCTGCCCACTGAATTGGAGTCATTCCCTGCAAAGCTTACATGGGACTACTTAGCTGCAGGGCAGGAAAGCAGAGTATCAGCCTGCAAGGCTTGCTGTACAAAATGGACAAACCCAGGAGATTCCCCAGCGGAAGCCTAAGGGCAGTAAGCTATAACCCCAAGGACATTGCTTTGTTTTCTCTTGGTGGTATGGACAGATAGGAAGCTGCACCCATTTGCAGGTGGGTGAGTGGCAAAGAGCAGCAGCCCTCATTTCCCTGCCAAGAGCCAAAAAAGGTGACTTTTTGCAAGCAGTTGGTGTTCCCTGAAAACAAACTGGAGCCCCAGTGAAGGAGGCTACAGCTCTAACCACCAGTGATAAGGGAAAAACCCAAATGCTCTGGGTGCCCCACTTGGATCACTGTGTCCAGTTGTGGAGCCTCTGTTCCAGGAAGGATCTGGAGGTGCTGGAAGGTGTCCAGAGAAGGGCCATGAGGATGAGCAGAGGGCTGGAGCTGCTCTGCTATGCAGACAGACTGAGAGTTGGGGTTGTTCAGTGTGGAGAGGAGAAGGACCTGAGGAGACCTTCTTGTGGCCTTCCACTATCTGAAGGGGGCTACAAGAAAGCTGGGGAGGGACTTCTGAGGGTGTGAGGGAGTGATAGGACTGGGGGGAATGGAGCAAACCTAGAAATGGGTAGATTGAGATTGGATGTTAGAAAGTTCTTCATTGTGACCATGGTGAGACACTGGCAGAGGTTGCCCAGGGAGGTGGCCAGCCTCAACCCTGGCAGTTTTTCAGGCCAGGCTGGATGTGGCTGTGAGCAAGCTGCTGTAGTGTGAGGTGTCCCTGGCCATGTCAGGGGGGTTGGAAGTGGCTGATCCTTGAGGTCCCTTCCAAGCCTGACAATTCTGTGATTCTGTGATCTATGCATGGCACCATGCTGAAAAAGCTGCAGTCAGAATGTCAAGAGATGTTTGGCAGTCTCCCTCTCAGCTTCTCCATGGTTCCACTCTACTCATGGCTGTACCCATTTAAGCTTTTCCCAGACCCCAAAAGCCCAAGGGAAGAGATTTAGGTTGCCTCCCCTCTCCCCTTTGCTGGTAGGGGGATAAAAAATAAATGCAGAGGAAGAAGAGAGAGATAAAACCATGAAAGAAAAATCTTGCCAAGCAAAAAAGGGCAATTTTGGAAGCAGAATAGGTAATTTTAATGAAAACTAAGATGTATTTAAGTAAAAAGGTATTTAAGTAAAAGGAAGGCTACAGAGGTCTGAGGGCAGGGGTAAATACAGTTAGCTACAGAACCAGATGGCAATAGATTCTCACAATGGCAGTGGATATCTTGGCTCCAGCCCTGAAAGACATGGAGGTAGACCAGACCATGTGGTTAGCAGCTCACTGCTGCAGCAGCAGGAGGTGAGGACAAGCAAAGACAGGAGAGAAGGAGCAAGGCTGGCAGTTGCCCCTCTGAAACAGGGTTGTGGACTGGAAGTGGAATAAACTTTGACCCGGGGACCCCTCCCCTTGGGAGGGAGGCAGGCAGGCCAGGTCTCCCTGCCCACTTGAGGTCAGGTCTCCAGCTCAACCCACCTGAGGTTAGGTTTCCAGGCCACCTCCCACCTGAGCTAGGCTTAACAGAGCACAGTGTTATAATGTGCTTGATGCTGAGTTGATGACTGCCTCGTTTAAAAAGTGCTTTCACCCTCAGTTTCCATGTTCTGTGTCCATTTTCTGCCCCTGCTTGGGACCATCATTCACCTTTGTCTTTGGCAGAACTATGTGCTTGTGCAGGACTGTCTGTGGCTACCCATCCCATTCAGTTCCAGCATGTTCTCATGTATGTGTCTGTTGCTCTGACCATGATTTGAAAAAACAAACCCAAACAATCAGACAAGGTATGGCCTCATTGCAAAAAGATGAGCATGGAAGGAACTAAGGACACCAGGAAGAGACTGGCTGGAGAGCAGCCCTGAAGAAAAGGCCTTAGGGGTGCTGGGGGATGAGAAGCTCAACAGGAGCCAGCAGTGAGCACTTGCAGCCCAGAGAGCCAAGCAGAGCCTGGGCTGCAGCAAGAGAAGTGTGGCCAGCAGGGCCAGGGAGGGGATTCTCCCCCTCTGCTCCACTCTGCTGAGACCCCACCTGGAGCACTGTGTCCAGCTCTGGAGCCTCTATTCCAGGAAGGATCTGGAGGTGCTGGAAGGTGTCCAGAGAAGGGACATGAGGATGAGCAGAGGGCTGGAGTTGCTCTGCTATGGAGACAGACTGAGAGAGTTGGGGCTGTTCAGTCTGGAGAGGAGAAGGCTCTGATGAGACCTTCTTGTGGCCTTCCAGTATCTGCAGGGGGCTACAGGAAAGCTGGGGAGGGACTTTTGAGGGTGTGAGGGAGTGATAGGACTGGGGGGAATGGAATAAAACTAGACAGGGGTAGATTGAGATTGGATGTTAGGAAGAAGTTCTTTCCCATGAGGGTGGAAGAGGTTGCCCAGGGAGGTGGTGGAAGCCTCATCCCTGGAGGTTTTTGCAGCCAGGCTGGATGTGGCTGTGAGCAAGCTGCTGTAGTGTGAGGTGTCCCTCCCCATGGCAGGGGGGTTGGAACTGGATGACCCTTTAGGTCCCTTCCAAACCTGACAACCCTGATTCTGTGATTAATAGCCCTGTACTAAAAAAAAAAAATAAGAAATGCTGGAGCTACACATTTTTATCCATTAAAAAAATAAATAAATTGTAAGTTAGTGTTTGAAAATGCAAAAAGCACCCTCAGCAAACCCTGCAGTGGAGTCTGCTCAGCAAACCCTGCAGTGGAGTCTGCTCTGGCCACCAGTATTAAAGTTACCTTGCTGGAAGACTCACAGTACATTAGAGGTTGGAAGGGACCTCAGGAGTCCAAACTCCTGGAAGAATTTCACACCTGAGGTCCAGAGAATTCTTTTGACTTTCAGCCTGCACTGAAAAACCAGCCAACCAACAAACCAGCCAGCCCACCCATCCATCACCCACCAACCAGCCAACCAACCAGCCAACCAACCAATCAACCAACCAGCCAGCCAACCCACCCATCACCCACCAACCAGCCAACCAAACAACCAACCAGCCAGCCAACCCACCCATCACCCACCAACCAGCCAACCAAACAACCAACCAACCAGCCAACCCACCCATCACCCACCAACCAACCAACCAGCCAGCCAACCCACCCATCACCCACCAACCAACCAACCAGCCAGCCAACCCACCCATCACCCACCAACCAGCCAACCAACCAACCAACCAACCAGCCAGCCAACCCAGCCACCCATCCACCAGCCAGCCAACCAACCAACCAGCCAACCAGCCAACCAAACAACCAATCCACCCACCCACCAACGAACCAACCAACCAGCTAACCCACCAACCAACCACTTTGCTCCTCATTAAGAACCAAGTGTAGAATCCTTCCACATTTCCATCCCAGAGCAGCAGCTCTATCTGTCTTAAGCAGCTCAGCAAATGACTGTAGGGTGTTTGGATGCAGTGAAGGGGCCCCAGGGAGCTCAGCAGTGCAGGGGAGGTGGCTGGTGTCCCACAGCACTAAGCTGGGCCCACAGGATGAGGTTTCCAACCCTTCTTGCATACAGGTTGAGAGCTAAGTTTTGCAATCTAAACCTTCCTGTTTTTCTTGTTCTGCTTTCAGGATGGAGTGAGCAAGAGCCCTGAGAAGCGTTCCTCTCTACCAAGACCTTCCTCTATCCTTCCTCCTCGGAGAGGTGTATCAGGAGACCGAGACAGGGAGGAGAACTCTCTGTCCCTCACAGCTTCTCTCTCCTCTTCAGTCCGACGGACCACCCGTAGGTGTTTTGCACAGTAACCCTCTCCTGCTGCTCTGGGTGACCCCCTTCCGGGGCAGATTTTTCACACTGTGTGTGTCCCTGCCTTGTACAGAGAGGGGAGGGGTCTGGGGTGTGGAAATTAGAGTCTCACAAGCCCTTTGAGGAGAGGCTGAGGGAGCTGGAGGTGTTTAGCCTGAAGAGGAGGAGGCTCAGGGGAGACCTTCTTGCTCTCTACAGCTCCCTGAAGGGAGGTTGTAGCCAGGAAGGGGTTGGTCTCTTCTCCCAGGCAACCATCACCAGAACAAGAGGACACAGTCTCAAGCTGCACCAGGGGAGGTTTAGGCTGGAGGTGAGGAGAAAGTTCTTCCCAGAAGGAGTAATTGGCCATTGGAATGTGCTGCCCAGGGAGGTGGTTGAATCACCATCCCTGGAGGTGTTCAAGAGGGGATTGGATGTGGCACTTGGAGCCGTGGTTTAGTTGTCAGGAGGTGTTAGGTATTAGGGAATAGGTTGGACTTGATGATCTCTGAGGTCTTTTCCAACCTGGTTGATTCTGGGATTCTGTGAATCAGAGCAGGAGGGGCTTGAAAGTAGGACAGCTAGTGGAGGACTACCCTAAGTGATGCTGCTCTGGCAGGGGGTTTAGACTGGATCATCTCTGGAGGTCCCTTCCAATCTCTAATGTACTGTGACACTGTGAGGTGTCCCTGCCTATGGCAGGGTGGTTGGAATGGGATGATCTTCAAGGCCCCTTCCAACCCAACCCAATCTATGAATATCTGGCAAAATGTCAGGGAATGAGAAGCAGCAGATGAGACCTGGGATGTACAGCCATAGACATGAGCTCAGGAGGCACAGCTGGGGGACAGTTGGAGTCCAAAAGGATGTCAATGGTAACTCTGTAGTCACAGATGCAATTAACTGGAACAGGTTGCCCAGGAAGGTGCCTGGGGGCCCACCCCTGGGGATACTCAAGGTCAGGTTCAACAGGGCTCTGGGCAACCTGATCTAGTGGAGGATGTCCCTGCTAGCTGCAGGGGGGTTGGACTGGATGAGCTTTGGAGGTTCCTTCCAACCCAACCCATTCTAGGAATCTATGAATGCTAGCTAGTGGAGTCAGTGCACACTGGGGGGAGTTAGGATAGCAAATCACAAAGGTCCTTTTATGACAACCAATGTTGTCAGATCACAAGCCAAAAGAACTTACAGGACAAAGAGAATTTTACCAAATCCCCCAGAACTTTTAGCTAGATTTGCATTCAGTTCAGCCCTCAGAACTTGGATGTGGCTCCCTGCTTTCCATTAGGAATTCCCCTAGTTTCTCTCTCTTTAGAAGCCAACCTCAGCTTTTTCTAAGACAGCTTAAGAGAGGTAGATGATTAAATTATACAAACACACACCAAAAAATCAAAGGCCTTTTAAAGTTCTTTGGTGAAGCTCCAAGGCTAAAACAGAGACCCTTTGTGAGCAGAGTGACCTGCAGGTGGCACAGCAGCCCATTCTGCTGCCTGGGAGTGAGAGGCCATTGAGCATTTGCCATGTGGTGAAGGGCAGAGGGAGGAAAAATAAATATACCAAAGAGGCAGGGAGCTGGGGAGAAAGGAAAACCAAAACTCCTTCCCTTTCTATTGGAGCAGTGAGAAAGTTCTGGTTTAGTGTTGCTTTGGAAAGAAAGACAGACTTCAGGGAAACTGGAGGTGAGAGTGGAGTATGTTCATAGAATCATAGAATTGGAATCACAGGGTTGGAAGGGACCTCAAGGATCAGCCAGTTCCAACCCCCCTGCCATGGCCAGGGACACCTCACACTACAGCAGCTTGCTCACAGCCACATCCAGCCTGGCTGCAAAAACCTCCAGGGATGAGGCTTCCACCACCTCCCTGGGCAACCTCTTCCAGTCTCTCACCACCCTCATGGGGAGGAACTTCTTCCTAACATCCAAGCTCAATCTACCCAATTCTAGTTTTGCTCCATTACCCCCAGTCCAGCCAGATGTAACTACAATGTGGCTTCTAATCCAGGTTGCCTTCTGTAATTGCTTTCTTTCACTGCATTAAATGAGAAACAGCACTTGAAGGTGAGGGACTTCTGCCCACCCACACAACAGAGCTGTGACTTGTTCAACAGCTCAGTGCTCAGCCAGGGTTCAAGGGAGTAGTGCAGGCACTACATTACCAGCAGTGATGTGACCAGCAGCAGCCAGGCACTCACAGGATCAGAGGATGTTAAGGGTTGGAAGAGACCTCCAGGGATGACTGAGTCCAACCCCCCTGCCAGAGCAGGACCATAGAATCCAGCACAGGTCACACAGGAACACATCCAGACAGGGATGGAAAGGCTCCAGAGAAGGAGACTCCACAACCTCTCTGGGCAGCCTCTTCCAGTGCTCTGGGAGCCTTACAATGAAGAAGTTCCTCCTCATGTTAAGGTGCAACCTCCTGCGCTGCAGTTTATATCCATTGTCCCTTGTCCTATCCCAGGGTGCAAGTGAGCAGAGCCTGCCCCTGTCCCTTCCTTCCTGACCCCCAGTGCTCAGATATTGATAGACATTAATCAAATCCCCTCTCAGCCTTCTCCTCTCCACACTAAACAGCCCCAGGGCTCTCAGCCTCTCCTCACCAGG
The DNA here is from genome assembly GCF_026170545.1 of Melanerpes formicivorus. Lineage (NCBI taxonomy): Eukaryota > Metazoa > Chordata > Aves > Piciformes > Picidae > Melanerpes > Melanerpes formicivorus. The sequence goes on from NW_027142357.1 coordinate 556,367, forward strand.
CAGGGCTCCAGTCCCTTCAGCATCCTTGCAACCCTCCCTTGGACTCTCTCCAGCAGATCCCTGTCCCTCTTGAACTGGGGAGCCCAGAACTGGATGCAATATTCCAGGTGAGGTTTCAGCAGGGCAGAGTAGAGGGGGAGGAGAAGCTCCCTGGATCTGCTGGACAAACTCCTCTCAATGCACCCCAGGATCCCCTTGGCCTTCTTGGCCCCCAGGGCTCATTGCTGTCCCATGCAGAACTTGTTGTCCACCAGCACTCCCAGGTCCTTCTTCCCAGGGCTGCTCTCCAGCAGATCCCCTCCCAACCTGTACCACTGCAGTTTGATCTTCCTTCTCAGGTGCAGGACTCTGCACTTGTAGCCTTTGGTTTCAAGATCAGAATCAGGGCTATTCCCACTCTCCAGCTGCTACATCAATCCCTCAAATTTGTTGCCAGCATAGTCAGATTGTTGGGTGAAGTCCCAAAGGTTAGATTCCAAGGCTGCTTCTTGTCCCTTCCCCCAAAAAGAGCTCACTGTGATGTTGTGCCTCATTCAGTGAGCTCTGCAAGCAGCCTAGGTGCTGTGGGAAGCACACCTCTGTCACAGACCAGAGCTCAGTCACCATGGGCAATTTACCAGCTCAGCCATATGTGACAAGATAACTTCTGACAGGTTGATTAGCAAAGTAAGACCCAGAGACAGGCGTGCAGCCTGCTGTTCCAGCACTAGCACAGCCATCTCGGAGCTGTATCTGGCTTGGCACCCAGGGATGCATCCTGGGGAGGTGCAGAGGGAGGAAGAGCCACCTGTGTTTTTTGTGGGTCTAATGCTGGTGTGTTTCTTGCATGCAGGATCAGAGCCAATTCGTAGCAGAGCAGGAAAAAGTGGAACTTCTACCCCCACCACTCCTGGTTCCACTGCCATCACTCCAGGGACACCACCGAGCTATGCCTCCCGTACCCCAGGCACTCCAGGGACACCCAGCTACTCCAGGACTCCACACACTCCTGGCACCCCCAAATCTGCCATACTGGTACCTACTGAGAAGAAAGTTGCCATCATTCGCACTCCTCCTAAATCTCCAGCCACCCCCAAGCAGCTGAGAGTTATCAACCAGCCTCTGCCTGACCTGAAGAACGTCAGGTCCAAGATTGGATCCACAGAGAACATCAAGTACCAGCCTAAAGGGGGGCAGGTAAGGATCCACTCCTTGTGTTCAGCCCAGTGTGGTTTAGCCTTAGGTGTGCACCTTTGGGATGGGTTTAGGTTGGGAGCTGGTTTTGAGTTGCCTTGCAAATGCTGCTTCCATTGCCTGTATGCATTGCTTAAGTGATGTTGAGTGGCAGCTGAGAGTTATCAACCAGCCTCTGCCTGACCTGAAGAACATCAGGTCCAAGATTGGATCCACAGAGATCATCAAGTACCAGCCTAAAGGGGGGCAGGTAAGGATCCACTCCTTGTGTTCAGACCAGTGTGGTTTAGCCTTAGGTGTGCACCTTTGGGATGAACATAAGATGGGAGCTGGTTTGAACCACTCAAAAGCAAATGCTGCTTCCGTTGCCTGCATGCATTGGTTAAGTGATGTTGAGTGGCAGCTGAGAGTTATTAACCAGCCTCTGCCTGACCTGGTCTGTCTTGGACCAGTCAGATCCAAGACTGGATCCACAGAGAACATCAAATACCAGCCTAAAGGGGGGCAGGTAAGGAGTCCACTCCCTGTGTTCAGCCCAGTGTGGTTTAACCTTAGGTGTGCACCTTTGGGATGGGTATAGGTTGGGAGCTGGTTTTGAGTTGCCTTGCAAATGCTGCTTCCATTGCCTGTATGCATTGGTTAAGTGATGTTTAGTGGCAGAAGGTATTTTGCCACCTGAAAACTACAAGTGCCTCACTGAGACCAGTTGAAAAGCTTCAAAGAAGAGTTTGCCACTCGGTGTCATAGGCATCTTTTAGCTTGAGTCTCAGCAGTTGATGCTTACTTGGTCTCCATGGATACCAGCAAATGAAAGGGGTTGGTTTTAATTCAGATTCAAACTCTCTTGATGGACATCAGTATGTGAAAGAGGTTTGGTTTAATTCAGATTCAAACTCTCTTCATGGGTATCAGTATGTGAAGGAGGTTTGGTTTAATTCAGATTCAAACTCTCTTGATGGGTATCAGTATGTGAAGGAGGTTTGGTTTAATTCAGATTCAAACTCTCTTCATGGATATCAATATATGAAAGAGGTTTGGTTTAATTCAGATTCAAACTCTCTTCATGGATATCAATATATGAAAGAGGTTTGGTTTAATTCAGATTCAAACTCTCTTCATGGGTATCAGTATGTGAAGGAGGTTTGGTTTAATTCAGATTCAAACTCTCTTGATGGGTATCAGTATGTGAAGGAGGTTGGCTTTAATTCAGATTCAAACTCTCTTCATGGATATCAATATATGAAAGAGGTTTGGTTTAATTCAGATTCAAACTCTCTTCATGGATATCAGTATGTGAAAGAGGTTTGGTTTAATTCAGATTCAAACTCTCTTCATGGATATCAGTATGTGAAAGAGGTTGGCTTTAATTCAGATTCAATCTTTCTTGATGGATACCAGCAAATAAAAGAGGTTTGGTTTAATTCAGATTCAATCTCTCTTGATGGATACCAGCAAATGAAAGAGGTTTGGTTCAATTCAGATTCAATCTCTCTTGATGGATACCAGCAAATGAAAGAGGTTTGGTTTAATTCAGATTGAAACTCTCTTGATGGATACCAGCAAATGAAAGAGGTTTGTTTTGACTCAAACAGATTCAAACTGGACCCAGGCAGGTGTTAGCAGGGTTGCACAGCAGCCTTACCTTTTCCTGCTTCATTTTATGTGGCATGAGCTGGGGGATTTAAAGCTGATGGGAGGGGACAGATATTAGACTTAAGTGATTTTCTTGCTTTGAGGTTTGAAAAAGCAGGAGCAGGGCTTAAGTGACCTCAAGAGAAGCATGTATGTAAGGCAAGACAAGGTCAGTGTGCAACGAGGCAGATCAGGGTTTTCTGTTCTCACTGCCAGGGACATGTTGATGCAACTAAAAACTGGGGAGGGGGCAAAAAGAGAGCTAGTTTCATACCTTGCAGAGTTCTGTGGTGAAGCACATTTTCAAGAGGATTGCTTTTGTCTGAACACTGAACAGGTAACAAAACCATAGAATCACAGATTGGTTTGGATTGGAAGGGACCTTAAAGACTGTCTACCTCCAACCCTGCCCAGCCCAGTCTTGAACCCTTCCAGGGCAACTTCTCTGGGCAACCTGTTGCAGTGCCTCACCACCCTCACAGTGAAGACTTTCTTCCTTACCACCATTCTAAGTTCACCCTCTCTCAGTTTAAAGCCACCACCCCTTGTCCTGCCACTCCATGCCCTTGCAAAATGTCCTACTCTGGCTTTTTTGCAGGCCCTCTCTATGCACCAGAAAGCCAATATAAGGTCTCCCTGCAGCCTTCCCTTCTTCAGGCTGAACAACAACAACCAACCATCTGGATGTGTTCCTGTGTGACCTGTGCTGGCTTCTATGGTCCTGCTCTGGCAGGGGGGTTGAGACTTGATGATCTCTGGAGGCTCCAAGCCTTGAAGGGTTGAAAGCCAAATTGGATGAGGCCTTGACCATCCTGGTCTAGTAGGAAGTGCCCTTTGGCATGAGATTGGAACTAGATGGTCTTTAAGGCCCTCTCCAAACCAAACCATTCTGTGATGACCTGAGGCTGAAAACCAGCAGCACATTAGCCTGTTCTCCTCCCTGCTCCCCTGTGTAACAACTGCACAGGACCAGAGGCAACAGCAGATTGTCCTTCTTTGTAAACACCATGTCTGGACAGCTGCAGTTCCTTAGGAGTTCTCCAGAGTTGCACAGAGTCTTTGCTGGGCAGTGAAGGGTGGCACAGCAGCTGGCATTGCCACTCCTTTGGGGATGACAGGGGAAATCTGCTGAGTGGACATAATGTCACTTGAAGCTAAAGCCTTTCCTTAATTACCAGTGGTATGTGGCCACTGAGCTGTGAGCTGGGAGCAAAGAGGAACTCTTTGAGATTCCCTTTGTCTCCTTTATGCCATAGTTGCTCAGTCTAGAGAAGAGTTTTTAGGATGAATTCTTTTCCAGTTTTACAGGCTCTGGGAGAGGAAGACATGAAAGCTAATTTCATTTCCTTGTGTCTGCTCATTCTTTAATGTCTGGTAGCAAATATTGCACTGCCTGAAATGAGCTTTTGCCTGCAGCCTGTCTTTAGTGATGATACATAGGAGGTAGGAGAGCTTTGCAGAGGGACTTCGACAGGCTGGACAGATGGGCAGAGTCCATGGGCATGAGATCACATCCAAGTGCCAGATTCTACACATTGGCCACAACAACCCCATGCAGTGCTACAGGCTGGGGTCAGAGTGGCTGGAGAGCAGCCAGGCTGAGAGGGACCTGAGGGTACTGGTGGAGAGCAGCTGAGCACGAGCCAGCAGTGTGCCCTGGTGGCCAAGAAGTCCAATGGCATCCTGGCCTGCATCAGGAACAGTGTGGCCAGCAGGAGCAGGGAGGTCATTCTGCCCTGTACTCAGCACTGGTTAGGCCACACCTTGAGTCCTGTGTCCAGTTCTGGACCCCTCAGTTTAGGAAAGATGTTGAGTTGCTGGAAGGTGTCCAGAGAAGGGCAACAAAGCTGGGGAGGGGTCTGGAGCACAGCCCTGTGAGGAGAGACTGAGGGAGCTGGGGTTGCCATGGTTTAGTTGATTAGATGGTGTTGGGTGATAGGTTGGACTTGATGATCTTGGAGGTCTTTTCCAACCTGGCTAATTCTCTTCTATTCTACATAGAATCACACAATTGTCAGGGTTGGAAGGGACCTCAAGGATCAGACAGTTCCACCCCCCCTGCCATGGGCAGGGACACCTCACACTACAGCAGGTTGCTCACAGCCACATCCAGCCTGGCCTGAAAAACCTCCAGGGATGAGGCTGCCACCACCTCCCTGGGCAATACAAAGCACACAGAAAGCTGTTCAGGTTTTATAACCAGCACTAGAAGTGCTGACTGGGAGCACAGGAAGAGGCAGCATGTATCTTGGCAAGTTGAGGACATAAATATGACATGCAAATCACTAAAGGAGTACAGATCACAGGATCCCTGATGTCAGGGGTTGGAAGGGACCTCTGGAGATCATCCAGTCCAACCCCCCTGCCAGAGCAGGACCATAGAATCCAGCACAGGTCACACAGCAACACATCCAGACAGGGCTGGAAAGGCTCCAGAGAAGGAGACTCCACAACCTCCCTGGGCAGCCCATCCCAATGGGCAGTCTCTCTTTCTGGCAAGAACTTCTTTCCAAGATGAAGCTTAAACTTCCCCTGGCACAGCTTGAGACTGTGTCCTCTTGTTCTGGTGCTTGTTGCTTGGGTGAAGAGACCAACCCCTACCTGGCTACAACCTCCCTTCAGGGAGTTGTAGACAGCAAAAAGGTCTCCCCTGAGCCTCCTCTTCTCCAGGCTAAGCAACCCCAGCTCCCTCAGCCTCTCCTCACAGGGCTGTACTCCAGACCCCTCCCCAATTTTGTTGCCCTTCTCTGGACACCTTCAAGTCTCTCAATGTCCTTCTTAAACTGAGGGGCCCAGAACTGGACACAGGACTCAAGGTGTGGCCTAACCAATGCAGAGTACAGGGGCACAATGACTTCCCTGCTCCTGCTGGCCACACTATTCCTGATGCAGGCCAGGATGCCATTGGCCTTCTTGGCCATCTGGGCACACTGCTGGCTCATGTTCAGCTCCCAGTACCCCCAAGTCCCTCCCTGCCTGGCTGCTCTCAGCCACTCCGACCCCAGCCTGTTTCTAGGGGAAGAAGGCAGCTGACTTTGCTCTGCATTCAGCTCATGCTAGGAGATGGCTCGAGAGATGCTTCATGGGGATTCTGCAGTCTGGGGAAATGGCTTCTGGGCTGTGTGCTGCTGCTGCCAGTAGGTGGTTGTTGTTGTCTGCTTTTCTCTTTAGCGTTCGGTGAAATAGATCGTTCTTGGCAAAGCTCACAGGCGACTGGCTGCTGGCTTTGTCTGCTGGGCTCGGGGTGGATTTTCACACCGAGTCAGCTGGAGAGGAAAGGCTGCTGCGCTTTCAAAAGCAACCCATTTGCATCTGTGATTGCTCAGGGAAGCAGAGGGGGTAGGGGGAACTGGGAAGAAGGGCTTGGAAAGCCCTGGGGCACCGGTCAGTCAAAACAACTTTTGGCCACATTAAGAGAATGGCCCTGCTCAGCACTTAGAATGTTCAGGCTTTGGCGCTTTCCCCAGTCAGAGCCACTGGGAACATCGGTACCTCTGGGCTGACATTGCAATGGGGCTGTGGGTGAAAGTGCTCAGGCTGGGAGCCTGAGAGGCTAGGAGGCAGTGGGTTCCACATTGTTAGCTGCATTCACCAGAATGAGTTTGTGCATTTACCAAGCCAGCAGTTCACAACTGTAAGATAAATCCATGTCTGTCAGTCTGCTTTTGGTGTAGAATCACAGAAGTGTCAGGGTTGGAAGAGACCTCAAGGGTTAGCCAGTTCCACCCCCTCTGCCCTGGGCAGGGACACCTCACACTACAGCAGCTTGCTCACAGCCACATCCAGCCTGGCCTGAAAAACCTCCAGGGATGAGGCTTCCACCACCTCCCTGGGCAACCTCTTCCAGTCTCTCACCACCCTCATGGGGAAGAACTTCTTCCTGACATCCAATCTCAATCTACCCATTTCTAGTTTTGCTTCATTCCCCCCAATCTTGTCACTCCCTGACACCCTCAAAAGTCCCTCCCCAGCTTTCCTGTAGCCCCCTTGAGATACTGGAAGGCCACAATAAGGCTTCTCCTCTCCAGGCTAAGAAGGCTAGGACATTGAGACTCTTGAAGGTGTCCAGAGAAGGGCAATGAGGCTGGGGAGAGGCCTTGAGCACAGCCCTGTGAGGAGAGGCTGAGGGAGCTGGGGTTGCTTAGCCTGGAGAAGAGAAGGCTCAGGGGAGACCTTCTTGCTCTCTCCAACTCCCTGAAGGGAGGTTGTAGCCAGGTGGGGGTTGGTCTCTTCTCCCAGGCAAGCAGCACCAGAACAAGAGGACACAGTCTCAAGCTGTGCCAGGGGAAGTTTAGGCTGGAGGTGAGGAGAAAGTTCTTCCCAGAGAGAGTTGTTAGCCATTGGAATGTGCTGCCCAGGGAGGTGGTGGAGTCACCATCCCTGGAGGTGTTCAAGAGGGGATTGGATGTGGCACTTGGAGCCATGGTTTAGTAGTCATGAGATGTTGGGTGACAGGTTGGACTTGATGATCTCTGAGGTCTCTTCCAACCTTATTGATTCTATGATACTGAGTCCCAAATCTCTCAGCCTTTCTTTATAAGTGAGATGTTCTAAGCACCTCATCATCTTGGGAGCCCTTGGCTGTGCCCTCTCAGGCAGTTCCCTGACTCTCCTGAACTGGGGAGCCCAGAACTGGACACAATGCTTCAGATGAGATCTTGGCAGGGCATAGATCTACAGAGACAAATACACACATTTATATATACACACAAGTAGAGAAGGGCCATGAGGATGAGCAGAGGGCTGGAGCTGCTCTGCTATGGAGACAGGCTGAGAGAGTTGGGGTTGCTCAGTCTGGAGAAGAAAAGGCTCTGAGGAGACCTTCTTGTGGCCTTCCAGTATCTGAAAGGGCACAGTCAATCCCTCATTCCAGGCATGAGGCTTCCACCACCTCCCTGGCCAACCTCTTCCAGTGTCTCACCACCCTCATGGGGAACAACTTCTTCCTAACATGCAATCTCAATCTTCCCTCCCTATCTTGGATCTGTTCCCCTCAGTCCTTTCACACCCTGACACCCTAAAAAGTCCTTCCCCAGCTTTCCTGTAGCCCCTTCCTGTTCAGCTTGCCACTGGTATAGTCAGGACACTCTATGTAGGTAGGGAGTTAGTCTACCCTGCTTGAATGCAGATCAATATGTGACTCATCTAAATGAAATCTCAACAGCAAAAGTAATACCTTCAACACTTAGTTTCCTAGCAGGCTGCCCAGAGATGCTCTGCATCTCCCAGTGCTTTGAGAGATAGCATTGAGAGATCTGATTCATGCTGAGGACTACCTCAAAGCAGCATGAGTCAGTGAGGCTATATTGGGTGTACATTGGCCCTGGTTATCCATGGGACAGCAATGTGCCCTGGTGGCCCAGAAGGCCAATGGGATCCTGGGGTGCATTGAGAGGAGTGTGTCCAGCAGAGCCAGGGAGGATCTCCTCCCCCTCTGCTCTGCCCTGCTGAGACCTCACCTGGAATACTGCATCCAGTTCTGGGCTCCCCAGTTCAAGAGGGACAGGGATCTGCTGGAGAGAGTCCAAGGGAGGTCTGCAAGGATGCTGAAGGGACTGGAGCCCTGCCTGGTGAGGAGAGGCTGAGAGCCCTGGGGCTGTTTAGTGTGGAGAGGAGAAGACTGAGAGAGGATTTAATAAATGTTTAGAAATATCTGAGAGCTAATGGTCAAGAAGGAAGGGACAGCCTCTGCTCAGTCACTCCCTGTGATAGGACAAGGGGCAGTGGATGTAAGCTGCAGCACAGGAGGTTGCACCTCAACATGAGGAGGAACTTCTTTACTTTAAGGGTGACAGAGCACTGGAGCAGGCTGCCCAGAGAGACTGTGGAGTCTCCTTCTCTGGAGCCTTTCCAGCCCTGCCTGGATGTGTTCCTGTGTGACCTGTGCTGGATTCTATGCTCCTGCTCTGGCAGGGGGGTTGGACTCGATGATCTCTTTGGGTCACTTCCAATCCCTGAGATCCTCTGATCCTGGGCTTCCAATCTGGACCATTGTTGAGGAGTCATCTGAGGACAGAGTTGGGGGAAGGCCTGTCAGAGCATCAGGGCTTCAGACAGAAGCCAGTTTTCCCTTGGGCACTGTGGTTTTGTGGCATAAACACAGCGTTGTCTTCAAGGCTGAATTTTTCACTCTGATTTAGCTTTGCATGGGCATGACGAATGCTTGGAAACCTCAGCTTGGTCCTGAGCAAACTCCTGATTTCTGGGCCCTGTTCAGCATACCTGGACAAACCAACAGCAGATCAGAAGAGAGTGTATCCATTTCAGACTGGCAGGGGTTATGAGGGACTCTGTCAGGACATTATGTAGTTGGGATGTGTAGTGAGTGGGGCTGCTTAGAAAGCAGTGGTGTTTCTGCCACACACCAAAATGGTCCCTTTCTGAATGGGAGCATGGGCAGGCTGGAGCTCTCATTTCATGTGCAGCACAACTGAAGTGCAGATATATAGAATCACAGAATTGTCAGGATTGGAAGGGACCTCAAGGATCATCCAGTTCCAACCCCACTGCCATAGGCAGGGACACCTCACACTACAGCAGCTTGCTCACAGCCACATCCAGCCTGGCCTGAAAAACCTCCAGGGATGAGGCTTCCACCACCTCCCTGGGCAACCTCTTCCAGTCTCTCACCACCCTCATGGGGAACAACTTCTTCCTAACATCCAGTCTGAATCTACTCATTTCTAGTTTTGCTCCATTTCTCACAGTCCTATCACTCCCTCACACCCTCAAAGGTCCCTCCCCAGCTTTCCTGTATCCCCCTTGAGATACTGGAAGGCCACAAGAAGGTCTCCTCAGAGCCTTCTCTTCTCTAGACTGAACAACCCCAACTCCCTCAGTCTGTCCTCATATCAGAGGAGCTCCATCCCTCTGCTCACCCTCTTGGCTCTTCTCTGGACACCTTCCAGCACCACCACATCTCCATACCCTCAGGAGATGTGCAGACACATTCAGGAACACAGACACCTTCCTGGTGAGTCACAGCCTTCATGCTGTCTCCATCCCAGGCAGCTGCATCATCTAATTCCTTTCATCCAGTGCCATCAGAAAAGTCTACCATTTTCTTGTCATAGCTCTGTCCCCTTAGGAGGCAGTTCCAGAGCCTCCCTGCTCAGAGAGTTACAAAGCTCCCTCTGGATCCCAGCTTCAAATAATTCACAGTCAGTTTGGCTTGCAAACAAAGAATGTAAAGTTTCTTTTTAGCCTAAATAGTTCCTGTCCCCCTCTGGTACTCTCTCTCTCTCTTTCGTGCTTACAGTCTGATTTCTCAAAGGAAACAAAGCTCCTGCAGTCAGGCTGGCTGGCTGGCAATCTCAGGCTGGCTGGCTGGCAATCTCAGCCTCCCTGATCTCATTTCTAACTTACTGGCCAGCTTCAACCAGTGCTGGTGAGGGAACAGTGGTCAGAAACACAGACGGTGCCTCCACGTGGGACGATGATGGCTGCTGCCTGGACACAGAGCAGGGACTCAGCATAACCCTGACATTGGGGTGAAGTCAGTGATAACTCAGCCCTTCTCCATACTTAGAGAAGACTACCAGCTGGCCAGAGGCCTTCTCTTAGCCCACTCTAGCAGACCAGGGACAAAGTTTGGGGTGTTGCTTGCAGGAGGGGATAGGTGTCAAGAAGGAAAGGACAGCCTCTGCTCAAACTGTGCCCCAGATCATGCTGGGCTGGAAAAAAGGCTCCAAGGATGCTGAAGGGACTGCAGCACTGCCTGGGAAAGAGAGGCTGAGAGCCCTGGGGCTGTTTAGTGTGGAGAGGAGAAGACTGAGAGGGGATCTGATCAATGCCTATCAATAGCTGAGGGCTGGGGTCAAGAGAGAGGGGACAGGCTCTGCTCAGTTGCATCCTGGGATAGTACAAGGGCAATGGATGGAAACTACAGCACAGGAGGTTCCACGTCAACATGAGGAAGAACTTCTTCACTGTAAGGGTCCCAGAGCACTGGAACAGGCTGCCCAGAGAGGTTGTGGAGTCTCCTTCTCTGGAGCCTTTCCAGCCCTGTCTGGATGTGTTCCTGTGTGACCTGTGCTGGATTCTATGGCCCTGCTCTGGCAGGGGGATTGGACTGGAAGATCTCCAGAGGTCCCTTCCAACCCCTGACATCCTCTGATCCTGTGACTTGCTGAAGACTGTAAGGTAGAGGATTGGCACGTTTTAAAGCCTTAGTCCATAGAAAAGAAGGCTTCATTAGTTTGTGGAACACTTAGTTATGGAAGGCAGTTGTCACTTAGAGAGGTGCAGAGATATATTCCAAGAAAGGGAGAAATGGTTCATGAGGGAAAACTTGGATCAGTGCAGATCTTCCCAGTGCCAGGTGACAGCACAGACAAGGCAGAAGGTGAGGCCCTGGCATGAGGCTGAGCTTCAACACAGTGCTGATGAAGGGAGTGCTGTGTCCAGTTCTGGGCTCCCCTGCTCAAGGAGGACAGGGAACTGCTTGAGAGGATATAGAAAAAGACTGTGAATCTGGTCTGGATTGGAAGGAACCTCCAAAGCTCATCCAGTCCAACCCCTCTGCAGTCAGCAGGGACATCCCCAACTAGATCAGGTTGCCCACAGTCCTCTCCAGACTCACCTTGAATATCTCCAGGGATGGGGCCTCAACCACCTCCCTGGGCAACCTGTTCCAGTGTTCCACCACCCTCATGGTAAAGAACTTGTTCTTAACAGCCAATCTACATCTGCTCTGCTCTAGTCTGAAGCCATTGTCCCTGGTCCTGTCCCTGAAGGCCTTTGCAAACAGTCTCTCTGCAGCCTTCTTGTAGCCTCCTTCAGATACTGCAAGGTTGCTCTTAGGTCTGGATCTTTTCCAGGCTGAACACCCCCAGCTCCCTCAGCCTGTCCTCAGAGCAGAGCTGCTCCAACCCCCTGAACATTTTCATGGCCTCCTCTGGACCCTCTCCATCAGGTCCATGTCCTTCCTGTGTTGAGGGCTCCAGACCTGCACACAGCATGCCAGTGAAGATGATGAGGTGACTAGAACATCTATCTTATGAAGAAAAGCTGAGGGAATTAGGGCTTTTTATCCTGAAGAAGATTGGACTGAGGAGGGATTTTATCAAGGCTTCTAAATACTTAAAGGATGGATGTCAGGAGGATGGGGCCAGGCTTTTTTCAGTGACAGGACAAGAGGTAAGAGGGACAAACTTGAGCATAGGAAGTTCCATCTAATCATGAGGAGGAACTTCCTTACTTTGAGGATGGTGGAGCATTGGAGAAGGCTACCCAGAGAAATGGTGGAGTCTCCATCTGTGGAGTCATTCAAAACCAGCCTGGATGCTGTCTTTGTTCTTTGGTGACCATGCAGGGGGGTTGGACTAGATGATCTGTGGAGGTGCCTTCCAACCCCTATCCTTCTGTGATTCTATGCCCAGCACAACACATCCACATCACTCAGCAAACTTCAGCCCTCAGCACAGGGCATAAGTGATGCATAGGTCTCCTGCTGGCCCCTCTACACAGGGTCACATTTCACCCAGGCAGACAGAGGGGATAATTGAAGTGATTGGTCTTTTACATATCTGCCAGCCAGGACCATGGGCCATGAGACTCATAAACTGTCAGACTTCTGAGTGCAAATCAGCCTTTAGGCACTGGATCAGAGGCACCCTTTCCACTTACCACCTTGCTTGGCTCCATTTTAAGCTCCAAGGCCCCCAAGTCCACAGCACTGAGGTCTTGCCATGACTGCTCAGTCAGCATTTTCAGAGCAGATGCCCTTGCAGTGGCCCTTGCTGAGAGGTGCTGCTGATGCTTTGCTGAGGGAGCTGTGCTCAGGAGGAGCCAGGCAGGCTGGGTGGTTTGCCCCATCAGGTCTGGCCTGAAGCGCTCTGGGCCCCAGATGTGACTGCACAACTGACATGTGTCTCTGTAACCAATGTGACACTTGTCCTGTGCAGCACTGGGAGGTGTCCCTGCCCATGGCAGGGGGGTTAGAACTAGATGATCCTTGTGGTCCCTTCCAACCCTGACTGATTCTATGATTCTGTATGATAATGGGGCACTAACAGTAGACTGGGAGAAAGCACAAGCAACATATGCTGCATGGATGGCACTCTGGAGTAAGTAAAAGCTCCTGGTGCAAAGAAGGAAGAAAATCCTTCTCACACCCCTCAAAAGTCCAGTGAGAACAATCCCCTGCCCTAGCTCAGATGCCTTGGAAGTGGTGTCCCTCAGGTGTATACCCTGTCCCCTGCCTACTGGTACCTGCACATCCTTCCCTGGGAGAACAGTCACTGGTGGCAGCTGTTAGATGGAGGAACTACTTTGAGACAGAGGTCAAAGTGAGGGTCGAGCCTGGGAGAGCATGCTCTTCACTGAGTTCACTTTCAGGCACTGGCATATGCCTGCAGTGCAGCTGTGGCTAAGCTAACACAGGAAAATGTGGGCTCCTGGCACCTATTATGGAGGCTGGCACCATCCAGCAAAAGTGGTGCCCTTGTTAGAATCACAGAATTGTTAGGGTCGGAAGAGACCTCAAGGATCAGCCAGTTCCAACCCCCCTGCCATGGCCAGGGACACCTCACACTACAGCAGCTTGCTCACAGCCACATCCAGCCTGGCTGCAAAAACCTCCAGGGATGAGGCTTCCACCACCTCCCTGGGCAACCTCTGCCAGTCTCTCACCACCCTCATGGGGAACAACTTCTTCCTGACATCCAATCTCAATCTACCCACATCCAGTTATGTTCCATTCCCCCCAGTCTTACCACTCCCTGACACCCTAAAAATTCCCTCCCCAGCTTTCCTGCAGCCCCCTTCAGATACTGGAAGGCCACAAGAAGGTCTCCCCTCTCACATCTGCTTTCCCCTTTGTATTCCACCACTGCATTGTGAGGTAGAAAAAGGGCAGCAGAGTGTGTTTACATATCATAGTATCATAGTATCAGTCAGGGTTGGAAGGTACCACAAGGATCATCTAGTTCCAACCCCCCTGCCATGGGCAGGGATACCCCACACTAGATCAGGCTGGCCAGAGCCTCATCCAGCCTGGGCTTAAACACCTCCAGGGACGGGGCCTCAACCACCTCCTTGGACAACCCATTCCAGGGCTTCACCACTCTCATGGTGAAGAACTTCTTCCTCACATCCAGCCTGAATCTCCCCACCTCCAGCTTCATTCCATTCCCCCTAGTCCTGTCACTACCTGAGATCCTGAGAAGTCCTTCCCCAGCCTTCTTGTAGCCCCCTTCAGATACTGCAAGGCCACACGAAGGTCATCTCAGAGCCTTCTTTTCTCCAGACTGAACCCCAACTCTCTCAGTCTGTGCTCACAGGAATGGTGCTCCAGGCCTCTGATCATCCTTGTGGCCCTTCTCTGGACACCTTCCAGCACCTCCAGATCCCTCTTGTAATACAGGCTCCAGAGCTGGACACAGTGCTCCAGGTGGGGTCTCAGCAGAGTGGAGCAGAGGGGGAGAATCCCCTCCCTGGCCCTGCTGGCCACACTTCTCTTGCTGCAGCCCAGGATCTGATTGGCTCTCTGGGCTGCAAGTGCACACTGAGAGCTCCTGTTGAGCATGGGAGTTAAGATGCTAAGCATAGAGACTGGCATGGTTTACCTTCCCACATTGCAATGCAAGCCTCAGAAGAGGAGTAAGGGCAGGAGGCTCCCTCTCCCTGCCCCCTGGAGCAGTGTGTGTGTGGTGTGTAGTAAGCTGCCTCCGATTCCTTTTAGGTTAGGATTCTAAACAAGAAGATCGATTTTAGCGATATTCAGTCCCGGTGTGGCTCCAGAGATAACATCAAACATGCTGCAGGGGGAGGAAATGTAAGTAGTAATGGACACCCTGTGAACAGGCACCTCCACTCTGCTGACCCACCTTGCACAGCCAGGCCCCTCTGTCTCCCTTCCTCTGAGCACTACTTTCCTTCTCGCTGCTGCCTCACACCTGAGTCTGGTCTGGTAGTTGTGTGAGCCCTCTGTATGCAGTGGTGGCCTCCTGCTCTTTCTAAACAGGGCACAACACCTGGGCAGGAAAAAACACCAATGAGGAAAGAAAGGTTAATCTCTAAGTGCCCAGGGGCACTGATGGTCAAAGTCCAGCGTGAGCCCAAATGCCTTTTGAGGGAGCTCACAGTGAGACTCCAGCCACGCAGCTGGGCATCTTCCAGGGCATCAGTCCCTCCCCAGTTAACCTTTCAGTTATGTGCATTCAGCAGAGAGGAAAAGGAAAAGAAAACCAGGAGGACCAAGAAAGCCCCAGAGAGCTTCTTGTGGTCAGCCAGGATGCTGAGTGCTAATGCCAGGGGGTTATTCCTGTGTGGCAAACCGAGGTTGCCCAGGGTTTGAGCAGACACCAGTCAGTTCTGGCAGTCCCACTGGAGCAGCTTAAAGCAGTCACGATTCCCCTGCCAAGGAAGGAGCAATCTTCCCTCAGATGCAAGAGCTGACACCGTGGGCACGTCTGAGCCAAAGAGATGCCGACCAGCCACCCCTGCTGGCTGAAGTCATTGCTGCTGATGTGATCACACCACCGGCACTGCATCCATCCCGGAGCTCCTGGCTGGCCTGGTGGGGCTGCGGCTTAAGCCCTGCCGTGAGTGATTGTGGCGGCGTCTGGGAGCAGCTGGGAGCCAGGCTCGGAGCGGGCGTGGCAAGGCGGCCGGCAGCAGGGCAGGGAGCAGCAGAAGGAGCGAGGGTGCCCCTGCCGATGCCCGGCTGAGCAGAGCCCGGCCGCCGCTCGCTCTGCTGAGCTCAGGTACAGCTGCAGGAGGCACACTTTGTAGCTTCATCAGGCTCCTCGTGGTGGCCTGACAGGAAGTGCATGTACCATATTTAGATGTGGGAAACAGATGAAGCAGATGAGAACAGATGGTAGAGAAATAGAAGTCGCCGGAAGACTCCCAGTTGCCAGGATGCAACTTCTGCAAGAGCAGAAGCAAACAAGATGGGCCCTGCTGCAATGCAGGCCTTCAAAGCATCCACCCTGAGAGAAGGCTCAGAAACATTCTTAAAAGAAGCCCCAAGTTGATCTGCTTTGTCCTTCTCTTCATTTTTGCTAACAGCAAAGCTTAACCCAGCTCTGCTACTTCCCTAGGTGGGGAGGAAGCTTGCTTGTCTTAATCCTCCTCTGCGGCACAGGGTGTTTCCTACTAACCATCTCTGCTTTTTCCAGGGGTATGTAGAGGCTTGGGGTCTCCCTCTGCAGGGCCTGGCTTTTCTCAGCTTTATGCTCTTCGTGCCTCTGATTTGTGTGTGTGTGCTTCTCACAGGTACAGATTGTAACCAAGAAGATCGACTTGAGTCATGTCACTTCCAAGTGCGGCTCCCTCAAGAACATCCACCACAAGCCAGGTACGGTGGGGACTCCTGGGATGTGGGACAAAGCACAGGCCTAAAGGAGAGATCATGCATGATGCCATTCTCTTTTGTAGTCCAGGAGAAAGAAAATGCACTTTGGTAATAAAAATAATATCCTTAACTCTGCTTGATTGAATTGATAACATCACAGGATCAGAGCATCACAGGAGCAGAGGAGCAGGGGATATTAGGGGTTGGAAGGGACCTCTGGAGACCTTCCAGTCCAACCCCCCTGCCAGAGCAGGACCATAGAATCCAGCACAGGTCACACAGGAACACATCCAGACAGGGCTGAAAAGGCTCCAGAGAAGGAGACTCCACAACCTCTCTGGGCAGCCTATTCCAGTGCTCTGTGACCCTCAGAGTGAAGAAGTTCCTCCTCGTGTTGAGCTGGAACCTCCTGTGCTGTAGTTTCTATCCACTGCCCCTTGTGCTATCAGAGGGCACCAATGAGCAGAGGCTGTCCCTGTCCCTTCCTTCCTGACCCCCAGTCCTCAGATATTGATAAACATTGATCAGATCCCCTCTCAGCCTTCTCCTCTCCACACTAAACAGCCCCAGGGCCCTCAGCCTCTCCTCCCCAGGCAGTGCTCCAGTCCCTTCAGCATCCTTGTATCCCTCCCTCCCTTGGACTCTCTCCAGCAGATCCCTGTCCCTCTTGAACTGGGAAGCCCAAAACTGGATGCAATATTCCAGGTGGGGCCTCACTAGGGCAGAGACAATATAAATACTTAAATATATAAAGACTGAACTATATAGAAAGGTATGGGACCACCTAGTTTGGAGGAGAGGTAAATAATGCATTGCATTTAAATCAGTGAGGCTGCACTCTGAATGTGTGCAGGCAACCAGTGACAGAAGGAGAGGACACAGTCTCAAGCTGCACCAGGGGAGGTTTGGGCTGGATGTGAGGAAGAAGTTCTTCCCAGAAAGAGAGATTAGCCATTGGGATGTGCTGCCCAGGGAGGTGGTGGAGTCACCATCCCTGGGAGTGTTTAAAACCAGCCTGGATGAGGCACTCAGTGCCATGGGTGAGTTGATTGGATGGTGTTGGGTGATAGGTTGGACTGGATGACCTCTGAAGGCTTTTCCAACCTGGTCAATTCTGTGATTCTGTGGAGAATATGCAGTGTGGGTTTCTGTTCTTCTCTCAAACCATTAGATCTCAGCTGAAAGGGAAGCCCTGCAAGTGCACCCCCATGGATCAGGTCAGACTCTGTCCTGAAGCATTGCAGCTTCTCAGTCTTTCTCCTGACGCATTGCTGCTTTTCTCTCTGTGTGTCCTTTCGCTGCGCAGGAGGCGGGCGTGTGAAAATCGAGAGCGTGAAGCTGGATTTCAAAGAGAAAGCTCAGGCTAAAGTTGGTTCCCTGGAAAATGCCCACCACGTGCCTGGAGGTGGCAACGTCAAGGTAAGGGCACAGCTGCCAGAGAAATGTCTTCCTCTGTAAGCTTGGCCTGGGGAAATCACTGGAGTGCTGAATTCACTGAGGGTGGCTCTGAATCGAGGAGGAAACAACTGTTTGCTCTCCTGCAAGCACAATCACCGACTGGTTGTTCCCTTTGTGGTTTGGAGTGACCAGGCTCACATGCATGATTCCATAGGACCATGGAATCATAGAAACATAGAAACATACAATCATGGAATCATGGAATGGGCTGTCTGGGGAGGTGGTGGAGTTGCCATCACTGGCGGTGTTTAGGAGGAGACTGGATGGGTGCTTGGTTGCATGGTTTAGTTGATTAGGTGGTGTCGGATCATAGGTTGGAATTGATGATCTTGAAGGTCTCTTCCAACCTAGTCTATTCTATTCCATTCCATTCCATTCCATTCCATTCCATTAATGGAATCACAGAATCATTGAATCACAGCATCATAGAAGGGTCCAAGCCAGAAGGGACCGCCAAAGCTCATCCAGTCCAACCCCTCTGCAGTCAGCAGGGACATCCCCAACTAGATCAGGTTGCCCACAGCCCTCTCCAGCCTCACCTTGAACATCTCCAGGGATGGGGCCTCAACCACCCTCCTGGGCAATCTGTTCCAATATTCCACCACCCTCATGGTGCAGAACTTCTTAATATCCCATCTAAATCTGCTCTGCTATAGTTCGAAGCCATGGCCCTGGTCCTGTCCCTGCAGGCCTTTGCAAACAGTCTCTCTGCAGCCTTCTTGTTGCCCCCTTCAGGTCCTGGAAGGTTGCTCTTAGGTTTCCCTGGAGCCTTCTCTTCTCCAGGCTGAACACCCCCAGCTCCCTCATCTAAGCTGAGAGTGAAGATGTAGCTTGTGCAGTGGCTTTCCCCCTGAAGACAAACCTTGTTTGGGACCCTTGCACACCATAAGTGTGATCTGTTAAGTTTGTCGTATGGGCACCCCAGAGGATCAGGACTACTTTGTGAAACAGAAGCAAAACATCTTGACAGTAAGACACTCCCATGAGAATTTCTTCGTAACATCCAGCCTAAACTTCCCCTGGCACAGCTTGAGACTGTGTCCTCTTGTTCTGGTGCTGATTGCCTGGGAGAAGAGACCAACCCCCATCTGGCTGCAACCCCCCTTAAGGGAGTTGTAGACAGCAAGAAGGTCTCCCCTGACCCTCCTCTTCTCCAGGGTAAGCAACCTCAGTTCCCTCAGCCTCTCCTCACAGGGCTGTGCTCCAGACACCTCCTCAGCTTCGTTGCCCTTCTCTGGACACCTGCCAGCAAGTCAACATCTTTCCTAAACTGAGGAGCCCAGAACTGGACACAGGACTCAAGGTGTGGCCTAACCAGGAAGGTGGTGGAGTCACCACCCCAGAGGTGTTCAAAAAAGGCTTGGATGTGGCACTTGGAGCCATGGTTTAGCTGTCAGCAGGTGTTAGGTATTAAGTGATAGGTTGGACTTGATGATCTCTGAGGTCTTTTCCAAGCTTGTTGACTCTGTGACCCTGTGGCTCTGTGATTCTTTTCCCTGTTACACCCAATGCCAAATTCTTTACCTTCCTACCATTTTTCTACCCGAGACCTGTGGGAAACGTTCCTGGGCACAGCCTCAAGCTCCCCCCAGGTGTCTATGCGATGCCTTAAACCTCTTTGCTTCTCCCGGCACAGATCGACAGCCAGAAGCTGAACTTCCGAGAGCACGCCAAGGCCCGCGTGGACCACGGGGCGGAGATCATCACGCAGTCGCCGGGCAGGTCCAGCGTGGCTTCGCCGCGCAGGCTCAGCAACGTCTCCTCTTCTGGCAGCATCAACCTGCTCGAATCCCCCCAGCTTGCCACCCTGGCTGAAGACGTCACGGCAGCCCTCGCCAAGCAGGGCTTATGAATGTGCTCGTCCCGCCTCGTACGATGAAGTAATAATCTTTAGGCATGAGCTCTCGGCAGGAATGGGCTCAGAGCAGGTGTTACATTCATTCCTCACCATGTCTGAAATGAAAAGCCACATCCCCAGACTTGTAGTTACCATCCAGTTAAAAAAAACAACACAAAAAATAAAAAAACATAAAAAATGGAAAAGAGAAAGGAAAAAGAATGGGAAAAGAATGGGAAAAGAAAGGAAAAGAATGGAAAAAGAATGGAAATGAAAGGAAAAAGAATGGAAAAAGAATGGAAAAGAAAGGAAAAAGAATGGAAAAAGAAAAGAAAAAGAATGGAAAAGAATGGAAAAATAAAGGAAAAAGAATGGGAAAAGAAAGGAAAAATAATGGGAAAAGAAAGGAAAAAGAATGGAAAAGAAGGGAAAAAGAATGGAAAAGAAAGGAAAAAGAATGGAAAAGAAAGGAAAAAGAATGAAAAAAAGAAAGGAAAAAGAATGGAAATAAGTAAAAAAAAACTAAAGGAAAAAGACAGAAAAAAAGAAAAAAGAAAAAAGAAAGAAAAAAGAAAGGAAAAAGAAAAAAAAAAGAAAGAAAAAAGAAAGGAAAAGAAAGAAAAAAAAGAAAGGAAAAAAGAACAGGGAAAAAAAAAGGCAAGAAAATAAAAATTATTAAAAAAAAAGGATTTTAACTAGCTACAGAAATTGGCCTGATCCTGATCTCCATTTCCAACAGGAAGACACTGGCTTTCTATGGGTATCCAACTGCAGTATGTTACCTTGGACAATTATTGTTTGCTCTGCTCTGTCTTGCATGGAGTACTGTACTATGATAAAAATGCATTTTACCTTTCATGTGCCTGCAGGGCCATCCACTTCTTTCTGAAGAGCCTTGTTGAGAATCCCAAGTTGCTCATTTCCACTTGCTCTGCTCATAAATGGGGAAATAAAAAAACAACCAACCAACCAACCAACCAGAAAGCAAAGTCTGCCCACTGTGAGTTATTACAGGTTAAATTAGCAGTCTGCTCACCAGAAGGAAAGGGCATCGAGAGAAATTCAAGTTTAATTAAAAACAAAGCCAAAAGAAGAAGAAGAAGAAGAAGAAAGAAAGAAAAACAAATAAGAAAAAAATGAGAAAGGAAACAATGAAATGAGGGAAAAAAAAAAGAGAAAAAAAATGAGAAAAAATAAGAAAGAAAAAAAAATGAAATGAGAAAAATAAGAAGAAACAATAAGAAAAAATTGGAAAGGAAACAATAAGAAAAAAATGAGA